>NW_027526203.1:45023976-45599038 GCF_048455015.1 Haemaphysalis longicornis | reverse complement strand
GTAGGATGAACTTCGCTTCTTTGCTCTGATTTATGAAGTCCGTGATGATGGTGAGCTGGGTGTGTTCCTGCACTAATGAAATAGAGGGACACCAAAGAACTGCTACACTGCAGATGGCTTAGCTGTTAATACCCTCGTCCTCACCATCACTGGTGTAATTAGGCCCGATAGGGTAGTTACGGCTGCAGGAGGTGCATATGACTGCAGCTATACGGCCTGCAAAGTGCAGAGTTATACTTTAGATGCGTTAAGCTTGCCGCTGATTTATGTTATAACGTTCGCACTTTTGACCTATTGGGCAATGTAAATGTGATGCATTTGTATTTGAAGCCCGCATTATACAGCTGCCTGCAACAATTTCTGCCTGTGCAAGCATCACGCTCAGCCACCAAGAGCACAGAAATCAAAGGCGATACCAAGCGAAGTGCAATGGCTTGGCTAACCTCGCTTTTACCATAAAACGCGTTCTCTCTCTCTGTCACCGTGGAATAGGTAGATATACCGGAACATAGTGAACTCGACCACGCCTCATTTGTGCATACACTATGTACTATACCGTCACCGCAATCACAAGTCGAATGTGGTACGTCCAGCTTGGCAACCCCAATGCACACAATCATTTTCACATCACTGTATTCGCTACATTGCAGCATGGCATTTGCTTGTGTGGTGCAATCTGGCGTGTTTATGCATGTTATTGTTGATTGCAACGTGACTTGTAAAATAGGCAGGGCAGAACTAGTGGTGGCAAACTTCGTCCTCTGTTGCTGATTGGTTCTTTAGGAGATGATCGGGCCGTCCTGTCTCGGTTTCGGCAGCATCGTTCAAAGTAGTGCTCGACGGAAAGGACTCAGCGCACCAGCTTTGCCCGTGAGCTAGCTCAGGGCAGCACACAACGCGAAGCCAAGCGTTAGCAGCTCGACGCCACACTTACTTGATTAATCGTGCAAGTAACCGCCGACGACAACGCACTGCAGCAGCTACGTTGAGAGAAATAACCTCGAGCAGCAAACTAACTAGCGTAAACGCGCATTGCCTGCAACCATCGCTGCCCGTGCCGCCGAGCGAGCTGAAATAGGGTGGGACAGCTTCCAGCCAGGCAGCGGCGATGCACTCTGCACGAGCTCAAAAGATTTTCATTTAATGGTGCTGAAACTCCGCTTGTGGACTGGCTTCAACATCAGCACCGGTAACAAAAGATGTTTTCTGCGCCTCCTCCTGCTATGAAAGGCGATACAACCGTGGAATCGGTAGATATGCTAAACACCGTGAACTCCACCACATCTCATTCGGATATTTATTATGTACCGCATCACCGCAATCACAAGCCGAATGTCCCGCCTGACGCCCCGATGCACACAATCGTTTCCACGTCACTGCATTCACCCCATCACAGCACGGCATATCTTCTTCGCTTGGTGAACCCTGTGGCGCGTTGATGCACGTTGTTGCTGATGGCAACGGGACTTGTATACAGGGTGGTGCGACAATAATTGGAACACTTCAAAAATTTTTACTGAGCGAACCAAAATTCACACGAAGGTCGCATTTTGCGGTCTATTTTGTTTGACACCGGGAACAACCACGGTACTTACCTGTTTATTCTGAAAATAAATAAAACGATTTTCGCCTTTGGAAAATGGCGGCTGATTTGGACGTGCGAGCCAGTGCAAGTTGATGTTGGAAACGATGGCGCCACCTGGGGTATGCAGAGCGAAACTAACGCACGTTTGGGATTCACGGTAGGAAGGAGCGAAATTGTGCAGCAGACGATCAGAAATATGAAACCGCGTTTTCTGATCGTCTGCTAGCTCATTCCTAGGTACATTTTCTGATCGTCTGCTGCACCATTAGGCTCCTTCCTACCGTGAATCCCAAACGTGCGTTTCGCTTCTAGACACCCTACCGGAGGATAGAGCGTCCCCACCGAACCACCGCCATTACATGTTTTAAATACAGAGCATTTCAGTAACTCACGATGTCACCCGCGTTGGCGTCCGTAGTCCGCATCGCTCCTCCTACACTATATAAAAAATAATACTTACCGGCGCCAGGTTTCGAACCAACGACTCTGCGGGCGGAACGCAAGGCACATGGTACTCCTACCCCACTGCACCACAAAGCCGACACAGAATGGAAGGTTACGAACACGCCTTATATCCTTGACTCATTCAACCGTCGGCCACAGGTGCGCCCTCTCCCCCGCGTCCTCCTCGCCTTCTCTCCGCTCGCAACGCCCTCTCTCGCCGCGTTCGTTTCGGGCGCACAACAGGTGGGGACGTGCGCAACACCCTCTCTCGCCGCGTTGGGTTCGCGCTGATCAACAGTCGGTTCGCGCGCAAGAACAGGTGGGGGCGCTCGCATCGCGCTCTCTCGCCGCGGTCGGTTCGCGCTTAAACCACATATGTCGTTCGCGCGTGCTCCGGTCGCTAACATCTGTGGCGTGATCGTGACGTCAACATCACGCGTTCGTGTGGTGGCGCGATTTTGGCGCTATAACACTCTCTCGCGAGGGGCATTGGATTGGATTCGATTGGATTGGCTTGGATTGGTTTGGATTTGGATTGGATTAAAGTGGATTGTGTTGGATTGTGTTCCGTCATAGCCGCGCCACGTTGCGTCATAGCCGCGGCAGGGGGTTCACGGCACGTTTCACGTTTCACCAGCGACTTCATCGACAATGTCTACACTGGACGACAACAATTACAACAACAACCAATACGTAATCCACCCCGCACGGGGCACCTTGAGTATTCATGGGGACGGTGAGCAGCGACACCGCGGACCCCGAGCTCCCAACATAAGCCGTGTCCAACCGTGGCGATGTGTTTAAAGGTGAAGAGTAGAAGCCGTAACGGTGGCCGTCGGAGCCTTGGTCAAGCTCCGGCCGATGGGCTCCCTGCCTGTCTACCAGGCAGGGAGCTCCGGGACCTCTTTGACTACCAGGGTAAAGTCAAAGGAGAAAGTACCCCCCCGTCTCCCTGCTTTCCAATGTATCATATGGCATTTTCCAAACCCCCCCCCCCCCCAGACGTGATCGGCCCCCGAAAAGGGTCCGCACCGAAGTTTCCTTTCCACCACTTCCTGACTTGAGTCCTCCGAAACCGAACAACTATCCTCGCTTCATCGTGATGAAATCTGTAGACCAATCAAAACCTCTTGCTTCACAGTCGGTATTTCTCATTTCAAAGTTTCTTGACGGTATTGTAGGAGGGTCGTATAAGGCCAAAAAATATCGAACCGGTGAAATTCTTGTCGAGGTCAGTAGCCAGGATCAGGCCAAAAAACTTCTTGCTCAAACCCGCATCGCCGATCTGCCAATCCGAGTCACGCCCCACCGCAGCCTAAACAGCTCCCAGGGCGTGATTTCCGACTATGACCTACTGAATGAAACTGAAGTCGACTTGCTGGAGGGCCTTCGTGGCCAAGGCGTAACAGCGGTCAGGCGAATAACTATACGAAGAGATGATAAACACGTACCAACAAAGCACCTCATCCTAACGTTTGACAGGTCGAGCCTTCCGGAATGTATCAATGCAGGTTTCGTGCGATGTCCAGTCCGGCCTTACATCCCGAACCCGCGGCGCTGTTTCAAGTGCCAACGGTTCGGGCACGGCACGAACTCCTGTCGCGGCCGACTTACCTGCGCGAAATGCGCCCAGCACGACCACGCGTCCGAAAATTGTAACGCGCAACAGTCTCTTTGCATAAACTGCCAGGGTCCACACGCGGCCTACTCCAGGACGTGTGAAAAATTTCAACTTGAAAAGAAAATCATAAACATCAAGGTAACCGAAAACATCACCTTCTCAGAGGCGCGGAAGAGGTTCGCCTCCTTCCCTCTGGGCAGGTACGCCGACGCAGCTCGCCGGGGGGCGGAGCGGCGTCTTGTTTCGGCGGGGACCCAGTACCGAGAGTCGGACTTGGTCCCGCCCCCGCCCCCCCCCCCCCCCCCTGGGTTGCCTTTGGCAGCCCAACTCGCCTCCGCACCACTCGCTGAGCCAGCAGCGGTTGTGGTGGCAACCTCTTCCGTCGGGACCGGTGCCGCTCCCGTCCCTGCCTCCCCATCGTCCAGTGCGTTGGAGGGTGCCATGGACACCACGAGCCCCGCACCGGCTCCCACCGCCACCGCACCGCCCGTGCCACTTCTGGTGCCTCCGACACCACCGGCGGTGGCGGGTCAAACGAAGGGCCCCCGAAGGGGGGCCAAGTCCGGGGGCCCCGGTTCGACGGGCACACCCAGGACATCGGACGACGAGATGGACGTCGTGCCATTCTTGCCTGCAACGCAGCGCAAGGAGCGGCCTTCGACGTCCAAGTCTACAGATAGGCCGCCCAAAAAGCCCAATCCAAGAGTCACAGCCCCGAAAGACGGCACATAAACATACACACTCCAGTAGCTCTCACACTAAATAATGGGAAGAGAAAATATTATTCAATGGAACTGCAGAGGCCTTCTGAATAATCTTGACGACGTGTATGAGATTCTGCATACCAATCAGCCAAGTGTAATGTGTGTTCAGGAAACACATTTGAATTCTAAACACACAAACTTCTTGAATAGTTACCTGGTATACAGGAAAGACAGGGATGGCTGCACACACTCTTCTGGCGGTGTGGCCATAATCGCCCGCAAATCCTTAGCATGCCACCCTGTCACCTTGAACACCGTCCTTGAGGCTGTAGCCGTTCGCACAATAATATTTAATAGGTTGATAACGGTATGCTCCATATACATTCCTCCTGATGTTGCACTCACGAGCTCCGACTTCGAGGCAGTGGTTGACCAGCTGCCCGAACCATACATCCTTACAGGCGACCTTAATGCTCACAACTCTCTTTGGGGCTCTTCCAGAACGGATGCCCGAGGTCGCCTGATAGAGAAATTCCTTACATCTTCTGGAGCATGCCTTTTCAACAATAAACAGCCTACATACCATAACATAGGTCACAACACATACTCACATCTTGACCTGGCTATTGGTTCTGCAATTCTCGTTCCATGTCTTGAGTGGGGTGTGGGCACGGACCCATATAGTAGTGACCATTTCCCTACTTCATTAACGTACATAGGTACAGGCCCGAGCAGTCCATCTTCCCATAAAAGGTTTAATGAAGCAAGAGTTACCTGGAATACATTCACAGAGACATCCCAACTACACCACGCATCCATAGGACACCTACACGTTGAAGCAGCTACCCAACTGCTCACGGCGCACATCCTCGACGCCGCCGAAAAGTCCATTCCCCACGCCTCTGGTGCCCCGCGCAACCAGCGGAGGCCGTGGTGGAATGAGGACTGTAGGCGGGCGCGAGCGGCCCAGAACAAGGCGTGGGGTGTCCTTCGTCGGTACCCCACGTCGGGTAACCTCATTTTGTTCAAACGGGCCAAGGCGTTAGGAAAACGTGTGCGCCGTGAGTCAAAACGAGAGAGTTGGCGTTCCTTCATAACATCCATAAACTCCTACACAGACACACGGAAAGTATGGACGAGAATACGCAAACTCAAAGGACAACAAACTCACAGCCTGCCTCTGGTCAGCACTACAGGGGACACACTCGAAGACCAGGCTGACACACTCGCGCAACACTTCCAACACGTGTCCAGTTCAGCACACTACACGAACACTTTCCTGAGGTATAAAGACTCTAGTGAAAAGAAGTCACTACACGACAACAACAAATCACAGACTTCTTACAACTCCCTGTTTTCACTACATGAGCTGAGGGCTGCCCTGAGCACGTGTAAACCCTCAACTCCAGGCCCAGACAACATTACATATACAATGATACAACACCTACACGCAGACACTCTTCTAACACTCTTACACCTATATAACAAGATATGGCTTTCGGGGCACATTCCAAACTCTTGGAAGGAGGCTATAGTTGTAGCTTTCCTAAGGAGGGAAAGGACCCGTCATCCCCCTCAAGTTACCGTCCTATTGCCCTGACGAGCTGCCTGTGCAAGCTCTTCGGGAAGATGATAAATCGCAGGCTCGTGTACTTCCTTGAGTACAACGGTCTTCTCGAGAGCTGCCAGGCAGGCTTCAGGGTGGGGCGATCGACGAACGATCAACTGTTAGCTCTTGACTCGTACATCAAGGATGCCTTCGCGCACAAGCAGTATTGTTTAACTGTGTTTTTCGACCTTGAGAAGGCATACGACACCGCTTGGCGTTATGGGATCCTTAGGGACCTCAAGTCATTCGGTGTTTCGGGTAACATGTTGTGGTCTCTCTACCTCACAATATGCATAACCCCAGCATTGCACAAGGCAGGCATTCATGCATACTGCGAGGAACCACCGTGGGTTCGAGCTAGTTGAGCACGCTCACGATACAGAAACGCCGTCGCGCCAACTTAACACCGCCTCTGTTGGGCAGGTGGAGAAGGGAGCGACAAAGGAATATGCCCAGGGTACGGAGGGAAGACGTTTATTTTATAATAACGTTCTAGACACATATTTTACAGTCCCAATTACAGAATTTACAATACAGGTACGTATACTTCCCGTTACGTGAAAGGGGCGATTGGGGCGCCAAGCGCAAGTATGCGCGCCGTCGGCGCAAAGCCAGTGGGCTGTTGGGTCAGGGCAAATTCCGGGGTGCGCGCACATTGTGCGCGCGCGCGTCGCTGTGCTGGTCAGATCGGCTCGCAGCAGCGAGAGAGACGGGGCCCATTCGCTCACAGGCGCGTACCGCACGGCGTGATCGTCGAGTGGTAGGTACGGCCTTACGATATGCAAGCGTAGGGGCAACAGGAGCAGCCTTAGGCACGGGCCGCAGCCGGAAGGGCTGGTGGGCTTTCGCCGGCGCAACAGAGTTGCAGCCGGCTGGTAAAGAAAGCGTCACATACCTTCGGCCAACGCCTTCGGCGTCCTGGAAGCGTCTCCCCGAACGGACCCCCGCGCAGGGCGCGCGTTCGCGTCCCGGCGAGAGTCGGGTTCGGGCATCGTTCAAACGGACCAATGAGGTGAGGTTAGCTCCGCTACCAGGGCGGAGCGCCCGCTGCGTGACAGTGTTTTATCGCCGCAACGGTCTCTGCAGGCTTCACCTCAGGCAGGAGTTTGAGACGACGGCTCAGCTGTGCACAGTGGCGCCGAGACGAGCCGGCATTTCGGGGAGAGAGGGGAAAAGGCGCCGCGCAATGACAGAAACCTAGCGATCGCGCAATGGCTCGGGCGCCAGGATCCCCATACTCCCCTCTCCTTAAATGCCCTCGCCGGTCTGAGAAGAATTGACCGGCCATCGCCCAGGCATGCAAAAGACAGCGAAGAGTAGAAAAGTATGCATGCACAGGGCAGTGTCAGCCCCCAGCCCATACAAAATATTTACAGACTACACTACCAACACTACCCCCCTCCAGCACGAATGATACACACAGGAAACTACAGGCGACACTGAGATACATAATACATAGTAATTGGTTCCACATGCATGCACAAAATGAAGCTATTGAAATATACAATTACAATGAACGCGACACTATATTAAAAACAATAATGGTAATAATATATACATGCAGGGCGAGACTATGGTACATATGGTTACAAAAAAGAAAGGAGTGCACACTACAACTAGAAAGGAATTATGGGCAAAAGAGAAGACACAGGCATGCTACAAACTACGCTGAGTTACGAAAATAATATTTGTACGAAAATTCGGGAGACTCAGTTCCGCGGTGCTTGAGCAAAGTTCGGCGGTTGGGAGCACAAAAGTTTTAGGGGAAACGTCCGTAATGGTCAGTCAAGGAGGGAAGACGGTGGGCACCAGTGCCGGAACGACCTCACCCTTGCGTCGAGATAGCAGCTACACGAAGGGGGTACAAGACAGGAGGACATGCGGCTTGAGCAGCCAGCCGGCAGGTATGATGACCACGATGGCGCTGCTCAGGTGTAGACCTCGCGTGGCACTCGATGGGGGCCCCGCCAAAGCGCGACGAGCGGCGCGGGTGGTGGCTGCCGCCCATCGCGAGCGAGGCAGCTGCCGGACGACAGCCGTGGTGCCGATGACGCATGGTGCAGTTCCGATGACACTACCATATTGTCCGCATCTGGAGAGGGCACCTCTTCCGCAGCTCGCAACTGGCCGCCAGTCCCGTTCTCGTCGGCGCAGGGCAGCCCGGCTACGTTCGCCTGCCGCAGGCGGTGCACAGGGGGGGGGGTACATATTGTTGGTCCCCCGAATCAGCGCAGCTGTCCAGGGCCCGGTCAAGTTCACGAATCGCAGAGTTCAAGAAGCGGGCACCTGCGGACCCTCCACCACACCGACGAGACACCACGTGACGGCGGCCCGCACCGGACGAAGCCGAAGCCACTCGCGGAATGCACAGTTGGGTTCGCTGAAGCCGGCAGAAGCACACACCACACGCACTCACGAATACCCGCACAACATGCGTGTCACAGTGTTCGTGCCACCGGGGCCAAGTTCCTTCGCCACAACGCGGTGCGCCCCACTCGTAGCGTACGTCCGGCCCGCGTTTTCCAGGAAAACACAACCTCCCGTTGGCATTGAGTATATGGCCCCCAAAGTCTGGCCTGCACTCCCAACTTCACACAGTTCAGCAACGGCCTCCAGTACGCGCTGCTCGCCCGAACACCGGGGCCGCGGACAGCCGAAATCGGACACTTTCAAAACAAGCCCATTACTTCTCGAACCCCGCGCGCGAAGAGCAGAGAGATGTCCCCGAAGACCGACCGAGCTTCCACCTCCCCTCCCGCTCTCCAGCCAACCCCGTGCGCCTCCGAAAGAAGCAACTCCAAAAGAAAGCTAGCCCTTTTCGCTACTACTTAGAAGTAAATAAAAAGAACCATAGAACATACTTCGTCCTACATGCATAGACAGAAGAGGTTTCCTGTACCCAAACAAATAACAAAAAAAAAAACACAGAAAAGAAACACTACTTTACATCCTGCACAAAAAAAGTAACACTGATCGCCTTCAGCGAGGCCAACACTCGGACCATACAGAACCATATAAATAAGCAAAAAAAATGCCTTCACGCTACACGCTATACAAAAGTCAACACAACTCCAACGTGCAGTGCGCTAAAGCGCGCGCACAAAATAGTCACCCAAACAAACGGGTACTAAATACACCATTCGCCCTCAGCAGGCATAAAATAGAACACGATAAGACAAACAACACCCCGTAACATGCACACTCTTACAAATGTAGTAAACAGAGGAAACATGCGCTTACAGCTTTGCTGGAGGGGAGTGACAACTGACCACACAGATTGGGCTGGGACGGCCAGGGCGGCCGCGCTGACTGAGACTGAAAGAAGTGGTTAGCACGGGCGGCGAAAGTACCTGCCCTTTAGTGTGCTATGATTACTGAGGTGACCTCTTCGTGACGTTATATTGATGAGCTGGCCGAGAGAAGCCTGGATAAGCCTGGTCATCACCGCGCAGAGCCACTATGCTCTAGCACCAAATAGTCAGCCCATGACACCGTATAAATAATAGCTCTGCTTGCTTCTCGGCAAAGGTCCCTTCAAGTCGCAAGCAACTACCTGCCATGGACGCACACTGTCAAATGGCTTCACAATTCCAGGCGGCTTCCCGCCGTGCGCCCTCGCCGTTTGACAGACATGGCAGGACCGGCAACAGCGAAATTATCTCGCTTCGTGCCGGGCCAGGTCACGGAGCGACTCAGTTTACCAAAACTTTGGAGCCGCCTAAATGCCCGGCGAATGGTTCGTCATGAGCTTAGCGCAGCAGTGCGCAACTCAGACTTAGGGGGTTACCACATTGAATGGTTCAATTGCCTCATCATCGGTGGCTACGTAGTTAAGCACGAGTCCTTCACCGTCCAGCAGAAATGAGTCCCCCGGGGCGTCGGCGACACACGCTGACTTCAGCTTCCCTCCCGCGCCTGCTACAAGACAAGTAGCATCTCGGCGCACGCCCGCAGCAGGACAAGCTACGTCTCGCCGTCTAAAAAAAAAATCAAACAAAAAAATTGTCTCCCATAGACCGTCGCACATCCGGCGACAAAACGGGTCATTCTGCTGGCCGGCTACTAGCTCTTTTCGGCTCAATACAACCGCCTTGCAACGGGCATCGCTTCCCCCTCCTGATTTTACAGCCGAGGCCCGTCCGCTTTCAGGCGGCATGGAGTTCGCGAAAAGCTCCTGCCCCTCTCAGCGGGGTGTCCGCGCGCCCTTTCTCAACTCTGGGCCCTCTTCCTCCACTCAACGGCTGTCAATTTCGCCTCCTTTACAGGCACACGCTTTTGCGCCGCCGGCTAAAGTCACACTTGGACAATGAATCTCGATGGATTACGAAGCACGAGATAGCGCGTCAACTACCACGTTCGTGCTCTACTCTCAGGGAACGGCAACAAGCATATATCTCGCGTGCACTACTCCGAGAGGCGGCTGCGGCCTTTCTCCCGGAATACATATACCGCCGCTCCAGTGGGGCGTGGTTGCACCGTCGAACTTTCCGTGGGTCTGCGTTAACGAGGGGTGCAAGCACACTCGCGTACGGAGGGGCAGTCGCCTCGTCCCCGTAGCAGCTACCGCTAACGGATAAGCATTAAGACTGATTCCGGTTGCGTACTCAGCTTAATTAGCGGCCAAAGGCTAATGAGCCAATGGCCCCACGTTGGGCGCCAGTTTGTGGTCTCTCTACCTCACAATATGCATAACCCCAGCATTGCACAAGGCAGGCATTCATGCACACTGCGAGGAACCACCGTGGGTTCGAGCTAGTTGAGCACGCTCACGATACAGAAACGCCGTCGCGCCAACTTAACACCGCCTCTGTTGGGCAGGTGGAGAAGGGAGCGACAAAGGAATATGCCCAGGGTACGGAGGGAAGACGTTTATTTTATAATAACGTTCTAGACACATATTTTACAGTCCCAATTACAGAATTTACAATACAGGTACGTATACTTCCCGTTACGTGAAAGGGGCGATTGGGGCGCCAAGCGCAAGTATGCGCGCCGTCGGCGCAAAGCCAGTGGGCTGTTGGGTCAGGGCAAATTCCGGGGTGCGCGCACATTGTGCGCGCGCGCGTCGCTGTGCTGGTCAGATCGGCTCGCAGCAGCGAGAGAGACGGGGCCCATTCGCTCACAGGCGCGTACCGCACGGCGTGATCGTCGAGTGGTAGGTACGGCCTTACGATATGCAAGCGTAGGGGCAACAGGAGCAGCCTTAGGCACGGGCCGCAGCCGGAAGGGCTGGTGGGCTTTCGCCGGCGCAACAGAGTTGCAGCCGGCTGGTAAAGAAAGCGTCACATACCTTCGGCCAACGCCTTCGGCGTCCTGGAAGCGTCTCCCCGAACGGACCCCCGCGCAGGGCGCGCGTTCGCGTCCCGGCGAGAGTCGGGTTCGGGCATCGTTCAAACGGACCAATGAGGTGAGGTTAGCTCCGCTACCAGGGCGGAGCGCCCGCTGCGTGACAGTGTTTTATCGCCGCAACGGTCTCTGCAGGCTTCACCTCAGGCAGGAGTTTGAGACGACGGCTCAGCTGTGCACAGTGGCGCCGAGACGAGCCGGCATTTCGGGGAGAGAGGGGAAAAGGCGCCGCGCAATGACAGAAACCTAGCGATCGCGAAATGGCTCGGGCGCCAGGATCCCCACAATGTTGAACGCTCTTGTCAGTTACTTGTCAGACAGAACGTTCCGAGTAAGAGTCGGTGGTGCACTCTCAAAGGTTCGCGTGCAAGAAAATGGCGTGCCACAAGGTGGCGTGTTGAGCTGCACTCTCTTCATAGTAAAAATGAACTCTCTTGGTAAGGCACTGCCACCTACAATCTCTTATTCCATGTATGTAGATGACGTCCAGATATCCTATAAATCATGCAATATGTCAATCTGCGAACGTCAAGTCCAGCTTGGTGTAAAGAAACTTTGCGGCTGGGCAGACAAGAATGGTTTTAAATTGAATCCTGTAAAAGCTCCTGCGTTGTGTTCTCCAGGAAACGCGGGGTCCACCCAGACCCAGACATTCATCTTAATGGCATGTCGCTTCCTGTGAACAAGGAGCACAAGTTCTTAGGTGTTGTGTTTGATCACAGACTCACATTCATTCCCCACATCAAGGAACTTAAAAATAAATGTCTTAAAACAATGAATATACTTAAGGTTCTCTCCCACCAATCCTGCGGTTCCGACAAAGAACTCCTGCTTCGCTTGTATACTGCGTTGGTTGGGTCTCGTTTAGACTATGGCAGTGTGGTTTATGGGTCAGCGACTAAGACAGCCTTGCGAATTCTGGACCCAGTGCTACACTTGGGCCTTCGTCTTGCGTCGGGTGCTTTTCGCACTAGCCCTGCCGAGAGTCTTTATGTCGAGTGTGATAAGTGGAGCCTTGAGAACCAACGAACGTATATGGACTTGCTTTATGCTTTTAAAATTTCGTCGCTGAATAACCATCCTTTTTATCCTGTTTTTAACGATACATCAACATCTCTGCCCGTTCCTCTGCCCTTTTCACTTAGAGTGAGAGAGCGAGCCTCGGATCTCAGTGCTTTGTTTTTAGATTGTACAGGTCATTCTTTTCTAACAGTTTACTGCCTTGGCAAGTTCACCCTGTGTCGTGCGACCTTTCTTTTATGATACTTGACAAAAATTGTCTACCACGAGCTGCAATACTGCAGCACTTTCTGTCTTTGCAGTTTAAATACACTTGTGCAGAATTTTATAGTGACGCTTCTAAAACCTCCACTACGGTGTCGTGCGCTGCTCATGGCCCAGATTTCAATGCAGCCAGAACCATGAGCGTGCACACAACAATTTTTTCAGCAGAAGCGTATGGAATTTTGCTGACTGTACGACACATTCCTGAAACTCAAATTCCCAATTCCATCATCTATACAGATTCTTTGAGTGTTGTTCGCGCACTTTCATCGCACAAGACCCCCAAAAACCACATAGTTAATCTTGTATTCAACACTATCATGTCCGTGTATGCACAAAAGCATGAGCTGATCCTCTGCTGGGTCCCAGGACACGCAAGGATCGCTGGGAATGAGTTGGCAGACGAGAGGGCCACTGCTGCTGCACTCAGGAACACTGTAGACATTACAACGATACCCTACACAGACCTCAAGCCACACATAAGACAACACCTGCGCAGAACATGGCAAACACACTGGGACGAACAGACAGACAACAAACTACATGTAATAAAGCCACACTTGGGACGGTACACATCTGACTCACACAACAGACACACGGAAGTCGCCTTGGGTAGGCTACGGATAGGGCACACGCATGCAACTCACTGGTATCTGCTGACGGGATGTCCTAGGCCCCAGTGCAGCAGGTGCGAAGAGGCCCTATCCGTAGTACACATACTAATCACATGCTAGGCACTTCACACAACACGACACAGACACTTCAAAGAACTCTACAGAAAACATATTCCCCTACATCCATCGTTTTTTCTAGGTGACGATGCCATTGTTTCCGTGAAACGTGTGTTTGAGTATTTGTCAGAAGTCAAGTTTTTAAACCTAATTTCCTATCACGCATAATGAAATCTGGCCCTATACACCAGCCATGCTCATTGTCGTTCTGTGATTTTACTTTTGTTTTTCCTGACTTTACGTAGTGTTTAAGGTTTCACCCCTCATATATGAATATTGTTTTGGCGCTCTTTGCCCCAGTTGGCCTTGCGCCATAAACATCCAACCATCATCAATACGTAATCCATACGACTTGCAGGCGCGCCCCCTGCGGAAATGCTCTGCATTTTATCGTGCCCCTCGCGAGGGGGATGTTTTTTTTTTTTTTTGATGGGGGACGCGCCGAATGGGACGGCCGGAGCAACGGCGCGCCGCCGGCAGCCGATCGCAGAGGCCATGATCCCAAACCTGCGTTTCGCTCTGTATACCCCAGGTGGCGCGGTCGTTCCAAGATCAATTTGCGCTGGCTCGCACGTCCAAATCAGCCACTGTTTTCCCATAAGCGAAAATCGTTTTTATTTATTTTCAGAATAAACAGGCACGTGCCGCCGTTGTTCCTGGTGTAAAACAAGATGGATCACAAAATGCGACCTTCGTGTGAAGTTTGAGCGCGTACAGAGAGATGGTTCGCTCAGGGAATTTTTTTAAAGTGTTCCAATTATCATCGCACCACCCTGTACTTCGAATAGACATTATCATCTCGGAAAAGTCCCTTCAGACATTAATAATCCATTCGTTCGTCGAGAATGTAAGTGTGGGCCTAGAGGGATGGCACTTCATCTCGAATTACACAGCACTGTCAGCCGAGGTGATCAGAACACTATAAAACAGCATTGACCGTAAAAGTGTATAGGGCTGTTATTCTACTGTCCAGGAGGTTATGAGGAATAACGTCGTTTTAGTCTAACTTTACTTGACATCTGACCGCCGCTTGCATGACCGAATTGGTAGATAACTCTATGGCCCTCTTACCGGGGAGAATGCACCAATCGCGTACATTGTCTTTTTTTTTTTAATTACAGTTTTTTGTATTCACGGTGATGCACACCGTTTTTTGGCAAGCCAGCCGTTCGCAATAATGCGATTACATGCTCTTTTTCTTGGCAGATAATTTTATTGACTTATTTTTTGCAATCGCCTCTTTCCGCTTCGATGATTTCTGCGGTCCGGAATAGTACAGCTATTTATTTGCACTGTCGTGAATTTGTTTGTTAAAAATTGTGGTTGGACGAGCTAGACCTCTGCTTTGAAATAGAGTATAAACACTGGTAAAATTAATTCCACGTGGCTCCATAACCGCACTAGTGCTTAGTTGTTCACTAACGAATTCCAGTAGAGCTATCCCCGAGAATTGGCCGCTGTTTAAAGTCGAGAGAAATACCCCCATTAGGTAGGAACAAGCTCTTGTCATCAGGGTGTCGTCGCTCAAGGTGCCGGGGGCTTCGCCCTCCCACCGTTGTATCGATACAACGACAGTGTTGTTCAACACTGTCTAGGGGATGGCGTAAACCGAACACTGTACAGGTATTGGCTATAAGACTAAACGTGTGCTCACAGAAGGTTGGTCGAAAAGGAAGGAATGTGCTATTCATGCGACAAATTACTTTCCACTACGACATCAGCAGGGTTATGGTGTTAGGAGGTGGAACAAGTCCCATCACAGTGGCAGGAATGGCTATCAGATGACGTCGCTACGCACCGACGGAAAATAAAGAAAGGGAAATTAACAAAGGGACAGTGAACGCATAATGACCACGGTACACGTATCACCAACCACTTCACATATGGAAGTGCCATGTTTAAGTCGCAAATCATTTGTGATATCCCTTTGCTAGCGCGCAACTTCAGACACCCGTGTGTATAGTCGTCCTTTCAATTTTTTTTTCGTGTTTACAGAGATGAATCCTGACCCGTATTTTTGAAAATTTTCATACCATATAACACGTGTTCCGTAGAACTGACGTAATCATGTTTTTAGAGGTAATTTCTTCCTCCTGGGAACATCACGTATTTACCGCAAAAGCCTCGATCGAACATACCCTGTGCGTATTTGCTACAATATTTTTCCTGAAACGTTCCTGAAGAGACCGATTGGAAATATATGCCTTCTTATTGAACTTAGCAAATCTCGCTTAGACTCAGTGTTTGAAACTCGCCCCCCCCTCCCGCGCCTCCGATTTTTTTATGCAGCTTCTTCTTCTTCTTCTTCTTCTTCTTCTTCTTCTTCTTCTTCTTCTTCTTCTTCTTCTTCTTCGTCTTCTTCTTCTTTTTCTTCTTCTTCTTCTTCTTCTTCTTCTTCTTACCTATACTCCCCCAGGAAAGAATTTGTGCCTTTCAAGAGGTTTGGGGAGGCACAATAATAAACCCTGGCGCTGTTACTCACGACCTGTCCTTTAAAGTTAATACACTCGAAACTCAAAATTTGACTTCCTTCGTCGGCTCGGCAGCAGCGGGAAGTCGTGGCCACCATTACGATCCTTCACAGTGTGCCCCGTAATTACAGGAAAGTGCCCTGCGCTATGTCATAAACTTTGTCTTTTAAATGGCGACACAAATGTTACTGCTGAGCACCCAGTTCGTCATTTTGCAATGGAAGTAACTGGCTGTAAGATACAAAACTACATTTCCCCTGAGTCTTAAGGCCCGTTCACACTGCGACGAAACCGACGAGAATTCTATCGTTTGTCGCGCGGCGACAAAAATTGGTCCCGACCATTCGCCAAAAACGATCGTCGCGCGACAAAGCGACGGAATTCCCGTCGCTTTCGCTCGCGTTCGTCGCTAGTGTGAACGGGCCTTTAATAAGGTTGTGTGCATATACATACCATTAACAGGTTATGTGCTGTTTAGTATCAGGCAGGGATAATAAAATCAGCCGTTATGCACAACGCAGCTGCTTTAGCAGAAAAGGAAAACATTGATTTTGAAGGGAAATAATAATAACATGTCGAAAAAAATCCTCAGTCATAAAAGCTCACGCAATATTTTCGCATCCGATACATATGATCTGGCTTCTATCAGAAGCGGATGAAGAGAAAGACGTGTACACCTCGTGATCGTGTTTCTAGCACGGAGGTGCTACCCCCCCGACGACAGGCCGGCTCGGTTCCCGATGTCAAGGCCACCCGCATTTTTTCGTAGCAGTCTGCGAACGTTTCTGGCACGCAGCGTCCAGCAAGCCACGGCGAATGTTCGTTGAAGCGGCCACTCCGGTGTCCCGCGGGAGAAAGAAATCCCAGCTAGGCCTACTCACGACTTCGCGTCCTGCGGCTGCAGTCGCGAGGCGGCAGCCGCCATTCGCACGAGCCACTTCAGCCACTCGTTGGCACCCATAGCTGGGCACCATGGGGACCTCTCGACCACGAGAGGGGCTTCATTCTGTGCCTTCGCGCCATCAGAAGACGCCCACCACCATTGTGATGAAATTCACGGACTACACGAACGTCTCTAACATCGTCGTCGGAGCCCTGAGCTATTCCATTCACCGAGCCGCGGGCCTCTCCACCCAAGAACGGGCGGACACATTCATCAAGGTGCGGAAAAGGCAAAACCTTATTGCCGTCGCCACTTATCGCGTGTCGGCGGCCAACAAGCTCCTCGCCACAAAGAAACTTACTCTATTCGGAAATGTCCACCCTGTGACCTCATATCAAGCCCTCGACCCTGGCAATACCCGCGGAGTCCTCCACGGCGTCCCTTTAAGCTACAACCGGGAGCAAATTCGCTCCTCCCTTCGAATACCAGGGCACAAAATACTGGACTTTCGGCGCATGGGCGAGTCCCAATCCATCCTCATCACCATTGAAGGTCACATACTTCCACGCCAGGCCATTTTCTGTTCCGTCGTCGCCCGCCTCTACCCACCCCGCGTATACTGCCGGCCATGCCTTCACTGCTTCAACCTGCAACATCGTACCGATGTTTGCCCAACTCGGAAGGAATTTGTACGCTGCCGAGACTGCGGAACTAAATTTCCCCCAAACCAAGACCCCACGGACACGCCCCATGACTGCGAACTACATTGTGTCAACTGTCACGGCGATCACTCCGCCACGGACCGCTCCTGCCAAGCTTTGCGGGACGCCACTGAAGCCCTCCGAAGCCTAACTCGAAGCATCCGTAACCGCCATCGTTACGGTCTAGAGCGAACATCAACGTATGGAGACGCCGGCGCTTTGCCAGGAATGTCGCCGTTGTATCGCCACACGCCTTCAGACAGATCTCGCGCCAGCAACCGGACCTGCCAAGCGGCTCTCAACAGCACTCTCGGCGGAGATCGGTTAAGAGAGCGGACCAGCAGTCGGAGCGAGCAAGGCCGAAACCAATCCCGCCAGGACCACAAACGGATGTCCTCTGATGTCACCCCTGCACGCCTGCAGTCCCGTCCCGGGGACCTGGGAACAACTCCCGAGCAGGGGCGCACTGCTCGGGTGGCAACTTCCACGGGGTCGGCACAGGTGGTGAGTGGCTCTGCATGCAACCACGTTATCGAAGTCCTTCGCTTTGTTCTGCGACCAAATCACCCACTTTTCATTTCTTACACACCATGCAAATGCATACAAAAGCATGATTCCCACGTCACCCCCTCACAGAGGAGCAGCCCCCTCGTCCATGGTGCTGCCCTTCTGCAAGTGGTTGAAAATGTTAACGTCTTCCTCGCAAAATTCACTACCATCGTCACCGCACTCGGAAGAGACTGTCGCCCGCCCAGTCTGCTCCAAACCCAATGCCGGAAATGGGCACACCATGACGAACGAGAAATCGTCATCAGGCGCATATTGTCCATTCTTCCTGCGTATAATTTTATACAATGCAATTGGAGAGTACCGTGTAATAAGCGACAACTCTCCACGTCGTCAAAAATGTACGGTCAAGAACCATTAGTGAAGCATACACATCGTTGCATTTACGCGCGGAATCTGCGGGTTACGGCTTCAGTAGACCGTTTAATGGGACGAGGGGGTACCCAGGTGAAGAGATGTGTCAGCGACCTTTCCGGCTCTCGAGGTGTGTGGTGGGGCCACGACATGGTCGTTTCCTTTTCTTGGCTGTGCTCTGGAGATTTTGCGCGGACGAACCCGCACTGGATTGTTTCTTTAACCCGTATTTTAACAAAACGATTCTTAGGAAAGGTGCCATTTGGGAAGCTGGCACTTTGGAGCACAAAAGTTGTAATTTTCTCAAATATACTCTCGATCCCTGAACACTAATTTCGGGGAGGTCATAAAAAATATCTTTATTAATCGCAGTGTCTAGAGTGCCGTCCGACGGCTCTTTAGCTGGGCTTTGCAGTGCCGTCCGACGGCTCTGCAAGCGTATGCTCCCGTGCCGTCCGGCCGGTCCGGCGCTCGCTCCTGTACAGAACTCTCAGCACACGGCCAGCACGAAAGAAAAGAAGCTCCTTATGACGCACTAGCCAGCTCAACATCGGACGCTCGCGCGTGGTTATATAAGCCGTTGTGTTAATGTAACCCTGTGAGCAAAGCGGTGAAGCGGCCTTCGCTTTACGTCGCTTTGCGACGGCGGAGCCGATCGCTCGTCCTTCGTCGCGCGACGCCATCGCAAAACCGAATAGTTAATCACGAACACCTAATCACGAAAACCGAATAGAATCACCTCACGTAGCCGGTAACAAAACGTTCGTTTACATCCGCAATGCCAAACGGCGGCGAGCCGCCGCCCGGTCAACGTTGCGCCGTTGCGCCGGCCCGACCCGCCGAGGCAGGCCCGCTGGGCCGGCAAGCAGCGTCCGTGCTCACCGGCTCTTTGGTCAGTGGCTTTAGCGTACACATGTACCAATCGACAAACAGTGGGCCTCTTCGATTTACAGTCTCGGGCTCACCGCGGACTCCCCGAGAAGCAGTCCAACATTCGATTTTCCCGTGTATCCCTATGGCTTCGGGGAATCCTCGGGCTACCCGCGGGCAGCCCGCGGGGAGCCAGAAGTGGAAAATCGAAGAGGCCCAGTGTGTGACTCATCAGTGCGCAGAAACTACTTTGACTTGTCAAAGCAAGTCATCTTCGTAGGTAGCTGGATGCATAGCGGGACGGCAGGCTGACTTGCAGCCTTGTCGTACCTCTATCGGCGAGTAGTAAACACCCATAGAGTTTCATCGTGGAGTTCCAAGGTGCCCGAACTTCTGCGTCTGTTAAAAGACGCGAACTTTGCGGTCTGGGATACAGGTGTTGGAAATTTAACAAACGTGTGTATTAAATTTATTTCTTCCTGCAACAAGATGTTAAAAAGTATCTGCTTGAGTTCGTTATTTTCGACTCTTCCCGCAACCCGCAATGCTTTCGGTACAATTACAGGTTACTAGAATATGTTTTAGAGTGATTTCTACCTGTTTTTGTCGCGTCCATGTAACATAATTTTCTTTGACTGCAAATGGTTTAAGCACCAAGGAAGGTACACAGGTCTTACACTGTAGCTACATGAAATCGCATTATTTCTCATCGCAAGTGCGAACACCGCCTCATCTCGCGACACGCGACGCGCGCCCGACGTGCCCGAGTCACTGGGTGAGCGCACATCGCACCTTGGTTTTGGCTCGCTTGTTCATAGGGATACATTAACACAACGTATTAAATAACCACCCGCGAGCGTTCGATCTTCAGCTGGCAAGTGCGTCGTAAGAAACTTCTCTTCTTTCGTAACGGTATCAAAAGATGACTGAAGCTCGAAGGGGCGGTGCTGGCCGCGCGCTGAAAGCTCCGCCACTCAAGCGCCGGACTGGCTGGCCGGCCGGACGGCACGGGAACACTAAAGTTCCTCTATATAGCTCCCGCAGGGAGCTATATAGAGCTTTTTGCGGGAGCTATATATTAGAACTCTAGGGAACTCACGCTTGCAGCGCCGTCGGACGGCACTGCAAGGCCCCGCTAGAGAGCCGTGGGACGGCACTCTAGACACTGTGTTATTAATAAGCGCAAAACCTCTGTGACTGGGAAAGCAGCCGCCCTGTGCAGTGTTTGAGAAATTATAGCTAAATATGACCCGTTGTCCCCTTCCTAATAGCCACCAGAGTTTTGCGTACAGATGCCGGCTTTGGCTGCAATGACCGCAGTTTTCGTAATCATCCTTCAAACGAGTTCCCCAATCACAGGTACCATGCCTTTGCGGTGACAGAGCAATAACTGGGATATAATGACGAGACTACGTTTGAATATCTCCTCAGGTTATAGGCAACACTTGGAAACAGTTCTCGAGATCTTGTAGCAGCTGCCGAAGGGGAAGAGAAACTAAAAACAGTTTTATTGCGACAGCAATATACTGACCTAGTCAAGCGAGTTTCGCCGTGTGGCCGAATTTGCCCTTGAAGTGATACCACGTGGCTCGCCGCAGCCGCGGCGCGGGCGACTAGCCGCACCTGTGGGCAAGTTGGAGAAGTAGGAGGAGCGACTGGCTCGCTAGGAGGAGAGACACGTCACGTGACGACGAACGTTTGAGGAGTGAAGACGGTGAAGACCAAGGTGGTGTTGTGAAGACGCAGTCGCCGAGGGCTGATCATGATGCAATCTGCTAACATCGCTGATAAATCCAGTTGTCCTCCGCTGCACCGACAGCCGCCTGCTGCATGGCGTCGGACCATTTTGCGGATGTCGCCCGACTTGCAGTGAGTTAAAGCGGGAACGTGCGTACGAGCGCGCAAAGGAGCGGGCTGAAACGAGTGAAGAACCGGAACTTAGGCGAGCTAAGCGCCGGGAGAAATATGCAGAAAAACGACAGCGGTGAGCTTCAGAGGCTGCAATGGATGCTTCGCCTTGGCCTTCGACGACTTCGAAAACTGGCGAAACGACGGTAGTGAGTACTCGCAGTACAGAACGTTCGGCTAGCCACATCGTTCGTTTGGCAAACTGGGCTTCAGCAGCTTTCGCTTGAATAACCGAGTCTAGCCGAGCTAAGCCACAGCTATTTTTTGTCCGTCTTTTTAAATTGCTTCATTCAAAAGACTGCCTCGTTAGAATCCCACTGACACCACTTTTATCGCAAACGTCGCTCAAATAAGCTATATAATCAGGAAAAAAGGGAATGGCCTTGCGACCCACTGGCTCATTTCCTGCAACAGAAACTATGATGTCATACCAGCCAGCTCTGCGATTGGAGGAGGCCGGCGAAAGCAAACGCAAATTAGGCAGAGCTTATAAGCTTGCCGAACGAGCTATTTACGCTGAAATTTAGGGCACATTATTTTAAAGCAGTAAGAATGGTGGGACAAACAGTGGAAGTTACGAAAGCACACGTAAACACAGAAGTACCCATGCATACTGCTGTTGGTACTGCACGCACTATGCTTGGTTTAGCTGCATAGGACTGCGGCGCTTTGGGGTAGTAGTAAGCGACGGTGTCTTAAGTGTCCATATTTGTCGAACGAGCACATAGTTTTACGAAACAATTATTTTCTACCTGAACGAAAACAAGCCAGGTTCAAATACTGTCAAAAACAAACCAGAGGCAGAAAACGGCTTGCCACGGTATGGTTGCGCCATTTAGGTTCACTAACGGTAAACAAAGATTTCCAATCGGCTGCAGAGCGGTCGGTTCCTGTGATGTCATCGCAGACTACGAAAACACATGATTTAGCGGAAAATCAAAATTTTATCTTAAATTGATTAATTTCTCAGTGAATAAAACATTGTTTGCATCCGGACAAGCGCATGGGGACACTATAAAACACGAAATATTTTGAATAAAACAAACTTGTATTTTGTCTTCATAGCCCCTTTAAGTGCAAGTTTGAGGTCAGTCTCTCTAACTGTAAAATACACATAGAATTGAAATGGGTCCTTTTACCGGTGCAACAGTATGTAATATTTCCGTGGAAGCCGGACCTTCTCTACACTAAGGCCGTCTCACTGCGACGGCCACAGCTCCAAACACTGCCTATACTTGCCACAGCGATTTTCAGTGACCACTTCGTCAGAAGCCAAGTCGAATGTTCTTTACAGAAGATCCCAACTTTTATCGGTGGGCTCGACGCAACTGCTGAATATACCCGTGCACCCAATTCCTCATCGAACACATCCTTGTCCTCCGCTTCACGTGGCGAAGCGGGTGGAATAGCACATGTTGCGAATATCCAAAGTCCCTAAGTCCAACTGTTCGACCACTTGCTCCCTTGCTCCTCCGCCTATGCCGTCGCAGCCCCCCCACACACGCACACACGCACACGCACGCACACGCACACACACACACACACACACACACACACACACACACACACACACACACACACACACACACACACACACACACACACACACACACACACACGCACGCACGCACGCACGCACGCACGCACGCACGCACACACACACACACACACACACACACACACACACACACACACAAAACATGACTCAATTGATGAAGCTGCCTTATATTTATGGGTATTGCAAGCAAACGCACATCTCCGCACCATGAAATCTCAGCTGTGTAAAATTGGAGCCAGTCCTCCAGGAATGCATCTGCACAGTGCTTAGAATATCGACATACGGGCTCACTCTCTCATTGAAAGGATCGCGCTGCGCAACGCCCCCGAGGAAAAGGCCGCAGCTCCACTGCCCATTTTATGTGGCCCAGTGGTATAAAGCAAAAAGACGGCCGCTTCTCAGGTTCGAAACCTGCACAGAATGACTCCATTTTTGTAGGTAAACTTTGGCATAGGTAATGTTCCTTCTACCAAGTGACGCTTTCGTGTTAAAAAAGCTCGTCATTTAAGCACACCGTCAAAGCCACAGTAAGTGTGCTCCCCCCCTCCTTCCCCCATCAAGTGCAACGGACTGAGATACAGGAAGTGACATAGACGGCAGGCCGAGCCAATGGACGAACAGAAGACGACGAACGACAACGAACTTTCCAAATGCAGCGCGACTGGGAGCAGTGGCGTCCGAAAGAAGTGAAGAAAACACCGCAAGAAAAAACAAATATGGCGCGCGGAATCACCGAGCATGGGCAGGCCGTTATCTGCAAATCCTGTCGGGGTTAAGCCTTGGTGGCTGCTGACATTTTGTTTCCGTCGGCGCCGTTTTAAGGACGAGAGTTTTTACTGGGCTTACCTAAACGCGATCATTTTGGTCCCTCTTTCTGCCTATCGCTTGCTTCAGCCGCCCAGCCAAAGCTTGAAAGCGAAGTTTGGGTAGGCAGGACCGTTAATAACCTCTAAAATTGTTGGCATGACTTATACATGCCCACAATTCAGCGAAAAGGAAACTGATGCATATTTGAGACAATATATAAGCACATAATATATACATCTTTTAATTGAGAATGCATGCGTTGGGTGCAGGGATGTAGCCCGAAATTTCTTTTTCGGTGGGTGCTGTGGGCAAGTGAGAAGTTTGGCCAAAACGGACACTAGCACTCGCTTACGTGGTGTCTGGGAAAAAATGGCTCCAATCCACGCTGTGAAGGTGGTTGGAAAGCAAAGCTTTAAACGACACCCACAACAATTGCCCATGCGACGTCACTTGAATTCGTACACGTGGCTCTACAAAGAGCGAAACCAGATACTCAGCCAGCCGTTACCTGCAATTCGCGGAGGCGGCTTCCCGAACGCAGGAGCGTCGGCCACGGCTGGGCTAGAGTGGCGGACGACGCCGCCGCTGTATCCCGGCCGTGCGCCGGCAGAAAGAAAACGGAGAGGAGGGTCTTTCGAAGGGTCAAACAGCGGAACCTAGCCATCCTGATGTGCTAGCTAGGGGCTACACGCGGCACAAGCGCAGACACCGAAAAATTCGGCATGTGAACATAAGGATTACCATTTATACCGATTTTTGCGAGAAAGCTTAGTGAACTTTTATAATCGCTATTTATTAGAACCAGTTGCTCCTTTCGCCTTTTGTTTTTCTTGCTAAAACACAACCGCATTGGTATTCACCAATTTAGAAATCGGAGTTCCATTCGTGGCGAGCAGTGTGCAAAAGGTAGCGTTTTTCTAGCGGCCAGATGTCTGTTTGTAGTCTCTATATTTTGTTTTCCCGCTCTGCAAACCAATCAACGTATCTTTGCCGTACGACCACTTAATTCCGTCGGGTCCGGGTTACCCAACAGGTGCTGTCGAACAAGTTAATCAAGCCGTGCGAAGGAAGCGCGCAATGGACGCGAAGCACTCCAGAACAGGCCAAAAACAACCGTCGCTAAAGCAGACGACAACGCCATCCCTCCAACGCGCCCGTTGGTGTGAGCAGGCCGCTGCGCACGGGGAACGCTGGGTAATAGTGCCCTATTGCCGCGCTATCTACACTATGCTACGGGACCTTTGCTTTAAAAAAATTTCCGGTCATTTTGATCCTCCGACCTACACTGGCTACGCCCCTGGTTGGATGGGTTCCAACGGTAACAAATGAACAACAACAACAAAAAAAATTCACAGCATATCCACGGGGTGAATGATGATGAGTGGGCGAAGCTCCTGAGGGGAAATCATCGGTAAAACCGTGACTCTTCAGTGAAAGTTCGCCCACTACATCTGTGTCCGAACGTAACGTCTAGAAAGTCTCGCTTAAATCGCGCGTCGGCACCTTGGGGCTGAGCTCGCCTGTTGCGTTTTGCAGACGCCTCACGAGCTCTCACTGCATCGGGGTCTGCCTGCCGATACGCGCGCTTTCTCGCCGCTTCCCGTTCTCTGACGTTTTGGAGATCCTCTTCGCGCCACATCCGTGCCGCTTCGCGTACGGCAGGGTCCTCGCGCCGTTGCCGTGACGCTTGGGCCTCTCGTTCTCGAACGCTGGGATCTTGGCGGCGTCGTCGCGCAGCCAGACGACACGCTTCGGCCTCCCGCTCTCGTACGGCAGGATCTTGGCGGCGGCGTCGCGCAGCTTCACGGAGCGCTTCTGCCTCGCGGGCTCGCACATCTGCAGCTTTATCCATCGGGCGACTCCGAGCGCGCGCCAACAGCGAACGGATTTTATTACAACGCTCCCCGCCATCTAGTATACAATCCAAGAACTAAACTAGAGGTAGCCACGCCATCTAGTAAACAATCCAAGCGCATCTTTTCATCATATACAAGTACCACCATCTAGTAAACAATCCAAGAACTAAACTAGAGGTATACCACGCCATCTAGTAAACAATCCAAGAACTAAACTAGAGGTGGCTACATACATACGTCGAGGATGGACAGACCCACGCCTTAAGGAGCTTCGCCCCTAAAACAGACTACGCCTTAAACAACGGGGTCGAACAGTAGCGAGGTCAAAGAAAACGCTCACACAGACTTCCGCTCGTGATGTTGGACGCAGAGCAAGCACCGAAAGATGGAGAAAACAACGCGCGTTGCCGCAACACATGGCACGCCAGCGCTGGGAACACGGGAAAATTGAAGTGAGAGGAGCGAGAATAGCGCATGGGGTGAAATGGGGGCAGCGGAGAGACATGAACAAGCCGGGGGCAGCAAAAGACCAGCAGATACAGGGCCAAATTTTTCACCTTTTAACGCTTCGCTTTTTCTTGGCGACTTCTATCCATCATTTGAATTCGTGAACGGAATGAATTCCCAGTTATTGACTTCGAATTATTGTTTGCGCGAACTGAATTTGCGGCGTAACAGCTGCTAGCGAGTCGGCTCTCGTTAGCGTCTCGACGGTGTTGCTGCCTTATACACGCGGTCTGTTCTTATTCGTGTTTCGCCGAGTTGGAAAAACAAATACAAGAACATGCAACATACCTGGAACAAGCTCAATGGGACGAAATTTGCAACCAGATGCAGGGAAACCTGAGTATGAAGCACACCTGGAATTTACTGAGGCATCTAATAAATCCCAACCCCTCCAAAGCCGACCAGAATTCAAAATTATCGCGGCACTGGTGCAACACTCCTCGACGAGATCATAGACACATACTTTCCCAAAGGCACCCATGATACACTACCAACCTACTTCGGCCCAGAAAACCCTGGACTAGATAAAGAGATTTCCGAGGCAGAGGTTAGGGGAGTTTTCCTTAAAGTTAGACTTAACTATGCACCAGGATAAACCAGATTACCAACAGGATGCTAAGGAATCTAAATGATAACTCTGTTACAGCCATCACGAACTTCTTTAGTCACCATTGGACTCAATGCACTTTATTCGAATCCTGGAAACACGCAAAAGTCACATTTATCCCCAAACCAGGAAAACCACTCACTCTTAAACATCTCCGACCGATCTCCCTCACCTCCTGCCTGGGAAAGCTCATGGAGCACATTATACACAACAGACTCGTCAAGCATTTACAGCACAAACAACTCCTTCCTCACACAATGATTGGTTTCCGACCTTAACTATGCACACAGGATATTCTTCTTGAACTGTCCCACGACATAATCACGCCACAGCATAAAACATGACACTGCCGCTATACCAGCATTAGATTTAGCTAAAGCCTATGGTAATGTTTCACACACAGCGATACTTAAAGGATTACACTCCATAGGCCCATGATCACGCACATACAATTTTATCCGAAGTTTTCTCACGAACAGGACCGCTATTATAAAAATCGCCGATATCACTTCCCCCACCCTGACTCTCCCTTCAAAAGCTACGCTACAAGGAGCCGTCCTTTCCCATTTACTGTTCAATCTCGCCATCTTAATCGTCCCCCAACAACTCCAACAAATCCCTAATCTTAATTTTGCTTTGCACGCCGACGACATTACACTTTCGATCAACAAAGGCAGCGACGCTGAAATTGAGAGCACTCTACAAAGAGGAGTAGAAATAGTGATAGAATAGGCTGGTAGAGCGGGTCTCACCTGTTCGCCAACCAAATCCCAGCTGCTTATACTCCCACCAAAAATGCAAAAGTCATCCCCACCGAATATCCACATACACATTCGAGGTGATCCCATCCCGAAGGTTGAAATAATCAAAATCTTGGGCTTAACCATCCCACATAACAGATCCAATACTCACTTCATACTACAGCTTGAACAACACGCCACACAAAATGATAGGTTTAATTAGACGAGTTACCAATTGACAGAGGCGTCAGGGAAGCTGAACGCCTCCGTCTACTTCAAGCCTTCGTCCTTAGCAGGCTGACCTACTCCCTTCCCTATCTAAACCCATCTAAAACAGACCTTAGTTGAGTCAACCTCATACATAGAAAAGCCTACAAAGCAGCGCTACAACTGCCCCTCAGCCCTTCCACTGCCAAATTCGAAGCCCTAGGTGTGCATAACACCGCTGAAGAACTCATTGAGGCTCACCTCGTCAATCAAATCACTAGAATCTCAAAAACTACCACTGGCGCTCATATTCTCCAGAGGTTACGAATATCCCCTCTAGACTCTTCTAGAAGACAAAACCATACTCCATCATGACATCCATTCTAACTTAATTATCAAGCCTATACCCAGAAACATGCACCCACAATTCAACACCAAAATGCTTTCGCAACGCGCACAAGCATTACATAAAAAATACCGCGGCAAACATGACGTCCATTACGTGGAAGCCGCCGAATATCGGTGGCATGGTGCCTTCTCAATCGTCTCCCATTGCCCTTCCAATCAGGTCCAGCGCAACTTCCTGACCATCCGCACCACAAACCCAGCCACGGCGGAAGAGGCGGCAGTAGCATTAGCGCTAACGCAAAAGCCGACCCCCTCCACAGTCATCACGGATTCTCAAACGGCAGTTCTGAATTTCGCCTCCGGCTTTATTTCGCCTCTGGCACTCAAAATTCTCCAACAAGCCCCCCTCCCCCACGTCCCCTGTAGAAATCATGTGGGCTCCAGCGCACGCTGGCCTGGAGGGGAATGAAGTTGCCCACAGTATGGCTCGAGAACTCACCATCTGATCCGGGCGCAGATCGTTCGCCTGCCATGGCGCCAGATCCGCTAGAGACCGGATAATAACGTACAATGAAATTACCATTCATTACCGCCTCTCTCGCCGTGTATACCCCGCGGCACACACACAACTCACCATTCAGCAAGAACACACATGGCGTCTTTTACAGACGAACGCATTTTCCAATCCAGGTAAATTACACCTAATTCAGCCAGCCCTATACCTGTCACCTGACTGTGCCGCCTGCCAGTCCCTCGGCACCCTTCAACTCCTTATGTGGGGATGCCCGAGATACCGCTATCCAAAAATAACCACGTGTGAGCAGTGGGAGGAGGCGTTGCGCTGCCCAGACCACGAGGCTCAAGCTTCACTGGTCGCCCGGGCGGCCGCGGTCGCCTCCAAAACGGCGGCCAACATCGTCAACTGACTGTGCTCCTAATTTTAAAATTATTGTGTTTCTTCTTTTTCTTCTCCCGTCATTTAAATTCATGGTTTTGTAGTTGCCCCCGTTCTTCGAATTAATGTTGAGGTGTAATCAACGAGGGTAAAAGGAGGTTTTTTAACCTGTTTGTGCCCAATGCTACCAGTGGGGCAACGGTACGCCTGGTTCTATCAGACTTTTACGATGGTTTGCGCAGTGGTTATGCCGAAAACTAAAATTCGGCGTCGTTTAGCACGAGCGTTTATGATGGCAGTTCCAAGTCACCGTTATTCGTCTCGAATTTCCGTTGAACGGTGTATTTGTTTGCTGTGAAAAACAGCGTATACTATTATGCGCTGATCGCGAACCATTCCAAGTTACGGGTTACAAACGCGCGAGAGATCTGGTTTCTTTGTGTTAGGGTTAGTTGGAAGAAACTAAAAGAAAATATGGTCGCATCTCGTTCCAGACATCGCAGCCTAAAATGGCGGATCCTGAACTGCGCACTCAATTGCAGTGTGAACTTCAGAGCCGCCTGAAGAAGATTTATGAAGAACGCGACATTATCCGTAACCTTTTGCAGAAATGGACGGAAGGGGTAAGTTGAATAGTTTTCTATCGCTGCGTTAGAGAATGACGTGATCCGTCTGTCTGGGTTTGATACCCCGTCAGAAATGTACCCATTGACGTACCGCCTCACGAAAATTGTCTTGTTTACTTGAATTAACGTCACATTCTCGTCGCCGCACATGCCAAGATAAGTATATGGGTTCATGCTCGGCAGCGCAGTTTCAGTTGCAATGTGCACAAAAAGGAGCGTCACAGCTTTCAAGCTGTGAACCCGGCTACCAGCTTGACTTGGTGAGACGGGCGAGGTTTGCAGCCACAGACAGGAACTCCTGGACTATAGGGATCTCCCGATCCCCCCTCCCCCCCCCCCCCCCCCCCTTCTTTTCTGGACACTTAGTCCGATTGAGCACCTATAAAAATTTATACAAGTTGACGCCGAGCTTTCGCTGAGTGCAGCAGAGAGACCACATGTATATATATATATAGCAGAACAGAAAGATACGGGACGAGGGACTCAGTAAGGACACATATCAAGGTTGCAGTCGTCATTGCCAGTGCTATTCGGCTGTTTCCGAGATATTTAATAGTGCCGAATGACGTGTGTTTGTCATGTTTCTTTTATTACAGTGGTAAATAGGCGAAAATATAAGTCGAGAAAAAATCCGCCGTTTTCCCGCTCCCGGAAAAACGGCGGATTTTTTCTCGCCTATTTACCACTGTAATAAAAGAAACATGACAAACACACGTCATTCGGCACTATTAAATATCTCGGAAACAGCCGAATAGCACTGGCAATGACGACTGCAACCTTGATATATATATATATATATATATATATATATATATATATATATATAAACACAGAAATAAGGGTTGGCAGTCGAGAAAACCTCGGAAAGCAAAGGGGAGGATGTGGTAGATCATTGAAACAGATTAAGAATTTGGAAAGAAAGAAAGAAAGTGAAGAAAAAATGCCCGCCAGGTGGGATCCGAACCCACGACCTCCAGAATACCGGTCTGGTGCGATAACCACTACGCTACCGGCGGGGCGATTTTCCCATTCACTTTCTGGGGTATTTATGTTAGGTATGTTTGTTTCCTGTGCTTGGGGGTGGTAGCCAGCGCCATTCGGACTAATCGGGGTGAAGGGGACCTTCTTTTTAACCCCCGGGTCGTGACTCGAGTGTCTACGACATGTCCAGAGTGGTCGACCAGCTTTGAACCCTCTTAAGCTCCCTTTGGCACCAAGACTGCCAGAACAGAGGCCCTCGCTATGCATGTAGCGAATCAGAATAGGAAATGAGGGGCTCGTTGAAAATAACACAGAAATAAGGGTTGGCAGTCGAGAAAACCTCGGAAAGCAAAGGGGAGGATGTGGTAGATCATTGAAACAGATTAAGAATTTGGAAAGAAAGAAAGAAAGTGAAGAAAAAATACCTAAAACATACCTAAAACAAAAAAACATACCTAACATAAATACCCCAGAAAGTGAATGGGAAAATCGCCCCGCCGGTAGCGTAGTGGTTATCGCACCAGACCGGTATTCTGGAGGTCGTGGGTTCGGATCCCACCTGGCGGGCATTTTTTCTTCACTTTCTTTCTTTCTTTCCAAATTCTTAATCTGTTTCAATGATCTACCACATCCTCCCCTTTGCTTTCCGAGGTTTTCTCGACTGCCAACCCTTATTTCTGTGTTATTTTCAACGAGCCCCTCATTTCCTATTCTGATTCGCTATATATATATATATATATATATATATATATATATAACTATACGAGGCGGAGCAAAGAAAAAAGAAATGAATGTAAAAAAATTGTCGTGTGCTTCAAATTAGATGGTTTTAAAGCAGGCATGAAGATAAAATGAGTCCTGGTTTCATTCCAATGATTTGGTGTTGTATAGTACCCTCAGCACTTGTCCCCCAGCAAAACGATGCTTTATTAATTGAGAAACGAAACAATTGAAGCTAGAATTATGCTTCTCCCGCTAATCGTATGTTTAGTGACATCAACAATGGCGCAATCAGCATAGGCACCTAATACGAAAGGTACGTTGACCGGGGCTGCGCGCGTCCAAACCGGCCGTGCCTTTCGTTGCTTGTTTATCGCACACCTTAGTAGACGGCGCAGCAATGTCTCTCACGAAAGGGTCTTAGCTCACGAGTAGCAACTTAAGGGTAAGGGAAAGCGAAACGCAGCTTTAATGAAGCATAGAGCTCTGTGGGGGTATAACAAATTCGAAGTAGAGAGGAATGGGGAAATGAGTAATGGTTCCGGGCCCCACATTTGCGAATGCAGTACTCTGCTTGAAATCAGACGCCCTATAGCAGGCCTTGAAGTGAACCAGAGAACGGTAGGCCGTTTGACCTTAGGAGCGCATGGAAAAACAACTAACGAAACAAAACGGGAGATATGAGCTGCTCGTCGTTTGAAGATCGAGAAGCGCAGAGTAAAATATGTTTTGAGAGGAGGCTAAGAGAAATAGATCAACGTAGGTGGACGGCTAAAGCTTCTAGGTACCTATACATGAAAAACGTGGATACGCAGTAGCTATTCTAAGGACGACTAGAAGGGTAACGATGAAATACGGAAAGAACAGTGGAGAGGCAGAAACAGCCAAGGTAACCAAAAAAGAGCCAAGACAGATTGAAACGAATAAATGGAGAGAACAAATAAAAGCTAAAACGTCGTTAGAGATGTACAGGGCTGGAAATCGAACATCAGAAAGGAGAATTTCTACGATAATTCCCAGGGCAGTGTTTTGCTTTTGAGGCTAGAGCAGATTGCCTGCGAACTAAGAGCTTTGTGGGGAAGTATTCACGAAATGATTGGGTATATGCGTGGTCCGCGGAAAAGAAACAGAAAATATGCGGCACATAGTGTGAGAATGCAAGGGTATCCATCCAAATCTACATGAGGTAAATATTCGGCTTCCAGAAGCCCTAGGATTTAAGGGTAGCACAGAGGAAGTTAACTTCAAGGCTGTTGAGGCGACGAAAAGAAGATTAGAATGATGATGGACGAAAAGCAGAGAGGGAAATATTGCCAAGGACAGCTACCACCTGTAACAGAAAAAAAAGTATTCTGTGACTAATAGGTTTTTGCGCCTGCCCTATAGCCCTAGTATTAAGCGAAGAGTGTAAAACATATGTATATTCGTTTTTTTGGTAAGGTGACACGTTATCACCTCGCTACAAAAAGATACCACTACCAATCATCATCATCATTTCGTCGGCGTTATCATCATCATCATCATCATCACCAGGACGGCTGTGTGCACTCTGCTTTTCAGCGGACTTGTAGACCTGCCCTACTTTTGTTATGGTTGATTGTAATCGTTTTGTGAAACACCAGGTGTGACTCGACAAACAGGGTCCCGTAAGCGGCCGCGCGACTTGCGTGTCCTGTAAGACAAGCCCAACGCTCCCAACGGCTGTGTTATACAGTGTCGGCCAGCAAAATGCTGCAATAACTGCTTCTGCGTTTACGTGTTCGTTCGCAACGAGAATTTGACATCCACATAAAATGCAGCCTCACGGCTACAAAGGAAAGCTGTATAGCTTTCCTTTGTAGCCGTATGACTGAATTTCAGGTGGATATGAAATTTCCCTTCCCTGAAACCAAATAGCCCAAATCACCCTCTTAACGGGCATGATATGGCTGCAGGAGCACTCACACGTCACAAATGCAAAAAAAAAAAGCGATTTGGTATTCGCGAAATGATAATAATCATAATAATTTGCAGAATGACTGTGCCCACCTCGTGGTGTGCACAAATGGCGTATAGGGGAGGACCTTCACGCAGGTGGCCCGCTATCCTGTAAATGTATTTAAAAGCCGCTTAATTCAAACTGCGTCACTCGGTTAATTCGTAATTTTTTGCGTGTCCATATTGAAAAATATCTGCTGCTTTCCTGCAACTATTTGAAATTTTGCGTGGTTATATAATCATAACAGTCGAAAAATTAAAAATAGGTGCCTCAAGCCTTCAAGCAAAAGGGCGTTGCTAGTAAACAAACGTTTGAAGCGAAGCACAACTAAGGTAGCCCGTGACGTTTCTCAACTTTCTAGCCTTAAGGCTTTCTTAGAAAGGTTTACCGTTTTCCCGATGCGAATTAGAAACCGAAACAATGAGCAGGCCTCAAAAAGCGTCTAAATATGATTGACTGCCTACACTAGTTGAAGCGGTCAAAACCACGAGGGCCACTGTCGCAAAAACAAAAAGAAAAACGCACAATCATGCATTTGCGTGTCGCGTGTCAGCAAAAAAGGAAAAAGAAAAACGACACGGCGGTTACGAAAGTGACGCGCACGGCATTCGGCTTTTGGACCTTACGCCTCTGCTTTCTGCTTCTTTGTGCAGATAGGGTTTAAAAACGCTTATAAATTTAAACAATGTTATTGAAATCAATGCCTAATGATAATGTGTGCTCTCGCCTTGCCCAGAGTCATATGTACGAGAACTTCTGATAATTAAAACTTCGGATAATTCAAACAAAATCGTAGGGTCCCTTCGAGTTTGAATTATCTCGAGTCGACTGTAGTTAGTTGCACTATCTAGTTTCACTACGTAGTGTTTGTAGAGAGAAGGTGCAATGCAGTTCGCCGGATTTCTCTTTGCCTCGGTACGGCGGCTACAAGATCTAAGCGGAAAGCTGAACTACCACTAATATTTACCCAAACCATTTTCAGGTGGTTGCGTGGGCACGTTTAGCACGGGTGTACAAAAATTTCTTGGCATTTCGCGACTTCTGGTGGTGGAACCTTGGCTCCTCTAGTGCTCTCGAAGCGGGGATCGCTACATATTGGTAATGATCCTGTTCTGATAAAGAAGGCATAAAAGTTAAGTGTTCTGTAGAAGCGTTATGGCCGGTACAACGCATGTGATCGCCGAAAATAGCCAAAAAGGTACACCGTTGCTGCTTCAGACCAAGGTGTCGTCAAGGCTAAGCTCGTGTGGCTCAGCTCCATTCGACACACGAGAGTTAAGAGGGGGTGGGGGGCAGGCGGATCGACAAACGTTGGGTGGTACCTGCCAGCAGCGAGCTGTGGATGCTGAATTTTACGCGGCTTACCGGTGGCGAAGAATGTTTCGTACATATTCGAATGTTTTGAACTCTACGTTCGAGAGGAAAGATGAACTGCCAATTCTTGACTTGCCTGGAAGATGTCCAGAAATATTTTTTTTCAGTGAAACGCAAGATCGTGGAACTCCTGCCCCTCTTTATCACGCAGGCCGACGCAGTTGCGGGCCACGTGTCGAGCGTCGACCAAGGCAGTCTTTTCGGCGGGCCGTTCATCCACAGCTGCGCTACCCTCGACTGGATGTTCACGCGAATGTTCCATGTTTACGCACTCCTGAGCGAGGAGGACAACTACGCCGATCCCGAGCTATCCAGTGTTGTCCACACGGTCAGCGCACACCCCTCTCCGCAAAGCGGTGCCAATGTGCATTCACCAGACGCCAACGGCTCCTGCCTGAGCCGCCCGCCTCCAAGTGTGCGTGACGTCGTGTAAGTAACAGGAAAAGGGGATTGACACATTCTAAATGTTCATAGAGGGAGCGCAGTGGTTGAACACAGCTGAGGCGAAGTGCTTGTTTCCGAGCAATGCGCTTTTCGTGCGTCTGAAGATGGAGTTGACTCTGTTATGTGTTGGAAGCGTTACTCAGGTGTGCCTGGTTCTGTGCTCACGCCTCCATGCTGCACGAGAGCAGCAAGCTTGATACTGCATCTCGTTGCGCGCCGCTGCATTAGTGGTGAGCGGGAATTAGTGTCACTGTTTCTCATCCACACTGAGAGATACTGTTCCTTTATCCTCACCCGTGTAACGCTTACAGAATTGCGCAATGACATTGCCGAAAGATATGAAAGACTGATACTTCTCTCCCTCTACTCTCTGCCTGCACGCTTGCAGCTGAATGGGCCATGAGTAGCGTGGCCGTCAGGCAGCTACGCAGCCCCCGGACGGCATCCATCACATTGAACTGTGCACTCCCTTCTGCAGACGAGCGACTCTCCCACAACCTTCTCTACTGAACCCCTACGGCCGAAGCGCTTGGGACACCAACCCAACGGGCACCAAAATCCACTGTGACAGCGTCCACTCGCCTTGGACGGCTGCCTCAGTCAAAGCAGAAGCCTGCCATGTGATGCGCCATTCGTCCGGAGGCGTTTTCTCCGCTGCCAAAATGACATCACGACAGCCACGGTGATAGTGTTATAAGCCGACAGCAGGAAAGGGAAAATGGGGAAGTGAATTGAGGGGGGTTGATAAAGCGTGATGAACTTTTGCCGACTTTCTTGCCTCTTGACCCGGCGGGAGGAAAGAACAGGGAGATGTCTACAATAAAAATCCACCACCGGTGCGCAGCTGTACACAGGTGTATTATTCATCGAGGGTAAGGTAGGAATACACAAAATAGACATAGAAATGAGGAGACACGTGTCTCCGCTTTGGAATCTTTTTCTGCCTCCCTTCCTAATAGACCTTATGCAAAAGTGCCGCCATCTACCGGAAGAAAAACGAAACGAGCACGCAACGCCATGTTGGGGGTTTGCGGTGGGAGGATTGCTTGGTACGGAGCGTGTGAGGGGCTCTCTCGGCTTGGCGATCCTTTTATATTCAGATTTAAGCGCAGCAAAATGAGCGACGAGTGATCTGTGGACCTTTCTCTGTTGCCCACATTTGCGGGCCACTTCGTAAATACGCATTATGCACCGAAAAAGCAGTCAGGGAGGCACCGGCAAGGAAGCTGTTGTAGTCTGTCGCGTTTCTTCTCCTTTTTCTTTTTGGCTTTGGGAACGCAAACACTGAAAGTACGTCCATGCTGGTTCGCATCTTGCGGGTTTCTCAGGAGGTAATTCCTGAAACGCTTCGAAACTTGCGGGCCGTCCTGAGGTTGAAATGAAAGGGGGGGTGGGGGGGCACTCGCGATATAGATATATGCGCTATGGATCCTCTGGGGCGCAGAGGAAACCTGGCAAAAAAAAAAAAAACACTTAACAAAATAAATTGCATACCTGGCATTTTTTAACAGCGGGGCTGTTGTAGCTGGCCGTAATGTGTAGCGCGTAACGTGTGCGTCGTGTAACGCGTTAAACATTGCCAATAAATTATCAATAAATTGCCAGTGAATAATTAAATTACCAATAAATTACCGAGCTCTGGTGAGCGCATGCCTCGCGGTTACCGCCGAGCGTCCCCAGTACACGCAAAAGCTTTAGCAAAAAAAGAAAAAAAACTGCGAGAACCTAAAAGAGCGAGAAAATGCCGAGCGCTCGCGAGCGCGTGCCTCGCGGCGACCGGTGTGCATCCTTTGCTTGCGCCAAGGACAAAAAAAACTGGGTGCACCCTACCGCTTAGAAAATTCCGCTGGAAAAATTTGATCTTGGGAAATTAGGCTACGGTCGAACAGCAGGCAACAAGCGGTAAATGACCGATACACAGAATTACTACGTACGTTACTTGCTCTATACTCATGACGCTACGTGAAGGTTGCAACTCTCGCGAATCCCTCATTTCCTGTAACGTTTGGCAAACGAAAGAACGCGTAGCACTTCCATAAAAACCTACCGAACGTCCAGAATAAAAAAAAAAAAAAACGCGGGCGCGCAAAGCACGAACGGGAGACTCAAAACTATACCCGCACGATAAAGTACGAGCTGACCGATGCAGTGCGCCTTAACTACCAGCAGGCAGGAGTGCTCCTTGGCAAATACAGGGCTAAAAATACCTCACTTTGGGACCTTTTTAGTCCTGCACATATTATTTGTTTCGTGACTATGCATGCGATCTAGCTGTAATATTACTGCGCGAAGGGAAGTCGACACCCGCAAGCGACTTCACGCAGCGCTCGAGTCACGTTTCCGTTGAGAGAAAAAACAAAAAGATGTGTACGCTATTTCCGTGGTCGTCCTCGTATCATCTTTGTGCACAGCAAGTTACACGGCAGTATTTGGGCATCTTGGACAACGATAAATGCCGACGTGCGCGTTACTAACCCCGGGCTATTATGTACACAGCGGTACCCGGAGACATGGCGGAAGCGCGCGCGGTTCCCGCAAGAGGGCGCCAGTTTTTGCATAAGGTCTATACAGAGCAGAATAGCGAAGTGCTTAGCGAACTTAGAGAAAGGCGTAAATGGCCAATTTAGCGAAAAGGGCCCCTTCAGAGGAGTTCCAAACATGGCTTGCACATGGTCACACCACCGACCTTCTTGGTCCATCGTTCTAAGCTTTATCAGCATGCTCGAGATAAGAACAGCATAAGTTTACAGCCCTGCGTGATATACTTCACCCATCACGTCGTGTTGCGAGGTTCAGGCGTTTAACACGAAACGGTGATGGATGGCCTAAATATTACCCAATTCAACGATGCCAAGGAAGTGCTTCGCGTCAACTTCGAATTCATCAACGACCTCCTACTTCCTCGAAAAGCAGCACCAGAGCGAAAGCTGCGAGGCGACGCCCTCCCTTACGGGGCAGCGGCGTCCAACCCCGTCGCGAGTAGCGAAGGGGTGGTCCGAGTAGCGGTGACGTCGGGATCGACGAGTGGCTACGTCCGGGCGCAGTATACACACTGTGTCTGTTGCAGGCATTCAACAAAGTCTTTCTTCCTTCCTCCCTTCCTTCCTTCCTACTTCTGGCTTACATTACAGGCAGGATCCAATGAAAAGACACAAAAATTTTCGATTTCAAGTTTACCTAACTCAGAATCCTTACAGTTCTTGTAAATAATGTACCTTCCATGGACCCACCAACTATCGCCACTGCCTTCAACGAATGTTTTCAATCCGTATTAACAGCTGATAACCTCGAATATTTCTGCTTTTAAGAACACATGACTCATTAAATATATACGGCACCGTCGTCGTTGTTTCACGGCCATGAAAATGGCCGTCTCTGTGAAGAGTAACTAAATAAAAGACGTGTGGTTCATTGCCATTTCAACCCGGGTTTCCACAATAGCAGTCAGATGCCCTACCACTGTACAGGTAGATAGGTAGGTGTGGTTCGGTTTGAAAAGGAAAGGAAATAGACTGGGGATAATTTTGAGCCCATCTGGCGGCTCACCGGCACACAACCCAGTCCGGGGGATAGCGGATATAGAAGGGGGTGAATAGGATAGGGTAGAGAAAAAGTAGATAGGTAAAGAGAGAAAAGAGAAAAAGTTAAGGCGCCGCCGAAGAAAAGAAAACCTCCGCACTTTTTTTTTTTTTTTCAGCGAAGCTGTTAGCCTGTATTTGGCCGGAACATTTCGTGTCCTAAACAAAAAAACCAAGGCAGAATCCAGCAGTTCTCGCCCAAGACGCCGAGCGCATGCATCAGCCTGATCATGCATACAACATGGTGCTCAGTATTTGTTTAAAGGGGCAGACAAACGATTTTTGCCGTGTATATGTTCTCTATCCCAAATAAAGGGGCATCCCTTAAAACGCCTTAATGCAACACGGTTTTGCTGATAACGGCCTAGAACTTTTTAAATAGAATTTTTTAGATCTACGAGCCGTATGCGGCTTCCCAAAAATAATCCTGGTAACCATGACAAGTGTGCGAAGCTGGGCGAGTCGGTAAGGATTTATGGTTAGAAACAGCGCAAGAGACAGGACGAGGAAACTGAGGAAACTGCTTGTGCTCTTGCTTTTTGTATATATTTCGTTGTTTCTTTCAATAAAATTCAGTCGTCAGTCAGCGCCCGTCCTTGTCAGTTTCCTCGTCCTGTCTCTTGCGCTGTTTCTAATCATGAACCATGACACACTGTAACTTTTGTCTGTATGCCAGATGAAAAGCGGTATTTAAAACCTTGTCCCAAGCTTTAAAAAAATGCGAATTTCTGGATTTTGTATTCCTTTATGTGTTTTTTTACCACTAGTCTATTTTCCACGATGGCGCCATCTGTTGAGATGGACGATAGGTAGAATGCTGGCTTCATGTTGTGGAGGTCGGCAGTTCCATTCTCCCCTGGCGCGTCCTTTTCATTCTAGGCTGCCGTTGGCGTTTTTGAAAACTGAAAACGAATATTTTGGCAGAAGAAACGCCGCTGACGTAGGCAGAATCGCCAAAGGCTCCTTCACTGGGTCAGTTTACCGGCCGCTGCCGTTGATTGTGGGCATGGGGGTTCAGTTAGCCACACTGAGGGCAATTCAGCGGCGGTGTGCGGCGTGTCTAAAATTTTCAAAAGAATGTTTAAAAATACATATACAATTTAAGCTTATACAAATACTTATGCTAAAAGGTTTTCAATAAGTGACTGAATGTTTGAGCAGTTTCAGTAGCTTCAAGGTTTGCAGGTCATGTTACCGGGACACATATTGTAGTGTCAAGTTTCTACACTACGAACCGCCACCCAGTGCGCGGCGAGCGCGCGACTTGGGAGCGTGCTGGCGACATCTGCTGATAGCGGCTGGGTTGCAGATTGCTTGCCATGCGCGTGCGCCTATCTCGGACAGGGTCAGGCCGGTCGTTGTTTGGCATGTGCCGCTCGAATTTACGGACGCCCCCACCCTCGAGGGGCGCTTGTTTTTCACAGTGACAGCGGGGAGCGTTGACAGGCCAGATAGACGCGTCCTTCGACGTGGTGCAATAACTCAGCAGGTGGTTACGCAATACTACAAAAGGACCTGCGCTAATCTTCCGAATCTAACGTTTAGCAAACGAAAAGCACGCAACAAGAACCCACTGCAGCGCTTTCCGTCGAAACTTTTGTGCGATTAAGTAACGGCTGCCCTGATAATGCATCGCGTCAAAATTACGCGCTTACCTTGTGTCACCGCCTGCGATTTCCATTGCAGAATAAAAACGCCCCTTGCGGGTTTTGGCATCTCTAAGTTTGAGGGGCCCATGCTATAAGACGACCGACCCGAGCCTGTCCGAGATCTACGCACGCGCAATGGCAAGCTATCTCCAACCCCGCCAATCAGCAGATGTCGCCAGCATGCTCGGAAGCCGCGCGCTCGATTGCCCTAGACAAGCCTGACGCCCACTGTACGAAAGTTTAGTGCCAAATTAAAATTATTTCGCCAATTTGTTTATAAGTTGCCCGTAGTTACTCGACTACATAAAACGCTGGCTTTCATATGAGCTAGAGAACGTACGCGACGAAAATAGGCGGTCCGACCCTTCAAAAAAACGAAAACAAGCATCAAAACCGAATGATAAGACATGATAAGACGCCCGTGAACAATGGAAGCCCCCACCACAGGTTCCTGGTAAAGATGTTTGCAGATTATGTTCCTGGTAAAGATAATGTTTGCAGATTATATTTGAAGGCTAGGCAGTACTAGTTACTGAATACAGCAGTTCTTGCCCAAGGCGCCGAGCGCATGCATCAGGCTAGGCAGGACTCAGCACTTCCCGCCAGAGAAGCCTAGCGCGAGCGACAAGTCCACCGAGACGACGAAAAACATTTCATACCCTCCCCCGTCAGCATTTGTAGTGATTTACAATAGCTTCGCTGGACATCCACTTTCGCAGAGCAGGATGGCGACATTTTTATTATGTGGAAGTCTAGGAACTTGGGGAACCTAGGAAGGGGAAACCCCAGCAAGGGGGAGGTGAACTGTACTCGCATATGAAATTAGACAAGCAACAGAGCAAACATATTACACGAAAACTGTCACGATTTGCCCCGCATTCTTGAACGTGGGAGGGTCGCGGTACCCTTCAGCCGAATGACGACCCGCAGCCTGCTGGTAGTGACGGTGACTGATCGCGAGCTGCTGTGCTACTCGGTGTTTATGGCCGGTCCCAACATAATGTTGCCCACCCAGCCTGACTGAGCCACCAAACTTAGCTACCAACGAAGATTAGGGTCGGATGGCACCACATACTTGTCACACCCCTTACCCCAAAGTTTGTTTATCTAACACACACACAAATAAAACTACACCCGTTACCCCGGTGAGTAATGGTCCGGTGGTCTCCGCAGTCGCGTACTCCGCCTGGGCACAGTTGTCGATCCGCGTGTGGCAGCGGCGGGTGCTGCCTGTGCCAGCCTCGCGCCGTCTGTAGGTTTTGCAGTGGCCGGCTTTTAAGGTGGCGCAGAACTGGCGAGTGGCGCTAAAGTGGCGCGAGTAGCATCAGCCCCTGGTGCTTCGCTGGCAGCGGCCGGTGTAGCAGTTGGCTCCCTTACGGGCTGGCTACCTGAAGGTGCGGCCGAGGTCGCCAGATGAGGCCTCACATGGTCAGCGTGCTGCTGCCACGTGGTCCCGTCCGACATGCCTACAAGCAGCGATGACGCACTGGCAGCAGCTACCACCTGCCCGGCAGACCATAGAGTTTCTTACAATATAACTAGAGGGGAAACTGGCGCTGCCATCGTACGCCTCAATGGGCGTGATGGGTAGTTGTGGATTCGGATTGGCGCTCGATGGCTCGTAAAACTTACTACGGATTGCAGGCAGTTTCGTTTTCGTTTTGGATTTACATGAACGCATTTGTTTAGGCGGGGTGTTGGGAGGAGTGATCAAAAATACGTTTCTCCTTGAACTGCATGCCTCGCGTGCACTGACGCCGCCCTGAGCGCAATGTTTTATAACCAGAGTTGCGAATTCTGTGGGTTATCAATGCATTGCCGCACAGCGAGCACGAAAACACAAATGACGGCGCTCTGTGCGGCGAAGTTATCAGCTAATAAAGAGTTGCGGCGCTGCTCATTCGGCAGAGCAATGTATTTTCAAAACGGACGACGGTTGCGAATCACTTGGAACAGCCACACCTTTCGTGCGAACGCCGGCTCCTACGTCGCAGAACAGCAGCACCGGCGGCTGATAGGAACGCAGCTTGATGGATGTCACTAATTCAGGCAAGAATAACTTCTCCAGAGGTAAACGGTTTCTTTTTTCTTATGAGCACAAAACTTCTCTTACTATTAAAAACCACCAGCGACGAAACTTTTACAAGTAGTTTTTAAAGAAGTCCGTGTCTTGCTGTAGTTGGCGGAAAATGGCAAACCTGCTCCACAAACCTTCCCGACTCCGCGTCTGCTTTTTATTTAAACGCGCCGTTTTTGTCACTAACTATCTTGTTTGCCATGTAATTTGTAAACGGAGAGCCGGGCAATGAGATCTTTTTTGTCAAAAAACACAATTTGCGCAGCCATAAGCCTGTTTTAATCCTACGCAATCCGGTTCCACAATTATCCATCATTCCCATTGAAGCGTAAGCGCCGCTGCCATGTTCGCGTTGACACTAGCGCCAGTTTCACCTCTAGTTATTTGTATGAAACTCTATGCGGCAGACCACGGAGGACAAGGCCTGAAGTTTCTGGCCAAGACCGCAGCTCCAGACTCCGGCAAAGGCCCAGGACGGCAACCTCGGTCAGCAGCCAGCTTCTACTTGAGCTGTTTCAGGAGCGCTGTGGACCGGAGGTCTGGATGAACACGTCCAAAGGTGTCTTCACCTTCCGGCCCGACAGGAGCTCTTAAGAATCATGATATGGGCAGGGTCAGCCGCCATGAGGGTCAGGGCCAGCCGCTGCAGCCGCCGAAATTGTCAGAGAAGGTCAAGTACCAGCAGAGCAAATCTCACTGATATGGTGCCCGGCCCACCACGACCTGTGGTGGAACGAGAAGGCGCATGCGACCGCCCGAGGTCTTACATGCCGGTCGATCGCAACTGACTCACCAGCTCCACGCGAGGAGCCCCTCCCTTCAGGTGATGAACTCAGGACATTTCAAGAAATAATTTCTCATTATAAGCTCGGTCGCAAGACCTATCCAGCGGCGGATAAACAGCTCAGCAAAAAATAGGAAGTTATGTGGAGGAAATTGCAAACCGGGGTGTGTCCGAACCCCCAACTGTACAGCAAATGACATCCGGAAGACTTTACTCCTAAATGCATTCCCTGCAATAGCCTTGCAGACCTAGTTCACATGGTGTAGACATGCCCTTCCAATAACGACCTGAACAGAAATGTAGAATCTTGGGAGATATTATTACTCAACCATAAAGCAGAAGAGACACGCAAAGTCATCGGTCTCGCCCCGACCACCGCCGAATCCCAAGGGATTTCGGCCGACGGTTAGGGGGTCAACGGGGGTCTAGGCTAATGCCCTCTCCCTCGTCATTTTCTACGGGTGCAAATAAAAGTTATTTCTCTCTGTCTCTCTCCCTCTCTCGTAAGGGGCACGGCCCATGACGTTATGGGGTGTGGTCCAGTACTGGAACGGGGCCCGGGCAACCTGCGTCCGGAAATTACCGGCCTTGCTCTTCTTGAGCTTGTCCTTCACAGTTTGTACCACCCGCTTGGCAGCACCGTTCGATGCAGGGTGGTACGGTGGAACCATCATCCGGCGGATTCCGTACTTCGTCAGCCAGACCAGGTACTCCGCGCTGGCGAAAGCAGGTCCATTGTCGGACACGATGGCGTCAGGCAACCCCTGGGGTGCGAAGACTTGCCACAGCGCCGTCATGGTGGCTCCTTCCGATGGGGTGGTGACAGGCAGTACTTCCATCCACTTCAACAAGGCGTTCACCACCGCCAGGAAGTAGTGGCCCTTGAAGGGGCCTCCGAAAGCCACCTGCAGGCAGGACCAGGGTCTCTCCGGGAACGGCCGAAGAGTGATTTCCACATGACGCGAGCCCGCTGGTTCTCCTGGTAGACTTGTCAGTTCAGCACCGCGCGAGTAATATCCTGGTTTAGGACAGGCCACCAAACGTGGTACCGGGCCAGCATCTTGGTCTCCTCCACGCCTGGATGACCCGCGTGCAGCAACTGCAGGACCCTGGACCGCAGACTCTGTGGAATCATCTACCTAGAATCCCACAGTAGGCAGCCCTGCTCTAGGCTCAGCTCGGCGGATTTGTTGCTGTACGTCCGCTAAGCCAACTCCTCCCTTCGGGACACCGCATTGACCACCTGTGGCAGGGCTGGGTCCGGGCTGGTCGCCTGCGACACCGCAAATCTCGGAAGCACCTCGGCGTACGCGTGCTCCACTTCGGCAGGTTCAGGAACAGCAGCGGGCACTTCCGGTAGAGGCAGTCGGCTCAGGGCATCAGCGGGTGCCAGGTCCTTTCCCGGATGGTGGGCCAGCTGGTAGTTGTAGGCCACGAGCCTCAAGTTCCGACCGACCCCGATCCAGTTCCGACCAAGCAGTGTCGGTGACGACCCTTTGGTTCAGTACAGGGGCAGGGCTGTTTCCCTGTCGCCAAGGCGAACGCTGTTCCAGGCTTGACCCTCGGCCTGGGCGAGCTGTCCGGAGTAGCTGCGACGCATGACGCCCGAAGCCTGTACAGACACTACAGGGAAGGTGCTCTTGAATAATTTCCCGGTCATGACCGACACGCTGTCCCCTTTGTCGAGATCCATGGAAATAGGTAGCCTGCAGACTTCGGTGGCCAACATGTACGGAGGCACAGACGAATGAATGCCCGTGTGCCACATGTCGAAAATCGGCGGGTCTTCGGCCACGACGTGGAGCCTGGCCGTTGACGAACCCGAAGCTGCTGCCGCACGTCCCCGGCGCCTACCCTTATGCCGGATACCTTGGCCGTGGGCTTGCGAGGAACATGTGCTTGACCCAGGCTGCTGCTACTGCCCGTTCGCCGTCCCCCTCCGGCACGCCAGAGCAATGTACCCAGTTCTCTCACACGCGAAGCATTCTGTTTGCGCGAACTGGAACTGTGGGGGGGGGGGGGGGGTCACCACCGCAACAACTGCACCTACCGTCCCTTGTTGCCATCTTGTTCACTGCGCTTCCATCGGCGGTGAGACGGCCGCACGTGATATCTCGCCTGCATCCTTGGCCGCAGCATCCATCACAAGCACTGCCTTCACGGCGTCGTCCAGCGACGGATCGGGAAGCTCGAGCAGTCGCGACTGCATGGTGGGGTCGTTTATGCCGCTGACGAAACGGTCCCGAAGCAGCGAGTCGAGCTGGTCCCCGGAGGCGTAGCCATGCTACAACCCTCGCAGCGCTGCGACGAACTTCCCGAGGGTCTCTACTTCTCGACGGCTCCGGTTGTTAAAGCGGAAACGCTCCATTAAGGTGAACAGAGCCGGGCTTAAGTGCGATCGTAGCGTCGTGAGCAGCTCACCCAGCGACTTGTCATGCCGCGTGGCCGGCATGAGGAGGTCGAGCAGAAGACCGAAGACGCGGTTCCCACAGCTGGCCAGGAAAATGTCCCGCTGTTTTTCCTCGGGTGTGTCGTTCGCCCGAAAAACACGCGGGCTTGTTCCTCGTAGACAGGCCAGGCGGACCCTTCGTCCTCGAACGGCTCGAGCATCCCGTACAGCGGCATGGTGGCCTTGGCGGCAGGCATGGGGGCGGTGTCTCGACGCTCTTGGTGGCTTCGGTCGGTCCGTGGGCTTCTTCCCTCGTCACCAGTGTCACGATTTGCCCCGCATTCGTGAACGTTGGAGGGTCGCAGTACCCTCCAGCCGAGTGACGACCCGCAGCATGCTGGTATTGACGGTGACTGACCACGAGGTGGTGGTGGTGCCAAAAGAGATGGCTCATACCCACTAAGGGGGATTGGCCAGGAAAGGGGCGCTCACAGAGAGAAAATACAAAGTAATTAAAGAAACACATTTATTAAATTAAATAAAACATTAGGGAAATGTATACAGAAAAAAACTGCTAAAAAAACTGCTCAAACATGAGACGTAGCCTCAGGAAGTGTTGAAACCAACATAAAATAAAATAAAAAAGAAAGGAAAGAAAACATGAAAAGTATGTAGACGCTGTGCTCATTGGTGTTTATTGGCCGATCCTAGAACAATGTTGCCCACCGAGCCTGGCGGGGCCACCAAACTTAGCGGCCAACGAAGATTAGGGTGGTGGTCGTGTCACATAGTTGTCACAAAAACCCTATTTACAAGAAAGGTCGTACAATAATAATAACTTGTTGTATCCGCCGCCCACCGAGTCACCATACGTGGCAGAGAGACGCAGACGCTACCTCGTACCCACGGAAAAGAGAACATTTACTCTTGTTACACGATATTTATACCCCGCTTGCGGTTACTGATGATGATACTGGAAATTGGCCACCTTAGCATTGTGCGCAGCCTGGTGGCATGAACAGAACTAAATTATGTTGTGTTGTGTAATGTAGTTCTGTTCATGCCACCAGGTTGCGCACAATGCTAAGGTGGCCAATTTCCATTATCCTCATCAGTAACCGCAAGCCCGGTTGTAAATATCGTGTAACAAGAATAAAGGTTCTCTTTTCCGTGGGTACGAGGTAGCGTGAAAACCAATCCTTAACGCCGTGAAAACCAATCCTTAACGTATGTTTGCGTACGACCACTTAATTCCGTCGGGTGCGGGTTACCCTGGAGGTTCTGTCGAACAAGTTAATCAAGCCGTGCGAAGGCAGCGCGCAATGGACGGGAAGCGGCGCCGAAACAGGCCCACAACCGTCGCTAAAGCAGACGACAAAGTCGTACCGCCGATGCCGCCGCCGGCGAGCCGACACTTCCGCAGGGGGAACGCTGGGCAAATTAGCCGCGCCATGTACAGTGTGCTCCGTTAGTGAAACCCTCCGCGCCCCCACTCCCACTCCCCCCTCCGCCACCTCCGTCGCATTGTGAGTTTGGTGGCCCGCACGCCACGAAAGAACCGTTGGGTGATAGAACTAGAAAGCTTTGCTTTAAAATATTCGGTGTTATGAAAGCTATGACAGTGAGCAATATGCGATTTTGGCGTACTGTGACATGACGCTGAGCAAGCTTTTATGGTTTCATTTCATAATGTCACAACCAGTCAATCAATAAATTCATTAATAAATTTTATTTGAGAACTGCAATTCATACAAGTGTCAGGGGGCAGACAAAAAGCGTGCGACACGCGGCTTGACAATGGTCGGCGTCCCCTACTGGTAATGCATTGCATTGCTGCATCGTGTAGAGAGATAGAAAAAGGGTGACAGAAAAGAGAGAGACAAGAAAAAACGCAGAGAGAGAAAACAAATAAAAAGAAAGCAAATGGAAGCAACAATTGTTTCAACATGGTCATTTTACAATGTTTAAAAAAAGCGGATGGGGCAACGCACTGCTCGAGCATTGAACTATTGTTCGAACACATTTTGTACATAATTATTATCAGGCGAACAGAAAATTATAATGCAGTATAACACACAGAACAACTGCACGAATAGAAATACAGGCGAAGTTTCTACAGGTAACGGTGAAGTTCCCACGTTCAAAGTTATAGCGAATTTAGTAACGATGGTAACGTGTAGCTCAACATGTGGGTACCATAATTAGTACGTGCGGGAGGTATGAACCAAGTTTCATTATGGCGTGTGTCATAACGGTGATAGTTTTGAGTTTCGTTAGATAGTTTCGGCATGAAAGTGTTATTGTATTTTATTAAATACACTGCAGCTTGACCATGTTTTTAGAATCAAATCGTCCACTCAGCCTTGCCATTGAGTAACTGACCCACGTTTCCCCTACGATTACAATGATTGCTTGTACCCCTGTCACACGGGCACTTTCAATCGCGATTGAAGTGAATCGCGATCGAGTTTTCGAGCGCGCTCGACGTACTGCCGCTGCTACACGGCCCGTTTCAATCGCGATCGAGAAGTTGCACCGGTTGCACACGTGCACGCCAGATGGCGCTAACAATGTACTTGTGGCCGGCGTCTGGTAACTTCGCGCGATCGTAGATACACGTAACTATGGAAATGTTACCGCACGCTTGTTTGGGTCAAGTTATTTGACACAATTTGGGGCATTAGTTGAAGTTTTCACCTTCTGTGTCATTACTGAGCGGGGACGAGAGTATCGCCGCTTTCGTTCGATCGCGCTTGGAAGTCTCGATCGCGCTTGAGAAACCAGGATTGAGTTCGAGCGGGATCGAGCTCGATCGCGATTGAAACTGCCATGTAGCATGCGCCCGATCCGGATTGAGCTCGATCCGGATCGACTCAATCGCGATTGAAAGTGCCCGTGTGACAGGGGTATTACTCAAGCGCTCGTGTAGAAAGGAAACCATAACATTTCTCGAGTGCACGCACGTGCATTGAAAAAATGATACGAAATTTTTAAACGTGCAAAAAGAAATATGGAAACCAGGAAATTGTCCTCATCATGGACGTCAAAGGCAGGCGCCAAAGCCAATACTCTTCCAATTTTCCAGGGGGAGTGCAAAGACGACAACCTTTTTCCGTACATTTTTACTGCAACCAAAAAACCATAGCGTAGTGGGGGTTTCAGCCCTGGCCAGTGTCCTCTTGTGGATACGTGCATACCTCATAGAGGACGTAATCAGCATAAGCATCATCCCCATACTCATATTGACCATCATGACCACAAATCTAGCGCAGCCCGCGTCGTCTTTTTAGTCCTCATAAAAACAGAAAATTGGCCGAGAAGCGACGTGCTAACCATCGCAATGTCTGCAGTCGTCTTCGTCTACGCGCGGGCAGAAGCACGAGAAGATCTAGCTGCTCCTCAGTGCCGCTTCTCCAGTGAACATTTCTTCCTTTCTTAAAAAGGTCTGCTAGCGTTTTCTTTGTTATTGTAACCACCTTTATTCCGTCTCTCAGCATAACGTGGAAGAAAACGCTGCCGCGCGTGCATGCAGCAAGTTGGCGTCTCGTGCTCTTCCTGACTGCTAGAAACGCTGGTGCACCAGTGAGAGAAAGAAGCTCTTCTTTTCGGGAGTCAGCCCTGGTCTATCGAGCTTAACACATGGCTGAATACACGTAGTCGCACTCGGTCGGCGGCGACGGCACGGACCTTGAGGAGAGCGTCGATCGGGAATTGTCTCCTCTGACGCTCGACTCTGAAGACACGCGTCGGTCCCAGGACCAAGACTGTCGGCGCCCAGACATGCATGACGATGAGATGGAAGCCGAGGTTCATCGTTTGAAAGCGGCATTGCGGGAGGCACGAGCACGTCGGTCGGCCGAAGTAGCGGCCATTGAGAGTCTTCAGGAGGAACTCCTTCGAGCAGATCTTCGCAAGACTTCTCTCAGCGTGGCTACTGACCAAGTAAGGCACGAGATGGAAGTCGAAAAAGAGAACATAGCCAATTTAAAGTCTCAGGTCGAAGAGGAGCGCAGAGAGTGCAGGAATATAGAGGCGCAGAAGAAACACTTCGAAGAACGCGCCAGGCGCTTTGAGGAAGAAATTGCGCGCGTTAAGGAGAAGCTCAATTGTACAAGGCTTTCGTCCAACGCTTCTTCCAAACCTGCGGGGTCGACACCGCAAGATCCACAGCGCGAATAAGCTGAGGGTGTTTCTTTATACGACAGTGCCCCTGTGATCACGTGATGGCGGACATTGGATGGATGCTTGCAAAGGCCCCTCACGACTTGGTGTCTTCAATGAGATCTGCCTCCAACCTTCTGTGTGCTTTCTTGCGACCTTAGCGTAGCCATCTCTTTGGCATCTCCCGGCCACGACAACCAGAATAAATGTATCAGCAAAGTTCCCAGTGAATGGAATGGCATGCGTGTCTGAGTTATACCCAGTAAGTTAAGTACATTTTTTATTTGTTGTGCTGTGAAGGGATCCTGAATATCCTCAACAAGCTCTGCTACTGCAGAGTAGTTTCAGTTTTGCTCTGCGAGTAACTTTTTATATCTTTTTTGTGGGCCATGCTTTGCAGGTTTGTCACTGAGTTGGTATACAGCCCTATTTTCAGAGCTTTCGCGGTGCATGTTAGCTCAAGACAGGCATCATCTGGACGCTGTTGCTTACAACTCAAGTTAATTTGTTCTCACGCAGTGCATTCGGTAAAGTTCGCGTCGAGATCCAGTCTGGACGCTGTTGCTTACAACTCAAGTTAATTTGTTCTCACGCAGTGCATTTGGTAAAGTTTGCGTCGAGATCCAGTCCGCTATTGGCCCCGAGGACATACCGTGGCGCCACCTACGAGTGACATCACTTATAGGACGCCGGGTTATGCTGTCGTCTGCTAGAACACATTTGTTGTGCTTATGCGACCCCACGTTTTTCTTTGTGGCCACCGTGTGCCCCCTCCTCGCCGTTTTGTAGCAAATTACAGAAGAAAGTTGTCTACAGACCAAATAATCCGGGCAAGCAATCAACGGCTCGCTTGTTCCCGACGACACCGCCGCGGCTGGGTAGTTGCAACCACAGCCACCGACAGCCAGCTAACGCCAAGGACGATACAATTGGTGACAAGAAAAGTACTGTTAATTCATTATGAAATACTTGCGACGGGACATGTACTCGACTGTGTGTGCAAGAGAATAGACCTTGCAACAGCCACAGAAACGTGCCGCTCAGTTGCGATCTCACCACGCGTACTGCGCGCATTGCGTGGTAAATGAATGACTACGTGAGCCCGGTGAGTGGATTGCTTCGCCGCATAGGCTTAAAACTGCTGGTACGATCTGCACTTTGGCTTAAGCAGTGCCTATTTCCCCTTCAATTTTTTTTTTCATATTCATGCCATGATTTGATTAACGATCACTAGTACTCTGTACTGCTATGTTTACTTTTCGCGACAACTTGTCCGCAATGTACGAATGGTATTAACGCGAGTTTTTAACGCCTTCGAGCGGGTTTAGACTTGGCTATGTTTATTTTTAATTAAGACCTCTGCAACACGGGATTTTGTCTGTTTACAATGAGCCTGCGCCTTTCTCTAGCATCAAGTACAAGAACTCACGATTGCTCACAGAAGGCATGGTTGCGTACGAGGCGAAACATGTCGTGGGGTAATGGGGAGTTTAAGAATAGGGGAACCAAGCGTTGGAGGCCCCCAAGAAGTTCGTGGAACCCAAAGCAACACGCTTGCGCGGGGCGAGTTTTAGAAGAGGGTCTTCTCCAACAGCTAACTCTCCGCCGGTTTCGGATGCGCGTAGTCCGATGTAGGGAACTTTAGGCTTAGCGTCGCGGCAGATATTTCATCGCCACTATCGTTAGAGTCGCGAATGACAGTCCCTAACACAACTTTTCACCACACTGTCACCCCTTTTCTCGTATGTGGAAGTTCGTATTCGTTGTGACTCCCATTTAAGCCATCGATGATCAAGATGTCTGCCACGGCCTCGGCCCATTTTTGAGCGCAGGTATCGCCACGGTTCAGCCGTTTGCCGCACCGTGCGCGAAGGGCCGGCGGCGTGGGGCCCGACATCCGCGGCCGATCGCCGTAGCCACCCTTCGGCCCCTCGCCGCACCGTGCGCGAACGGGCCGGCGGCACGGGGCACGACATCCGCGGCCGGTCGCCGTAGATCGCGGCAGATATTTCAACATCGCCTTGAAAATTGCAGCTGATGACACTACGCAGCACAATTTTTCACCCCACTAACATCCACTTTCGCGAATGTGGACCTCCTTTTCCGCGATCAGTGTGATTTTAAAAGGCAGCAACAAGGTGTTGCTGTCGCGACTTACGTCGGTTCGAGCCGCCGGCGGCCTGCAGGCACGGCAGACGTGTCTGCGGAGCGTTTCCGCGAGCAGTAAACGCTTCATGGTTTCCTCCTTCACCTAGTGTTTGAGAATGACAACCGAAATCTACAAATTTAGCTTGGTGATCGTCCTATCCGAGCTAAATGTTGATCGGGGAAACGAGCCACAGCTCACGCTTACACCGGGTTGGGTCGCATACGTCCGCATACACCACCACGCTCAAGTAGTTTGCGGGCAGCCTGCCACGGTTATAAAGTTCCGATGAGGTCAAAATACGCTTCACACACTGATAATGAACTTCAAACGCCGAAAATTAGCATGGAAATGCACTTAGAAAGCGCGTCCTTAACGAAATGTCACGCGCGGCAAGCCAACAACGCAGCAAGGTAGGAACGGGGATCCTACAAGTTACACAGGCGGCGTTAACCTTGGTGAACGCCGCCTGTTATTCCTTTTTTGGATGTTATTTGAGAATTTGTGTAATTTACGAACCAAAGAAGAAACATGCTTCAAGGGCATATGTTTTTTTTTTTTTTTGTCCCGAAGCAACAGTATTAACGCTAAGGGCAGGTAACGCGCTTTCCCGTCTGCCGTAAAGTCACTGGAACTTCTTGCGCCGTACAGTTGCGCGCTAAACGGCTCCTGCGCTGCCCAGGGGGCGCTGCGCAACCGACTTCCGAGTAGTACTTCCGGGTTGTACAAAGCTGCGGGGGTCCCATACGATCCCGTGTTGACAGAAGCAAAATGAGCTCGATACTCCCGATTGTTTTGCGGCATGGTCTCCAGCCCATGCCTGACGCTTCCGATCTTTTCTGGCGATCAACTTCGCATTGGGTAAAAAAGCTTTGCAGCGCTAAATACGTGTACAGCGTCGACCAAAGTGCTGGTACGGTGACGGCGCTGTGCCACTCGCAGGTTCACCTATCGATGGTCGTATGAAACGAAATTTGACGTGAAAGCTGCTGTTTAAACTAAAAAAACTTGGTGACAAGTACTTTTCGACGACAGCAGATAAAAAAAAAGAGTAACGCAATCGGCGATGATTGTGCGTGAAAGTCAGCGAGTCCAGCGGACCCCGCAGGCTCGTTTGCTGCTTGCGCCGTGCTTTTGCGTACTTGCGCACTGTGCGTGCACACTGCTGCTTTGCGTCGCCGTTAGGAATACATGGGACAACGCAAGCTTGCCGTTTTATTGCGTGGCCCAGTGACGAATTGCAGCGACCGCCAGAAGCGTGAAATCTGTTTTGGGATTCCGAAAGTAGCGACCCTAAAACAAAGTGGTCGGACGAACTGAGTGGCCGCTCTGTTTCCTTGTTTGCCCTCACTTTATTTAATTACGCTCTTGCATCATATATTCTCACTCCGCACTTTACAGCCTAGAATAGGGATCGGCAACGTTTTGAGGTCTAGGGTCGAGTTGCATGAAGTCGACACGGCGGAGGGTGGACGGCAAATCGGGTGGAAGGGGCAGGGTGGCTTTGAAGGCAAAAAGAAATAATTGAGTTAATTGCCTCTAATATTTCACAATTATCTGGCGAAGTGTCAAGATGGGGGACAATGAGACTGGAAGCAATCAATTCTGTGCCCTTGTCTCGTCGCCTAACCCCATTTGAGGTCAAAACTGGCGTGTCGGCGCTCAGATTGCTAGTGACTGCAGGGGGAGTGGGGGGTGGGAAGGCGGGGGAATCTGACGACGTGTCAAAGGTTGCATAACACAGGCCCGCGGGCCACAGTCGGCCCCCGGGCTGTAGGTTGCCTACCCCTGCAGTACAAGATAACCCACACAGTCAGTGATGATCGTATGTGAATAATTGGGCCGCGCACCGCATATGCTGCTGTGGTAGGTTATGTAAATAATGTAAAGTACACATGTAAAGTACACAGTAAAATGTAAAGTACACATCTATGCGGGCAGCGGACGTGCGATTTGGTGCTTGTTTCGCGTCCTCTAATTGCGCTTAAGTTGTTTAATTGATGCTATTGCCTCACCTACTCGCTAGTATACGGGTACCCTGCCGTTCGTAGATCGTGCGACGTAAAGTGTTAAGCAAGAATCATTTAGTTTGCTCAAATACAAAAAATTCGACTCGTTTCAAGGCGGTGCCAGGACAGCAGTGCCAGCTGAGTCGGCTGCGCTTCTCGTGTCGTCTTGCATATGCTCCCGCTGAAGCAGCCATTTATAGTAGCAGCATTCTGTGTTTATGGTATATTTGCGAACTGTTTTTTTTTTTTTTGTCAACGGTACGCAAGAAGGAAGAACGATAAATATCGTCAGGCAGTTAGACCACCCGACTTGGGGATACTGTCCCACGTCGCTAATATCGCGACAGCTCGCCCAAAAGTAAGCCGATAAATCGGCGTGTTGTAGCGGATATTATTTTGTTTAGCCTCTGCAACTACTTTAAAGGGCCCATGCAGAGAAAATACGTTTGTTTTACTCGAATGATTTTGTGTTTTATAGTGCGCCAGCGGTTGGCGTCCGGCAGCAAATGATGCCGTAATCACTGAGAATTTAATCGGTTTAGGTTAAACTTTTGATTCTCCCGGCAAATCGTGCGTTTGCGCGACGTGTGCAATGAAGTCACAAGGGCGGGTATTCAAACGAACTTCCACTGGGGCATTCGGCTCTGCGGCCTCGCTTGCCGTCAGCCTCCCAGTAGGCGCTACCATAGGCATCCACGGACCGTTGTCCGCCGTTGCTTTGTTTTTGACCGTATTTGCACCTGGCTTGTTTTTGTTGAAAGTAATCGTTTCGTGAAACATGGTTTATCCCCGAGAAACAGGGTCACGTAAGACAACGTCGTTTACGCCAATCGGCCAGTGCCGTGTAAGACAACTTCAAAGCGGCGGACTGCTGTGCAGCTAAAACAAGCGTAGTTCGGGCCAGTACCAACAGCAGTGCGCATCGGTATACTTATATTCTTACGTGTATTTTCGTAACTTTCATTGTTTACCCCACCATTCTTACTGCTGCAAAGTGAATATGTATAACATTAAAGCGCAAATAGCATGCTTGGCAAGCTTATAAGCCATGCCTAATTTGCGTTCTCTTTTGCCGGCCTCAGCCAATCGCGCAACTGGTGCATATGACATCATAGGTTCCTTTGCGGGAAATGAGCTAGTGGGTCGCATGGCAATCCCGTTTTTTTTCTTCTAATTATATGGCTTACTTGAGTGAAATGTGTGTTTTCAGTGGTGTGAGTTTGATTCTAACGAGGTAGCCTTTCGAATGAACCAAACGAGTTTTCTCTGCATTGCCCCTTTAAGTGAGAACTGGGAATAGATGAGGAAAGAGCGTAATGAAACAAACTGAACGCAACAAAGGAAATAGAATGGCTACTCAGTTTGTCCGAACGCTTTGCTCTACGCCCCATACTGTCGGAATCACGAAACAGATTCCATGCAAGCTAGCGCTGCACCACGTATTAGAAACGGCGTCGCAAACCAACAGTGTTTAATGGAAGTGCACGCGCTGTGCACAGGTGCGCAAAAGCGCGGCGCACCGCAGCAGACGAGCCTGCCCGGTCAGCCGGACAGGCTGATTTTTACGAACAATCGTCGACTATTGCGCAAATATTTAAAAGGAAAGCTTTAATAATCTCGTCGAGAAATTTTCCCGTCGTCCCCAATTTGGCATTCATTTGACCGCAGATTCGCCATACCCCCTTGAAGCGCATCACGTAACTCACCGGGCCCGCTTATGAGTTAAATGGTGTGAGTGATCATAAGTGTGTGAGGTATACAGGTAGGGAGAGAGAAGATTAATCATGCGAAGGTATGGTGCAACGTATACAAAAGTAGAGAGAGAGAGAGAGAGAGAGGGGAGAGGGGAGAGGGGAGAGGGGAGAGGGGGAATAGCATAACTATAAGGCGGAGGGTTAAATCGCGTGGTCGGCAACTCTGCGCAGGTTTACTTGTACACAGGGAGGAAAATAGAAGGAAATAGGGATTAGTAAAGAAAATGGCGGACCCCACGCAGAGGTGGGCGTCGACGTAACATTACCTGTCTAGAAAGGAATGGCGCGTGGCATTTTGTTGGGAGTATTATTGTGCCTGGCGTAGTTGTTGATTGTTCACAACAGTCCACCGTGGCGAGTGCGTCGAGAAATACGAGACGCGAGGAGAAACGTTCAACGTTTCTCTCTCCCTGGCGAAGTGGCCAGGTGCTCCAAGCGCCGACAACGTGTTACAAGCACGAACTGCGGCTTCTTTGGGCGCCGCGGTGCAACCGGCCGGCCACCAACGTTCTCCCGTCCGAATCAATTTTTCAATCGCTTGCGGCTTTGGCGGTGACCGCGTGGCAATAGCTCACACGTACACAATGCGACGTTCGTTTCCCAACGTCCCGCACGACAGAATTTGCCTCGCACTTCAAATGGACGGGAATTTTTGTTGCGACCCAGCCATACAAGCTCCGCTTATGAAGCACCACAGGAATTCGACGTTTAATCCTGGCGGGGAGCGTATACAGTACGCGTTGAACTGAAGACCATCCTGGGAACTCTCTCGAAGGAGAGGACGGAGAACGGGGATGAGATGCCGAGAGCTGTAAAGTCAAGAGCGATCACACCTGTTCAACAGCATACCGGGAGCTTCGGGCGCAGCGTTGTCGCGATTTGACTGGGGAGGCGCAAAATTTCTCCATGCCCCGATTTTTGCGGGTCCTGCCAGCGTGCGGGTCATTTAGAACGCATTACGGGGATATTTTCGCATAGCACGTATTACCTATACTTGAAAGGAATTCTGTCCCTGAATGCCACGAGTGGAGAAATTTCTTGAGAAATGTGGCCCCCACAAAAAGTACTTTCGTTACTCTCCGCACGCCGGAGCGGAATCTCACCCTCCTCGGAAAAAGGGATTCTAACGCCGCGGACGCCGAATGCGTCACTCAGACACGGACGCAGAAACGCTTCCCTTGAGCGGCTTCTGCGCTTGGAATCCCTTGTGCATTACAACGAGAGCGCTGGGACGCTCAAGTTTCGCCGCTCACCATTCGTCATGAAAAACACACTCTCTTAATTATACTGCACCCGCGCACGGCACTTCCATTTTTTTTTTTTTTCGCGGGTGTTTTTGGCCGCTCGGAAGCCGTATATTTGCCCGGCCCTCCCAAGGGATCTGCGGCTCAGTTCGTTGGCTTCTGGCCGGCGTGTATACGCAACTCGTGTACGCGCAAAACTCGGCTCTTCGGCCCCGGCGGCTACAGAGAGAAGGATGCTGTTCCCCGAGGAGCGTTGATAAAGACTGTGCATAACGTGACGTAATTGAAAACTTCCCGGGTCCCCTACACCCAAGGCAACCGCGGCCTTGGGTTCCGCGGCCGTATGAGGGGGTGGCACGTGTTCGTTGTGGTTGTTGCTCCTTCACTGATGGCGCATATCCCCGTGGGGGATTGGCCAAAAAACAGGGCAGCTTTTGGGGGCTAAAACGCCCACCATTTATTGATCGTCTGCGGGCGCGCGTGCGCTGCTGGCTTTAAGGGCTGACTCACCACCGATACCGCGTGCCCTGAGGCCTTGATACTTTGATACGATGGCTTATATTTGCCTTTGAAAACATGTCTTTCTGGCAATGCAAGCATGTAATGTACAGGGCCGTCCACTCTTGGTATACGAACACGGCGCCGCGAGGCCGCGCTCCAGGGAGCGCCAGCGTACAAGCCGTGGCCGCGCATCGAAGCTAGCGGCGCAGGCCCACGGCCGGGCTGGAGGAGCGGCGGGCGCGCACGCTCGCCGCTGCTCCAGTCCGGCCTTGCCACGGCCGGACTGGAAGAGCGGCGAGCTCGCACTTTCATGAAAGTGCGCGCTCGCCGCTCCTCCAGTCCGGCCGTGCGCAGGCGCATAGGGGCTTGGAGGCGGGGCTTCGTGTCGTCTGCTAGTGCGGAAGCGCGCCGTGCTTGCTTTGCTGTGAAGCACGCCTAACTCTCGGCATGGTGGTAGCCGTCTTAGCGCGTCGCAGCCGCGTTGCGGGAAAGATCACTTTCCTCACTGCGGCAGGTGGTGTAGTTTCTGCGTACGATAAGTGAGCGCTTTTTCTTTTCAGTTCCGCGATCACAGTTGCATGTATTGTTGCAAGCATTTCACGACGGGCTTGTTTTGGTTTAATGAGAGATGCTGTAGGGGAGGGCTCCGTGCAATTTCAGCCACCAGGCTTTATTTAATGTGCACTGGCATTGCGCATCACATGGGTGTCTGTGCACAGGGTCGGCCTTACCTCATTCGGCGTACTGTGCGAACTGCTGCCAGGGGCGCCCTCCCCCCCCCCCCCCCCCCCCCCGCTCCCCGCCCTTCAAACTCAATTTTACAGTGAAGCTGTCTATGTGCAGAATTCAGTAGGCCGTCTCCGATCACTGAGCGACATGTAGACAAGAATACTAAGCGAGCGTAGCGCCATTTTACGGGGCCGACTGAAATCCTGGAATTGTAAAACTGTGCGTCACACCTTCAGCGTATGGAAACGATTATAGAAATAATAAAAACGCCCGAGGGCCTTCATATTTTGATATAACACTGCTTATGTTGCCCCTGAAGAGATGTCTTCTGAGCAATAAACTTGTGCTTAGAGGTGAAGACAACTTTAATTGGCCTTTAATTGTACGCTGTGTCTAAAGGTACGTCGGACGTACCCGCAAAATTTCTTAAAGATACGTCGGACGTACCCGCAGTATTTCTTAAAGATACGTCAGACGTACCCGCAATATTTCTTAAAGATACGTCGGACGTACCCGCAAGATTTCTTAAAGATACGTCGGACGTACAGGGCCCAGAGTGGCTCGAAAGCGGCGTTGCTCGAAACTAGCGTGGTTATCTCGAACAATCGACGGCAAAACCCTCATGCGTTTGCTGTATATAAGCCAAGAATCTAACGATGCCTAACCTGATGCAGAATGTATTTTTTTCCCTCGTGTTCTCTAGTTGGACCTTATTTGAAGGGGCGGTTAGAGCCTTCGCTGAGGTCAGAGATCGAATGCGGACCACTACGGGTTCTCGCAAGAGGGAAACAAAATCATGTGTGACGCGAGTATCTTTCTTTTTTTTCCCCTCATATGTTTCTGTTTAAAGCCCTAGCCACATGGGCGCGAAATCACGCGTCGCGCGAGCGTCGGCGTCGTTCGGCGTCAACGCGCGGGCCCGCAGGAGACCGGCGAAGTCGCGCGCCAGTCGCTGCGTCGGCGGGCGCATAGAGTTTCATGGGCGGGCGTTGCTGGACACGTATGCCATCCTGTTGAAGTCGTTTATGAGCAGTTATTGTCGCTTCTTGAACTCCAATTATCAATTAAGACTTTTGCTTTAGCAAAAAAAAAAATCACTTGGCGTCTTTATTTATTGCTAAGTATGTTGGCGGGCAAATATTGAAATGCTGCGAAATGTATCTCGAGCCATCCGGTCAAATCAGAACAAAATAAGATAGAATGATAAAAGAAGACGCACCTCGCACAAGCTGCTTTAGTTGCTACTTGATTTAACCTTCATGTTGCGTACCGATCGACTGCACGTTCATGAATTCAAATAGTAAGCAAAACAAATTTCAGCGCTGCCTTGATAATGAGGTTACCGTCGAACGTTATTTGTAGGTTGAAAGGCAGGGTACTCTGGCACCCTGTCTGTACCCTGTAAAAAAAAAACTGACTAAACCCTCGCCGCAAAAAAAAAAAAAAAAACCGTCTTTGCTAGGATTTGAACCACGGACTTTCAAAACAGAAGGCCGGCTCTCAACCGCTCGACCACGCAAGGATTTTTGTTCTTTTTCTTTATTGCAAAATTCAACAAAAGCACTTCAAAACACCATATTCTCAGTGTAACAAACAATCACTTCACTTCACGGCAACTTTAAATGATATTTACATGCCAATGCACTCTCATTTCAATCAATTTGTTAAATAAATCCAGAACATCATCGTCAAAACACATTTTTAAAACTTCACGGACCTTGCACACGTTTTCAATAAAATAACCATGAACGGATCGGGCATTTACATCGTTATGCCGTACCGCTACCCTGCTTTGCCATATTGCGTGCAACCCTAGAAGAAAAATGAGGTCGTACGGGATTACATCTGGTTGCAACTCGAGATAGCGGATGCCTTGAGCAGTCAAGGATAGATCTTTCTTAATTGTTCGCTGCAGGACATCCCAGAAGAGCACTGCATCCCAGCAGTCTAGAAAAACATGTTCTATGATCTCCGGTTTCTTGCACAGATAGCAGTCAGCTCCCCAGGGCAGATAAAATCCTCGCTTTTCCTGCCATGTCATGACAGGGAGAGTACTCGTATGCAAGTTGAAAAAGAAAGACTTAATCCCGCCCGGAACAGCCATTTTCTTGACTCTCCTTAGCACGTCAGTGCCGTGGCTATTCTTATACATGGAGCGATACAATGGTTCTGGAAACAGGGTTTCCACTAAATCTCTAGATAGTCTTCTACGGGTTACAGTGGAAATATACTCTAGTGAAAAACGCACCGACAGGAAACGAAAGGCTGACACCACTTCACGCAGGTACCCGCCCCCTCTGTACGATATGTAATCTACGGTTGACACAACATAATCCGGTAGTGCCGAGGCCAACAGGATTTGTGAGCATGTTCGAACCGAAGGGTCTGACTGGTCCCTTAGATACAAAAATCTGGACACTACCTGCTTGACAAACAGGTGTGTAACCACGCAAGGAGACGAGAAGGTTCGACGGATTCGGTGTATCAACTGAGGCTGCCCACGAAGAGTGTCGGGTGTGCTTTCTTTTGGTCTTATTTGAGAGATTTGAGCAGTGGTAACGCTTGCTTCTTGCGCACCGATCTTGGAGCCGAGGACAATAATGCTAGTGCTACAAGCGATGTAACCACAGCTCCCTTATTTGAGTCAAAAAAGCTATCGCACATCCCCGGTCTCCCCTGCGCAAGCCTAGGGAGCTACGAATGGAATGGAATGCGCCAGAATTCTGGCGTTGATAACGCTTGCTCGTCACGCACCGATCTTTCTGACAAGCCACATTATGCTAATACTGGATGCGATGTAACCAGAGCTCCCTCATTTAACTCACACAAATCTATCGCAGATCCCTGATCTCCCCGATGAAAGCCGAACAAGCCACAAATGGATCGATGAGCGCTTGCGAACAGAAATAGCTTGCAATTTGTCTCAAGGCAACCTATTACCGTAAGTTAAAAAGAAATTGATTATTTTCTGCTGAAAGGAACCACCCCAAAGGACGGGAAGACGGACGCTGCCACTCGTTATCGATGATATCTGGCGAGTGTAAACGTGCTGAACGTACGCTGCATGTTTGGGCCGAGTGAAACCGAATACACCGACGTACTTAAAAAAGTTTCGCGGATACGTCCGAAGTATCTTTAAAAAATCTTGCGGGTACGTCCGACGTATCTTTAAGAAATCTTGCAGGTACGTCCGACGTATCTTTAAGAAATTTTACGGGTACGTCCGACGTATCTTTAAGAAATTTTGCGGGTACGTCCGACGTACCTTTAGACACAGCGTTAATGGTAACCTGGCTATTCCACATTGCGCGTTGTGCTGTGAAGCACGTCCGTCTACGGAGAGAGCATGATTACAGAAATGGCTATAACTCCTGTTTCGTTGAAACTATCCCAAACTCAATTATAGGACAAGTGGCCGCTAAGACGGCCCTACCATTGCGCGAAATTTCACTTGCATTTCAAAATTACATACTTCACAGTAAAGTTTTACATATTAGGGAATTCCCGTCTGCTGTCAATACACGGGCTTCTACGGGTGGGAAGCGGACAGCTCATGCTTGTCCGCTGGAACAAAACTCTGGTCCGTCGAAGTTTCTTCAAGGTAATTAACTAGGAAGTATGCTCAATCGCAAATTGCGAACAAACACGTATTGTTTTGTGCACGCCTTGGAGTGCGTAAAAGCATATTGTCGCTCACGTTGATGCTCGGCACCACAGCTTCGCTGGGCATCCTTCTTCACAGAGCAGAAGGACACTAAACTTTTCTTAAAGCGAAAACTTCGCTGTATAGTGAGAGCGATGGCGTCCTGTCAAAAATCTAATGCATTTCCCCATACACTGGCTGGCCAACCGATAAGCTCGCATAAAAAAACACTAAAAAAAAACAGTCAACTGGACCAAAAAAATTGTCTTCTCAGCAATGCATCAGTGTTTAAAGGTGAAGCCGACTTTCAAGGTATCGATATAAGTTTGGTTTCTGTAAGCTGGCCTGTTCAGCATTGCGTATTTTGGAGTGAAGCATGGCCATCTGCGAAGGAAGTGGGATTGCAGAAAACGGCTGTAACTCTTGTGTTGTCAAAAGTATACCGAAACAAATTGCATGACAATTACGCGCTTAGGAGACTCTTAATGCGTGAAACGTGGCTTTTGTTCTGTTAGAACGGTCAGTTGAAAATCGCGAAAAAGGAACTGTTCTGGATAAGACAATAGATGTAGCGATCATGAAGAAGGACTGCAATAGTATAAATCTCATGAAGCACGTTGTGGGGATCCTGACGCCCAAGCCATTGCGCGATAACTGGGTTTGTGGCGTTGCAAGGCGCTTTTCCCCTCTCTCCCCGAAATACCGGCTCGTCTCGGCGCCACTGTGCACAGCCGAGCCGTCTTTAACTCCTGCCTGAGGTGAAGGCTGCCGTTGCGGCTATAAAACACTGTCACGCAGCGGGCGCTGCGCCCTGGTAGCGGAGCTAACCTCACCTCATTGGCCCGTTTGAACGATTCCCGAACACCACCCTCGCCGGGACGCGAACGCGCGCCCTGCGCGGGGGTCCGTTCGGGGAGACGCTTCCAGGACGCCGAAGTCGTTGGCCGAATGGTATGTGACGCTTTCTTTACCAGCCGGCTGCAACTCTGTTGCGCCGGCGAAAGCCCACCAGCCCTTCCGGCTGCGGCCCGTGCCTAAGGCTGCTCCTGTTGCCCCTACGCTGCATATAGTGAGGCCGTACCTACTACTCGACGATCACGCCGTGCGGTACGCGCCTGTGAGCGAAAGGGCCCCGTCTCCCTCGCTGCTGCGAGCCGATCTGGCCAGCACGGCGATGCGCGCGCGCACAACGTGCCGGCACCCCGGAATTTGCCCTGACCGAAGAGCCCACTGGCTTTGCGCCGACGACGCGCACACTTGCGCGTGGCGCCCCATCGCCCCTTTCACCTAACGGGAAGTACGTACCTTCACTGTAAATTATGTTATTGGGACTGTAAAATATGTGACTAGAACGTTAGTATAAAATAAACGTCTTCCCTCCGTACCCGGGGCATATTCCTTTGTCGCCCCTTTCTCCACCTGCCCAACAGAGGCGGTGTTATGTTGGCGCGACGGCGTTTCAGTGTCGTGAGCGTGCTCAAATAGCTCGAACCCACGGTGGTTCCTCGCAGTGTGCATGAGTGCATACCTTGTGCAATGATAGGGTTATGCATATTGCGAGGTAGAGAGACCACAACGTATCGGTATGCATTTAGATGGTTCGTAAATGCGTTTACTTAGTGCGCAAAAAAGCGTCGCTTTCGCGCTTCTCTCAGCATTCTTTGGGAAGGGATGGTAGATATTTTTTATAATTACCTTTTCGCGATTGCTTCTTTTTTCTTTTTCTGATTCATTTTGTTTTTTTAGGAGGATTTCTAATCGTACAAAATTACGCCCACCTCCCCTCGCGGGAACCCTGGTGTGATGCGACGCTGAGGGGGGGGGGGGTTCAAGCGCAAGCGGAGAGCAACCGTCGACCGAAAGGCCGGCGGAGAGCGGCACACCGGTTATATGCGCAGCGCGCCCGAAGGAGAGGAGACCGCGGAAGAGAGAGTACTTTGTTGGTTTTGAGGATAGATGCGAAATCGCAGCCTCCCGAGAATATCAGCGAACTGGGAAAATTATTGATGCTAACCTTACATGCCAAGGTTTCGACAAATACTGCTCTGTTTAGGTATGTACTGCATTGCTTTATGAAAATTCATTTGCCTCATGCGGCATATGTGCCATTTCGCAATTACTCGGGAAAATCCAGCTTCGCAATTTTTCAAGTTCGAGGCACCGACACATACATTTTATGTTCAAAAACTATATTGCGATATGAGATACCATTGAACCACGCCTTCAATTGCCAGCGACTATCGAACTGCATGCAAACTACATTTTTCGATTAGATTTATTCGCACTTGAAAACATTATTGACAGTTCTTGCACCCTTCTGTGTCATGAGTTGAAATTGAAGGATTTGATCCAAAGAGGGTCGTTCAGTCGACGATTGAAGATAAAAAGATTACTACCTTATGGTCGACGGCATGCTGCAAACAAACGACGGTATACTTCAAAACAGCCAAGTTTATTTACACGTAATATTTTACAAAGCATTGCACAGGGCTGTCGTTCATAGATGGGGGTCCGCAGACAAAAAGAGGAACGTGGGAGAAGAGGAACTCCGTGGGTCCCTCTGCGATATAACCAACTTCCTTTTTTTTTTTTTTTACAAACCCTGCCGCGAACTAAAAAAAAGTGGATTTGCCGCATGACATGTTAGAGAATAACGCCTCCGCACAGCACAAGTTTTAAAGCTGGCTTTTTGCACAACGTTTAAGTTATGCAGAAAAGCCACACTCAAAGGGCATGCATAGAGATATGTGTATGAGCGACTTTGGCTGCAAGGGTTAATTGTGCGACAATAGGACACGTATCAACATATTTCATCGTGGGGTCCCTCACCACTTTTGCAAACCCAGAAGGAGTCTTTGGCACGCTACCGGCCGAGTACCACTGGCATAAAAAATCAGAGATCGGGCAAATCCCAAGTCCTGCGGGCAGCCCTTTCCTTCACCACGCCATAATCTTTGTTTAATTACAAAAGTCCCGCCTCCCAAAGAGACGTCTCAACCGAGAGTGAGGAGGACCTATCAATTAGCCAATACTATAGGCCGCTGAGCGGCCACAAAGACAGTCAATTGTTGTTGTGCACACAATTAGCTATGGGACCCAACTCTGTCACTCTCATGCAGAAACTCGAAACTCGAAAAACACGAACAACACGAAAAACACGAAACACAAACTCGAACAAACAACAAAACAGCAGACATCAACAGAGAAACTTCATCACTTAACAAAAAAGAAACCTCCTGCTATTTGAATAAAAAAAGGCTACGAGCCCAACGGAGCCACAGCACGCTATGTGTGGCAGCGTAGCACCAATGCCACTTATCAGATGAGTCGCATCGTTTTCAATGATAGGGCGGTACCCGGCAGTGTTCCTCTAACTGCTCGGCGTGATTCCCCCGGCGTCAATTTATCGGAGCGTGGGACAATCGCGAAGCAGCGAGCGATAGCGGCATGTGCGCTGTACTGCTAGGCCGCGCCTGCGCTGTGTGCGATCTCGACAGCAGGCGCCGCGCAACCAGACGGCGCAGCGATTAGTTTTGGCCACCGCACCCGCGGTACGTTTACTTCAGCTCACGGCTATACATTTCAAGCAGACCGTGCTGCTGAAAATACACAAACAAAAGGAGGCTTGTCAGTAAAAAAAACAAAGGTTAGTTGCATTAACCAAACTGCCAGACAACTGAATGCGGTTACTCATCAAGAAGCTTGTGCGCACTAGCGAGGCCCCGATATTGACTGAGTGATTGTCTAAGTTTGCCCGTCTGATTTTGAACCTTCTGTTGACTGTCTGATCTTAACTTAAGCAACCCACCGGTGTTAGAGGAACAGATACGGCGGGAATCAAATTGAAGCGAGTTGTGCCATAGCAGGAGCAGGAATAAGATCTCAAGTGCCCGACCAAGCGTCCTTTTTTCGTAGAACGCGCCCTGAAAATTATGGATTTTCTGCAGTACCACGAACATGTGCCTCCTCATTGGATAGCGTGCGGCGCAGAGGACAGACAGACAGACAAATGTTTTATTTGGGATGGCTCGAGGCCGCAGGCGCAGAGGACCAGACAGACGAGGAAACATCGTCGAAATGTGGAAGTGGTAGTCTTGGTACTAAGTAACTAAAAGAATAGGTGCGCTAGCTCGAGGTAGACACCTCAGGTAACATATTGACAGAAGGACAAAGTTTCAGCGTTAAACTGATTGACAGTGGAGTGGCTTTTGCTTTTTTTTTTTTTTTGCACTGAAAATGCACATATATTGTTGTTACAATCATGAATATATTCGGTGCTGTATAAAAGTGTCTCGGCTGGGTTCTGGGGTTTCCGCACCTCTATTCCTCACACACGAGGGCAAACGTCTAGCGGGGCCAAATTATTGCTGTCAATATGAGCACAACCTCTTCCAGTAATGTTGTAGACTGCGCGAGGTTTGTCAGAATAGATCAGGTTAGTTAGCCCAGTACGAGAATAAGTCTTTTTCTTGTACTTTAAAGGGACTTGTACTTGTACTTCACTCTTTTTTGTTTCTCTTCAAAACTTTCAACACACGCCAATAATTTAAAAATTTCTGTCTTTCTTTCCTTTAACAAACAGCCCTGCTCAGAAATGTGCGTAAGATAAGACAGCTGTAGCCAGCAGTTGCCGTATTACGTTTTTCATCAGTTTGTTTGCAACGCGGGAGGGAGGAGGTATCAATCGAAGTTTAGAAATTCCAGGGATGCCTTTCTCGTGAAAAAGCCCCTAATATCAGCCATTGCTCGATAAATAAATATTTATTCTCTTTTTCACTCGTAAAATGAAACCAACCGGACTTTAAAACAATGTCAGACCCCGGAAATGCAACCTCCCTTTCCGAAGTGGCCAGACGATTGTCCGATTTTTTTTTTTCCATATGCATGCACACAGTAGCAATAGTACCAAAAATTTATAGTTACTAAAAAATAAGATCAATTGAATTTTAAGCGTCACTTTTTTCTGCCTTAAGGATAGCTTTCGTTTCGGGCCGATAATTTCGCGATTAGGTTCCCTTTCAGCGTAAGTTTTATTCTTGTTTCAGCATTTTCTTTCAGCATACGTGTCGGAGGCAAACAGTTACACTTGATTTAGTTTTGTTAATACTACCTCCCAAAGTCTCCTCAGGCGGTTATTCGGAAGGCCAATTACACCTTCGCATCCTTGTTTTGGGTGCGAAATTGTGGGCCCATGTTTCTCGTTATAGGCTTGGAAATTTGGGATTATTTGGACATAGGCGTTTTCTCCCTCACTTCAAGGTGCACCGCCGAAGTCTCTTCTTTTGATGGACGGAAGACAGAGCCGGGTGGAAAGAACAGGGGGGAGAAGGGGGCGTTCACGGCAGTTCGGCACCCCCTTTTCACCGGAGCCTTGGGTGACCGCCCTGCTCGCCCACCCCCAAGACGGTGCTGCCTTCAACAATACATGCATTTAAGTGGTGCCGTCGAACTGAAAAGACTAAGCGCTCAGTTGTCGTGCGCACAAACAACGCGACGCTGTGAGGAAAGTGCGCCTTCCGCAAAGCGGTCGCGGCGCGCTAAGACGTTACAAGCGTGCCGAGAGGCGTGCTTCAGAGCAACGCAGCGCTACCGCGCTAGCAGACGACACGAAGACCCGCCTCCAAGCCCCTATGCGCCTGCGCCGCTTAGCTTCGATGCGCGGCCGTGGCTTGTGCGCTGCCGCTCCCCGGAGCGCGGCCACGCTGCGCCGGGTTCGCACCAAGAGTGGACGGCCCTGTACATCGGGCTCGATGTAAGGATCTATTTCCGTAGAGCTGGCTTTACCACATTACGTATTCCTGAGAAGCCTCCTCATAGAGAAACATTGAGTTCCATCACCCTCAGCTTCATAGAATCTCACCAACTAGCTACTGTCTGCCGCCCCTGCCGCAGTACCTCTCAGACAACGCCCACTCGCAACTAGAAAACATTTCTCGCTCCTCGAGCTCCACTCCCCGTCTTCTGTGTACCATTCCTTTCTCTTGGAATCCCTCCTTTCACATGTGTACAGCAGCCAAGCGGGCCCTTACCTGCAGGTTAACCTCCCTGCCGTTCATGTATCCTTCTTTTCTTCCACCCCAACTCGCAGTGCTTTGTACTGCAAACCCCTCCCCCCCCCCCCCCTTTTTCTCCTTCCTTGAGCAGCAGCCGCGGCTTGAACCCCAGGAGTTGCTGATCTCTCGGGCCAGGATGGTCGCCCACGTACACGCGTACCGTTTTTACACGTATTTCACACCAATCTATGCCCAATGACTGTGTGTCATAGAGTAGTAGGCACGGGCTCCGTTTCTCTGCATGTATGTTTTTCCACGCCCGAAATAAATGAGGAGCTTCTCCTCCTCCATCTTCCTTCACCTATCCTCTTTATTTCCGATCTTGGTTGTCAACACTAACACAGCTGGCCGAAATAACTAATGACCGGCGGCCAGCGCTATTAATACCAACAGTCAGGTTGATGCCATATTCTTGGACTTTTCAAAGGAGTTTGACTTGGTCCCACATGAAGATTTAATCACAAAACTACAGGCTTTTGGTATTGAAGACACCTTAATCTCGTGGATTTCCAGCTTCTTACAGAACAGAACACAATGTGTAGCCGTAAACACATATACGTCTGATAGCCTCCATGTGTACTCAGGAGTACCGCAGGGTTCAGTCCTTGCGCCTGCTATTTCTTATTTATATCAATGATATCAAATTTTGTATTCAATCACCAATCCAGATGCGCCTTTTCGCAGATGATTGCGCGTGTATACCGTTGAAAGACATTCAGAGGACCAAATCAGGTTGAACAACTCATTAAAAAATATATACGCTTGGTGCCAGAAATGGGGCATGAGACTGAACGCATCTAAAACCAAATGCCTCACATAATAAGAAGCATCCACTGAATTTTTGGTACACTTTAGACAATAATGAACTCCCTAAAAGTGATCAGGTGAAATACCTTGGTGTCACGCTTTCAGCGAACTTAAGTTGGGAACCCCATATTGACACCGTCTGCAAAAAAGCGGTAGGGAAACTTTCCTTCCTCAGAAGAAGGTTGCGAAATGCTCCTACCCAAGTCAAATTAAATGCATACAAGACTCTTATTCGCCCTGCCTTAGAATATGCCGACATAATATGGAGTCCCCACCAACAAGGTCTAATAGACAAAATTGAACGAATTTAAAAGAAATTAGCTGCGCGGTTCATCTACTCTAATTATTCGCGGCATTCAAGCCTCACCAACCTAATTAATAGAGCAAATCTTCAGCCACTTTACAAACGAAGAATAATTTCAAGGTTAAAGTTCCTATACTTACTCAATCACGGTCATTTTAAGATACCGCGCACTCTGTACTTACAGGACCCATTTAAACACTCACTCAGGACAAACCATAACAAGGTCATTTTGCAGCCTGCTAGTCGTGTCAATACACATAAGTATTCTTTATTCCCAATGGCCATTTGTTATTTAAATAGGTTGCCGGTCAATGCTGTGAATTGTTCTACGCTGGAATCTTTTGTCAACTGTCTAGAAGAGATTGATTTTTCTAAAACTGTATGCATGTGAATCACGAAGTATCCTATGCGTAAATACTTTTTTCCTTTTCTTTTAGTGGAGCGTTATTGGGTTTCATGTTACCTATGTATCCACTCCTGCAAGGGCGCTTCCACCACTCGCGCGTGTCGCCTGTATCGCGAGCCGAGACATAAAGACAGAATATACACTATAGAAAGGAATCTGGCGCTAGCGTCTATGCGGCTCACATCGAGGCCGTCTGTGTCTTCATGGGCCACCATTATCCTTACGCTCGCCTTACTTTCGTCGTTGGCTTGGATTGACACGTATCAGTGGCCATAAATTCAAAGGCAGTGTCACAAAAACACCAAGAAGAGTGATTTGTTGTATATGAAAAACCCCCTGTTACGTTCCTCACTTTTCCATTTTCATGGCTGTTACGTTGTTTGTCATCGGTCCCGGCATAGCTCACATACGATGTAATGTATTGCCAACACCGCTGTAACGTCGCAGCTCTGGGCCCGTTCCCGTATGATGCGTCGCAAACTGGCACTCCGAAGCTGCTTGGGCACAGCCACTTTGGCTTTTGATGAGTCTTGGCCAGGCTTCGTTTTTGTCAAAGGAGCACTGCTTTCGTTCTGTTTGCGTATCACGACGCCCGTTTTCGCGCCGCGAGACGGTGATTTCACGACTCGCGATTTTGTTTTCGACCTTCACGAGAAGGGTGACGGCGAGCGAGTAGTACAGTGCTTTTAGGACGACCAACATGACTTGACGCCCGTCTTAATTGCTCTTGGCAACACTAATGTGCACATAAAAAATGCAAAACAAAAACCGCTACATTTGGCGGAACGGTCAGAAACTAAGTTGGCAACAATGGAGCTCTAGATAGGGGGTGATTTAAGGACGCCAGTTGAATGCCGGCCCATTTTCGTGGCTTTTCTCACTCTTACGTTTTCCCGGCTGTTGCGTTCTTTTTTCGCGGTCCGGTGAAAAACGTATTATGCAGGAAACTGCATATGTAGGAAATAAAAACACCCTGTTATGAAGCTAAGGAAAGAGAAAGTCAAGCGTATTCTTTTTAATAATGGTCTGTCTGAATAGTAGTTTTTGCATAACAATGCATGATGAAGAAAGAAAACACCAAGAAAATTTACGCCATCTTCCCGCGAGGGGAACCATGGGTAGATGCGACGCATCGTGGGTTTTCCGCTGCGTTTCCGTTATGATGTTTCCATTTAGCGTGTCAATTTGTTGTTGCTAGCAATTTGTTGTGCTAGCATTTCTGGTATCGGTTTGGCCGGTGCTTGTTACGGTTGCGCCGACCATCGCGATAGCAGGCCTGTTAGTCTCCATTCAAATCATCGGTGGTCATCCGATGTCATCGGAGCGGCGGAACGACTGAGCGGAGCGGCGCAGTTACCGCGTTTATATGTACCGCGCGTTCACGGTGAGGGTAATGAGAGAGAGCAGCGCATGCGCATGTGTTTGATGTTCAACCGAGCGCTAACGCGCGCTGACGCACGGCTGGCACGGCGACGGGAGCGAGCGCTAACACGCAGATGGCGCTGCGGTGAGAGCGGCGTTAGCGCGTAGCTGGCGTGGCGAGGAGAATTGGGGAGGGATGCAGACTACGGACTACGGAAGACGCCGGAGGGACAAGGCGAGTTAAAGAGATGCGTCGCTTCTAAAACGCTTAAGAATCCATACGTCATTCCAAGCACAAGGCAGAAGCTATAGTCTTCCCATATTCTCTCATGACGACATGGCTGCCCAGGCGAAGTTTCCTCTCTAATATAATACTTAGAAACTCTATGAGCCGAGATTCGTGTGTTCGATCGCGATGCGAGACGGGGTACATTTGGAATGTTTCGCTTTCTTTAAGATGACACACTTCATTCCACTTTTCTTCTGGTCCCTTGTACCGCTGTCCTTCGTATATCACATACTGCCGCCCCCGCCGACATTTTCATGACCCGGCAGCAAGGAAACCCCTTGGCACCTAGAACATAGATGGTGCTAAATCAGGAAGCGGTTTTCAACCCGTTGAAAGAGCGCATTGCACTGCTCCACTGCAACCGCTGGTACAATTTGCCCGATAGAGTAGGCTGTTGGTACGTGACAGAGAAAAACGCGTAGAGAAGCGTTCATTTTTCGCTTTAAAGCACGACTCTCTGCGACGTGCTTGCGGCGACGCCTACGGCGACGGCGAAGGCATATGCGAGGATGCGGCTCACATGCAGCAATCTCACATTATTAATGTCCAGGAAGATTGCTGCCGGCGATTCCGCTTGGCTTCTGTGCTGCTGAGTTCGAAGGGAGAGTGACTCAGAACCAGCGCCTGGCGTTGGGGACGTCGCGGTACGCGTAAGCAGCAGCAGCGCTGCACGGGATGATCAGATCCGTCGCGCGGTGCCACTGCTGGGCCTCAATGTCGTAGCGTTCCACGAGGGACACGGTGGCGGTACCGTTGAATCCCCCTGCGACGTAGATGCTCCCTTCGAGCAGCGCGGCCCCGAAGTTGCTCCTCGGGGAGGACATACTCGGCAGCTGGGACCACCGGTCCTTGCGCACGTCCAGCTTCTCGGCTGAGTTGAGCAGCTCGGCGCCGTCGAAGCCGCCCATCACGTAGACATCGCCGCTGTGCGCGACTGCCTTGAGACCGCTGCGGGGCGTCGATATGCTCCGTACCCTGGTCCAGGTGTCGGCCATCGGCTCGTAGTACTCGACGGTGTCCAGCACGTCGAGGCCCGTGAAGCCGCCCATAACGTAGATGCGCCCGGTGACCGCTACGGCACTGGCATCACTGCGGATGTCGTGCATGGAGGCCACAAGCTCCCACTGGTTTCGCGAGGCGTCGTACCTTTCGCAGGACGACGTGCGGCCTTCACCGTCGAATCCACCCATGGCGTATATGTACCCTGGCAGCTGGGCCACGCTGACGTAGCAGCGCGCCATGTGCATGTTCGCCTTGGCGGTCCACTTGAGCTCCGGCACATTGAGGCAAACGACCGAGTGAAAACAGCTCCTGCCATAGCCAAAGCCTCCGATGAAGTAGAGGAGCCCGTTGAGCATGCCCACTCCGTGGTAAGCCCTCGGCGGCGTGGGCTGGTTCGAGTGGAGCACCCAACGGCGAGAACGGCAGTTGTACGTGAGCAGGTTGTTCGTAACCCCTCCGGTCCGGCCGCCCAATATAAAAAGCACGTTCTTAGAAACACGGGGTTGTCCGGAATCCCAAGTCTGCGTTGTCTGACGTCTGAATCTGTAGGGACCATTTGATGATATTTAGGACCTCGAGGGCCTTCTCGTCTTCCCGCACCAGAGGTTCAGACTCCATGTTGAGCATGTCCTCGTTGCTGCCGAACGCGAACGGGCAAGAGGCGATGCAAGAGACCCCGTCTGACGTCGGGGTCCCCGGCAATCCACTTGAGAATAGCGCCGAAGCAACCCTTGACCTCGTTAGTGTCGTGAAGTTCGTCGTCGTACAGCAGACTCCGCAGTTCCTTAAACGGCAGCGACTGGAACTGCCGGCTCGTCGTCCACACAGTCTCGAAGTTGCGTACCATGAAGCGGAAGGCCTTGTAGGTGAGCGGGCGGTACCCTTTGCTCGTGGCCAGCTGGTAAGTGGCGACGCAATTTCCCGGCTCCAGGCTCTCGCCGAGCAGCTTGAGGCAATGGTGCCGTAGATCTGAAAATCTAAGCGCTTGTGCGACCTCCAGCACTTCGAGAACGTTGTGCGGGCCGACGAGCTCGTGGAGCGGGACGTAGTAGGCGATGTTGACGGCGAGTGCCAGCATTCCCGCGCTCAGGTCACTGACGAAAACTTCGCTGATGGGTGGCCACTTGACTTCATTTCCTTGCCCTCCGTGCTCAGCGCCAACGTCGGCTCCCGGTGCCTCCGATATTTGGGCGAAGAGCGCGCCGCAGCCCGTGTACCTGGGGGCAAGAACGAACCGATGGGCCAAGAGCTCACCGCCATCGGAGGTTCTGAGCGTGACGTCGCAGTATTCGCCGGCTTCCCGCAGGGCCCTCAGCATGGGCATGCAACGAGCCACGGCGCCTGGCGGGAATGTGGACTGGCGGCCGCCGTCGCCGAAAAGCAACTGTGCGGAAGCGGTCGCGGTGGCGGTGACATCGTCGTATCCGGGGCCCACTTCCTCGACGCCATCCGCGGCGGCCTCCATGGGGGCTCCGAGAAGGGCAAACGCAGGGGCACGAGCTGAGCGAGCGGCGCCGATCAGTCGGACAGCGGGGCCGTTTGCGCACCCGCTCTGCTCGACCAACTCCGGTCCAACTGGCAGACATGCGGCTTTCGCGTGCCACCGCTTGCCGCACCGCGCGTGGTCTTCGTTTTCGTCCAGTTGTCGCTACTGATGCTTGTTACGGTGAGGGGATATACTTCTGCGTTCAATCGAGCCACTTCCTGCATGCGCACCTAGAGCCACTTTTAGCCCTTATTCTCTTGTTTGAGCAACTGATAACAAGGTATTCGTAGTTTGGTATGACTAGCGCAGTGGGTATAGAACCACGGGTTATGACGCACACGGCCTGGTTTCGAGCCCAGCAGCGCGCAACTTCCTTCAAAAACCGTGATTTCTTTACTGTAAAATGTTCGCTTAGCTCAAACCTGAGCCTTCCTTCCGCAAAAAAAAAGGTGGTTTCGCATTCCTTCCGCAAAAAAAGGTCGAGGGCGAGTTTTGCGGCGGCTCTGCTATGACGGAGGACGTGCAAACCTCGGAGGATAAAAATAGAAAAAAAGAAGCGACGACGGAGACTTCCTGTTCGCGAACGTAGCAGCTCTTCTGACCAATGCTGTTTCTCAGCGGGAGCATGTGAGTTCGCGTCGGTTCGCATCACGAGTCCCACCGCGTCACCGCCGAGAAAGCGAGCTGTTCCCTCTTTGTCTCTGCTGCGTTGTCGCTTGAGGTAGCGAGCGTACGCTCTCCGTCGCCGTTTGGACTGTATAAAACCAAGAAAGAGCACTACAAGACAGTCTTCGATCAAGTTGCGTGCTCAAATAAATGATTTCTTTTTGTCTTTTTCCTCTATTATAAGCCTACTTCATTACCCATCTGCAAGATATCTGCATGCGCCTGGCCGTGTTGCCGGTTCTTTTTTTAAATGCAGAGTATTTCAGTAACTCACGATGTCACCCGCGTTGGCGTCCGTAGTCCGCGTCCGCATCGCTCCCCCTACACTATATAAATACTTGCCGGCGCCAGGTTTCGATCCTACGACTTTGCGGGCGGAACGCAAGGTGCATGGTACTCTACCAACTGAGCCACAAAGCCGACACGGAACGGAAGGTTACGAACGTGCCTTATATCCTTGACTCATTCAACCGTCGGCCAGAGGTGCGCCCTCTCCCCCGCGTCCTCCTCGCCTTCTCTCCGCTCGCAACGCCCTCTCTCGCCGCGTTCGGTTCGGGCGCACAACAGGTGGGGACGTGCGCAACACCCTCTCTCGCCGCGTTAGGTTCGCGCGCAAGAACAGGTGGGGTGCTCGCATCGCGCTCTCTCGCCGCGGTCGGTTCGCGCTTAAACCACATATGTCGTTCGCGCGCGCTGCGGTCGCTAACATCTGTGGCGTGATCGTGACGTCAGCATCACGCGTTCGCGTGGTGGCGATTTCGACTCTCTCGCGAGGGGCATTGGATTGGATTCGATTGGATTGGCTTGGATTTGGATTGGATTGGATTAAAGTGGATTGTGTTGGATTGTGTTGCGTCATAGCCGCGCCACGTTGTGTCATAGCCGCTCCACGTTGCGTCATAGCCGCGGCAGGGGGTTCACGGCACGTTTCACCATCGACTTCATCGACAATGTCTACGCTGGAAGACAACAATTACAACAACAACAACCAATACGTAATCCATACGACTTGCAGGCGCGCCCCCCCCCGCAGAAATGCTCTGCATTTGATCGTGCCCCTCGCGAGGGGGATGTTTTTTAAGCTTGCTTGTCCCCGGTAAGTTGCTGACCAAGTAACACCCGCAATTATAGTAATACTCATTCGTCTGAATTTACCAGGTCGTTCCAAAACGATCAGCGACTGCGATTAACGCCGAAAATTCTGGAGAATGTACGCCCACTATACCAGAGGATTAAATCAACAAAAAACACCACGCACTTACCCCAGTGAGTGAGTGAGTGAGTGAAAAGACTTTTTTTTGGGGGAAGGGGGGGGGGGCTTCTGATAACACGAACAAATTATCATGGTCCGTTCGAGTTCGTCTTAACGGGAGTTCGCGGTAATTTGAAACAGTATGTTCAGTCTCTTCTTGTGTCAGTTGGCTTGCAGCAGTTCCAGATCATATCATTTTAAGATATTTGTGACAGATCCTGCCCGCACGTGTAGCGAATGATGCGCACCGCTATTCTTTATTATTATTTTTTTTTCTTAATCCCTCGCTTTGTAACTGCTGATGAGGACTCCGCACGGAAGAGGCATACTCAAAAATCGGGCATAGAAATATCTTGCATGCAAGTAATTTAACATTTTAGGGCATGCTGTAGTTTTTCCGCGTGTAGAACAGCTTTTAATAGGTCTCCTCCACCGCCTCCTCGCTCCGAGTATGCCGCCCTAAATCGTATTTAACCCCAGGTGCTTTACTTAAAGCTGTGTCGAGCCGAGGCTTGGTGGGGAACCGATAAACGAAACTCGTCGTTGAACAAAGATAGGAAGCGGGTTTATTTGCGCGGCACATAGGCCGGGCTTTCGATGTTGGACTGCGCGAGGGGCGATCCTCATGCCGCGTGAAGCGAGCTCTGAGCGCGATGTATATATATAACCTGAGCTCCTCCGTCGCATCTTGCGGTCTTTTTCGACGTCTTCATTCTCAGCAGAACCATGGCGGGGATATTTTCCGCAGCTGGGTGCTTTCGTCAGAGACAGAGAATAACTTTAATGACAGCCAGCGATGTTAGCCGAGCCATCGCGCTGGCCTGCTACGCTAGATGATAGAAGAAAAAAAAAAGAAAAAAAAGGGGGAAAACGAAACGATGTTTCCTTGTGCGCCCAAGATTTTCAATTACGAAACTCTGCTCCGAAGAAACTCCAAGAGAGCTTTTGTTGGACGTGCAGCCTGACTGGAACCCGACCAAGGACCCAAAATAGCCCTCAGCTCAAGTCCCGCACCAAGCTGCCTGCACAAAGATAACACAAGTTTCTGTTTGTGCATGGTGTACCTTGAGTTGAAATAAACACCTGTTTATTTCAACTCAACGCGCCCTCGTCGGGTAAATGTCAACGGGGCTAATGAAGCGCCTGAAGGGTGCGAACCGCTGAGGGATGATTGCGGAGGGGGGCAGCCCCGAAAGCCATGGCGCCTTCGGGTAAGTTCAGCGCACGGGACGCCAAAGGCATGCGTTGTGTCCCTTTGTGCGAGACATGTGGCAACACAGAGAACAATAGGCCGGCTGTGTCGTTCTCAGCAGAGATCTGAGATTGACTCGGCCGGGGAAGCAAGGAGTGGTCCGCACTAACTCGCGGCGGAAAAAAAGAGGGACCGCCGGTCATTGATGGTTGAAGACTGGTACGATGCAGGCCCGAAAGGGAACAGACGGTCTTTGTATGTTAAGCAGAACAACGTGCAAGCGGCGGTGGCTGACCACGGCCGCTCCATCTCCTAGAACGGGGGAGATCAAGCGGCCGTGGGAACACATTCAAGACTCGTGCAAGGTAACTGAAGAATGCGATGGGGCTACGTAATGTATGAAACGTGCAGTTTAGCTAGATGAATGTCGTGCGCGGGCAGAGGGCCTTTGCGAATGAGACACACAGCAAGGTACGCCCCTCTTCCTCGCGTCAGCCCTTCATTCTTCCTTTTTCACGTTTCTGTCGAGTCCAGGAAGGTGTTGTTGGAGTGGGCTCAGATTGCGCGCACTGATTGTCCCTTTCCGACGGCGATGTTGCGACAATCAATTTCACCCCTGCGATTAGGCAGCTTTGTTTCGTGTTCACAGTTTCTTTTAATCTCTTCTTTTCCCATGTTTCTTCTGCCCTACTTCTTTTAGGGCCTTTACTCCCTTCTCCCCATCCCCGCAGAGTAGCATGCAGGCGGGAACATGCCGGCAAACCACTCTGCTTTCATCTAATAAAGAGCTCTCTCTCTCTCTCTCTCTCTCAGCGGTATTTTCCCCTAACCTAGGAAACTGGAAAATAGCGGGTCGACAAAAAAGGCGTGCTGCAGCTCCCCGAGCCAGTCCCAGACTTTATCCTAAATGTAAAGGCACAGCGGTCAACAGCCCTGCCACAGGCAGACGGCGTCGCGGCAGTAACAACCATCAGATGGCCATATTCGACTTCAACTAAAGCACCTCCGTTGCGTCCACGGCCGCTTTTTCCCTGGACGGCGGCTGCCCAGAGCAGTGTATATTGAGGGGCCTGAAACACAACGGCAATATGCCGCGAGGATAGAAGCGCCCCTGCTTTTAAGGAGGTCATGTTCCAAGTGCCAACACCTGAAAGAGGCCTCGAATTGTAAGTCATTTTCTTCCAGTGATTAATCCTTGCAAGATCACTGATGTCTTTTGGCGATGGAGGTTGCATTGTACGTTAAGTTGTGCAGTGCAGATCAGTTATGCATTCTTTGATATTTAAATAATCATTTCCTTATATTTACACGATGTCACAGTACCTTGCGTCTGCGAGCTAAAATTGTGTATCTCGTTTTATTTCCAATGCAGTATTTGCGTTTGAATTAGTCGTTGAAAGCGCCCACGGGGGAGCGGATAGGTGATTTTTAATGATGGAAAACGTAAATTCAACTCCTCTAAACGCCTGAATATTTTATTATGCACGACGTTGGAGAGGGTTACTCAGAGTGTATCAGGACAGCGTTAGTATCAGTACATGAAGAATATTTGTTCTGGCTGCAGTTTTAATAGTTTGCTTTTACTGGGACGAAACTCCATTTGAGGTAGCCGCTGTCACATTGTGTGCGCGTTATCAAGACTTTTGTTACCGCGTTTCATATCTACGCGTGCATCCACTGCTACACCCAATTTTAAACCCTTAGCAACGTGCACAGCGCAAATGGAGGACCTTCGTACTGGTGGCGAAGAAACGAACGTGCCTTTCTGGTAGAATTTTCCTTTAACTCTTCCTGGCCTTCTTTGAAGTTCTGTGGACGCAGGAGTATCGTTCTTTCAAGGCTTAATCGGTCGTGCAAGACAACAGAATTTCCTAATTAAATAAACGGGGTACAGACCGCAGGCCCTCTCAAGAGCACCAGCACACCTCCGCCCTCCTCCTCCCCTCCCGCCCCCCCCACACACACACATACGGGTGCGCGTTGTTGTCTGTCTTCCTGAATCCACAACTGCTACGTATACATTCTAAAATGTTGCATGAAGGACATTTTGAGCAATCGTCAGCATTTCTTCAGTAAGCGAAATGACCGAGAAATTATCACGGTAAACAACTTTGCAATTTTTAGCCAATAATCTGTCCTGTCGTAGCCTGAAACCATGCTTCAGTTTCAACATCACGGTCGCTGTCAACCAAGGAAATAGTTTAACTGTGTCATTACTGTCCGCTTCATGCTGAAGCATGGTAGCCTTTGGTATTTCTGTATGCGGGGCCATGCCAATACGCATGGCTTCTTGGTGCACTCCGGAAAACGAAATGCTGACTTGTTTCGGGCATCGCACCACGCCCGAAGGTCATGCTGGCTCTGCACAGCTGCCCAATCCTCCATTTTCTGGTGGTCCAAGGAGATTCCCAACATAATTTCCATTTCGTACACCTCTAACGAAAACTACAAAACTCCTCTGCGCCCTATACATTCCAGAGCCGCCCATGCTCATGCACTGATACTTTTTATCGTTTAGCTTTAAAACCGGCAGTGTGTACTCGGCTGAAAAATGGCAGTGCACGCGTCAGCTAAAAAAGTATGTCCTTTCATTAAAGTTTTAAACCAAAATGGTAGGACCGCATTATAACTCTTTCCTCAGATCCCACGACAAAATTCAAAACAGCAGTATTTTGCTCAGATTGCACAAAACATGCCTAACCGCAAGAGTATGGTCTGACATCGTCGTCTTTGCGTTACTATTTTTTCTTGCTAAATATATAGTTTGATACAGCATCGATGGTGAACTTTGCAGTGACTTGCTCTACCTCATCTGGGAGTGGTAACTAAATGGGGTGGCTGCTCCAGAAATGTTACTGGATAGTACACGCCTTCAGGAAGACTATAGGGCATTTATGCACGAAGCAATGAAAACTTGACAGGTAATAATGCAACTATTTTAGAATACCAAGCTCATTACAGCAGACTCTACATTTGGGCTGTGCCGAAATGTAAACCAGATCCATTATGTTACAAAACACGAGCTTCTCGTGTCCGCCCGGAGACCTGATAGAAGCTACGAAATGGACTGCGTTGAGGCTCAAAACAGAAGCGCAAATTTAAACTGGCATGACTTAACAAATACCAATGGCTGAATTATTCCGCTTTGCGTGTGCACTAATCCTGCAATGTTCGTGTAATTTTCGCCCTTAACAGCGCTGTTATAGCGCATGATATCTGTGTGTTTAGGTTTCATATTTGTTAAAATTATTGCTAGAGATATAACGCTTCTTGTATGTATAATTCATAGCCTCTCATTTTTTTTAAGATAAGACCTGCACTACACATAACGCAGGTGCATAGATGCGATGTATACTGCACAGAATGAACTCCATTGGCCTTACACTGGCCGCTACTGTTCGGGCGTTGAATGCAAAACGTTTTATTTTGCATTTTGGGCAAGTACAACTAAATTAAAAAAATCGAATTCTTACGGCCTACGTCATTTTATTGCGGATGTCACACTCATCATACTCCACACGTTGAAATAAAGCAAGTAATTGCATGGAACTATGGCCGTTTAATGCAATGCCTGCACAAGGTTCCCGTGCGTGCAATGTACGTCCCGTATCACGGGCAGAGATTTGTACCACGCGGTCTGCGGATTTCCTCCCAGTTTACAACTTCAGCTGGCACAAATGCAATCATAATCAACACCAATATCATGAGAGAGCCTTAAGGCCTTTTAAAGACAAAATACAACCTTGTTCAATTGAATAGCAACTAGCCTTTGGTAACTCGCACAGCTCCGTTCCAATCACAGGCGTTTTTTCAACCGAAGCAACGCAACAAATGTCAAAAATTTTCTAATTTAGCGCTGCAGTGAAGTGATATCAGCAGGAGTGGTATATATATATAGGCTAGCACTAAAACGTAGTTATGAGTGTGTTAACTGCACGTTAGAATTCAAATGATAAGATCAATGGAGGCCCCTCTACAATCGCGCAATCATTTTCCTTGGCGGTGACTTAAGTCGTTGGGCGCCAATCGTACAAACAAGATCCTGAACTGTCACAGTGAAATATCCGCCGGAAAGTGGGCGGAGATTCGCCATTGCTTGAAACGTTTAATTTAATATATCGAATATTCCTTTGAAGTTTGCGATACAACTGGTATTATTGTTGTCGGGACAAGGCAGACTTTTTAATGAACCAAACATGTATTTTATCTTCATAGCCTTCAAGAGCGCTTGCAAACTACCGCTCTTTTTTTTCTTTAGGGGGGGGGGGGGGGGGGGGTGGCGGAGAACAACCTTAGCCCTTCCCGAACAAAAATCCTGGCTACGCGCCTGTTTCTGAGGTGGAGTTCAAAGTAGAGACATCTTGCAGCTTCTTCCAGCAACCAAGCACAGCCCCAACACCGCAAACGTACCAATGGCGACGCCCAGAGAATGATGTTGCGCAGAACGCTCCGTTCACTCTGTAGGACTTGCGATAGCACTACACAAAATTAACGTGAAAAGCGCTCCATGCAAAGACGGCATCACATGAATGCATCAGAATCTCGATGGTGACGCCAGGATACAGTTTTTGTCTGAACTGAGCACTGTGTGGATGTCTAGTCAATTACCGGTTGAGTGGAAGCACTCCGTGGTTCTCACTATTCCGGAGTAAGGAAAGATGATGAACAGTACCAATAACATGCCTCCTATCTCACACATTTCTAGGCTTTGCAAGCTCTTTGAGGGCATGGTTCTGGCAAAGATAACTTACCTCCTTGAGCACGCCGGCTCAAAGCCATACTATGACGTTACGCAAACCGGATTTCGACCAGGACTTTGTACCCATGACAGTTTAATGCTCCTGCATGGATTGACCGTGGTAGCAGAAGACGCAGGCGCAGGATCCCCGCCGTGCTTGTGGCAGTAAAACTTAAAGGGGCCATGCAGACAAAACACAAGTTTAGTTCATTCGAGAGATTGCCTCGTTAGAATCGTACTGACGCCGCTTTTCCGTAAACTTTGCTCAAATAATTGTTGCAACCGTGTCATCCCAGCGCTGACACCAGTTGTTAGAACCGGGCGGGGGCACCCGATCCGAGCTCCGTGGCCTCCGACATACGAGTGGTAGCGTGTATGATGCGAGCGGCCAGCCGCTGTTGCAGCCGTGAAGAAGTCCACGAGCCGTAGGCTAACGTAACTGTTTACTTCATAGCGAGAGGTGAGCCGAAGCCAAAAAAAAAAAAAAATGCCCCGACGGGCTAGGTTACAATGCAGGACTCGAGCAGAGCGACCGCATGGATTCGCTGCTCAAACAAGATTGAATTACAGCGCTTGGGCTGCTTCTATTTATACCCAAAAGCAGCAACGGTCAAAACGCCAACAAGTAGCAACACGCCACGAACGTCACAGACACACACAACGCTCTTTCCACAGTTCGTTAGTCATCGGTAGCCTCGGCGCACGTTGAGTCCGAGAGAGGGGAGAGAGTGTCCTTGAAACATGCTGAGACATGCCTCGCCGGGCCGGCAAACGTCGAAGTTTGAAGCGCGTTGAAAGCGAGGCGACTGCGCCGGGCATGTCGAGGCGTGAATGTATGACTCACCGACGTGCTGGCACCTGACGGCTGTGGGGCGCACGTCCGTGAAGCATGCCTGGGCGTGCCGCTGGAAACCGCCGGAGGCGCGTTGCAAAGCGAGGCGTCTGGCCCGGCATGTCGAGACACGAAAGTATGATTCACCGACACGCTGGCGCCTGACGGCAGAAAGGCGCACGTGGTGGCTTCCCCGACCAGCCGTGGAGTGATGCGGGAAAATACGGCGGCGTTGGCCGATTCGTAACAGCTTCCCAGACGCGCACTGCTTCTAGGCGGCGTTCCCTTGGCGCGATGCGAGCTCTCGGCTTTAACCCTTGGAGTGCCCGCACTGAAACACGCGCCGCGAGTACCCGCGGAAGTTTTTGCTACCTCCTCGTTGCTCGCCTTTTCCCGAACGCGTTCGGCAAGCGAACGTCGGAACGCGTTTACGTTCTCTCCTCTAGGCTGATCGGTTCCCGACTTCGGCTCAGCCACAGGCGACACCGGAACCTCAACTAGCTCAGCCGATGTTGACCTATCATCGGGAGCATCAGCTGGGAGTGACAAGGGAACGAGGAGCTCTTTAGACACCTCGTAACTTCCAACAGACCCTATCTCGTCATCCCTCGCGTTTTCAGCAACAGCCTCGGCACGCGAAGACTGAAGCGTGTTCCCGTTCTCCTTCCTCACTGCCAGAACTACGCTACAACCAGGCTGCTCTGTCTCAAAATACGGCTCAGCAGCCCCAGACACCTGAATCTCTACGAGCTCGGCTGGCCGTTGCTCGAGGTCAGTTACCTGAGCTAGTGGCAGGACGGAATCGGCTTGCTCAGTGGCGAGATCGTCATGACTCCCAACTGAACCCTGCAAACCCTTTGCTGCCTCGACTGCAGGCTTTCCCACCACGTCGCTCATTTCTGCACTACCGTCCGAAGGAACAGCCTCCGTTTCAGCGGACTCGTGTTGCCTTTCGGTAGACTCATGGTTTCCGCACTCCCGCGAAATGCTGTTAGCCCGCGAACTGTGCGCGTTCGGGTCGACAGCCGTTTTCAAGGCCTCCCGTGATCTAGCGCACTTCGAACATGGCGACGAAACATCTCCGCTCGCCGTAGGGGCCTTACAGGATGATGATGATGCTTAGTAGCTTCCCCTTTGTAACGGGGTGGCGTTGCACAGCGGCATTAGTCGCAACGCCACTGTACAATCACCTCGCCAAAAATACAAACAAAATAAATAAAAAATAATGTCAAAATAAAAAGAAAATACTTTTACGAAATTTTTGTGCTAGTCTGACTTCTTTGTTCGCATGTCTTCCCAGATTGTTCTCTGCTCTTTTCCCACCAACATTCTAACCTTCTTTTACTAACCTATACTGCTGTCCAGTTCACTTTTCCGCTAACCTTAAAGCCAAGGGCTTCCGGAAGCTGGATGGCTCCATCACTGAGGACTGGACGGATACTTTTGCACTCCGTTACAATATGTCGCACGGTTTCTGGCTCATTTCCGCAGCCTGCGCATAGTTCTTCCTGTACCGGCTCGCGGATAAGCATTTTTGTCCGCAAGCAACCCGCTCGGGCTTCAAAAAGAAATGCACTCCCTTTGGTATTATCGAATAATTTTTCCCTTGTGATCTCCTGCTTCCCGATTCTGTAGATATCTAAGGACTTCTTCGCATCCATCCTCTTTTTCCAGGTCGTTGTTTCTGTTTCTTTCACTTCATTTTTTATTGCCTTGGTCGTTTCTCCTGCACTTCCAGGTTTCATATACTTTGTCCTGAGCCTTCTGGTTCTTTTCCTCCATTCTGTGTCCACGCTTTTCATGTAAAGATACGGTAACACTTTGGCCGCCCATCTCTGATCATCCAGATTTCTAAGTCGTTCTTCAAAACATATTTTGCTCTGTGCTTCTCTCACTTCGAAGGATGACCATCCCATACCTCCCTGCACTGCCTCATTTGTTATTTTGCTGTGTGCTCCTAATGCCAATCGACCTACGGCCCTCTGATTTACTTCTAGCCCTGATTGAATCTCTGATTTGACACACGCTACTGCGTTTGAAAAGGTGAGTGCTGGTACCATTACTCCCTTCCAGATTCCTCTCACTACTTCATATCTGTTATATCCCCACAGTGCTCTGTGCTTCATGATAGAGGCGTTTCTTCTGCCTTTCATTCTTAAATGCTCCTCATGAGTTTTTAGATACGCCTGACCTTCGTTTAACCATATGCCCAGATATTTGTATTCTGTTACCCGCGGTATTGCTGCTTTTTGAACGAATACCGATTCGTTACGGGCGTTGTCATTAAAAACTAGAACTCCCGACTTTGCTGTGCTAAACTCTAACCCCAGTTCAGTAGATTCTTCCCCGCAGATATCTGTGAGCTGTTGCAGACACTGTTTGCTATCTGCTAGTAGTACTATGTCATCTGCATATATCAGTCCCGGGATATGTTTTTCCACTTCCAGTCCTTTGCGGCTATAACATAGATTGAAACCTATTTTACTGCCTTCAAGCTTTCTTTCTAGTCTAGCCATGTACAACATGAACAGCAATGGCGACAGAGGACAACTCTGCTTTAAACCTCTATTTGTGACAACCGGTTCCGTGCACTTTTGGTCCTCCCAGGTAAATTGCACCTCGCTCTAATTGTAAATTCCCTGCAACAGCTGTATAAAGTCTTGGCCTAATCCCTCCCACTCAAGTATGCTCCATAGAATTTCTCTATCTACGTTGTCGTAGGCTCCCTTTATATCGAGAAATGCTATCCATAGTGGTCGATCCTGAACCATTGACACCTCTATGCATTGGGTTAGGACAAATAAATTGTCCTCTAAGCGTCTGTCTCGTCTGAAACCATTTTGTAGTTCTCCCAGTATGCTGTTCCCCTCTATCCACGCCTGTAGTTCCGCTTTTATAGCTTGCATTGCCAGCCTGTATACCACTGAGGTAACTGTAATAGGCCTGTACGAATTGGCATCAGCCCTGTCTCCTTTACCTTTATATATCATCTTCATCCTGCTCTTACGCCAATTGTCCGGTACTTGCTTAGTTTTTATCACTTTTTCGATTGCTCGAATCATTTGTGCCTTGCTTTTTGGACCCAGTAGGTTGACCAGCCGAATAGGAATTTCATCCGTCCCTGTTGCCGTATTTGCTGGAACATTTTCTTCGGCTTTTTTCCAGTTTAGATTCTCCAACTTTAGCTCTCTATCTGTACTCACTTCGCTTACCCCACTCCCTGAATGCTGTAGCCCTCTCTCCGTTCTGAACTTCTCTTGTATCATTGAGCGTATGTGAAATACCGCTTCTTCCCCTTTTAGTACCTGGCCTTCACCGTTTATGAAATGACTTTGTACTTCTTCGGTCTTTTTCCTTAGTTCCTTTACATGATTCCAAAACTTTCTCGGCGCGCCTTTATCCTTTGCCCGTATATTCGAGACCCATCGCTCAATTTCTCGTTTAAGTTTTTGCTGTACAAGTTTTTGTACTTCCAGCTTCTTAAGGCGGTACCAATTCCACTTCAAAGTTATTTCCCACTCGCTTGGCCTCCCTGTGCTCTCTCGAGGCTTCCTGCCTTTGTGTTATAGCTTCCTTGATTTCCTTGTTCCACCAGCTTCTAGGTTTTCTTTTTCCTTTCCAGTAGTCGCGTTCTTTCGCGTTCCTTATCTTTCCTTGAATGAAATCAATCAGTTCGCTGTATTCCCAATCTTTCGTAGGTTGTCTCTCGATTTCCGTCTCCAGGCTTTTCGCAATATTAGCCCGCGTACCACCGTTTTCTGGTTTTGACCTTCTATTTTTCCAAAAGTCAATGTTATCCGTTTATGGTCACTTCCTAAGCTGTGGGCACCTATTTCATCTATTTCCATTAGAGTCAACCTTTCATACACTCCTTCTGAAAGGAGGCTGTAGTCTATACTGGACTGCTTTTCCCCTCGTTCCCAAGTAATTTGTCCCTCACATTTATTCTCTCTGTTTACAACAATAAGATTATGTTCTTCACACATATCTAGTACGTTTGCCGTTGCGGTCTGTGTATCCGTTCAGGTCCTCAATGTGGGCATTCATGTCTCCCACTAGAATCACTTCTCCCGATTGTCTTAACTGAACGAGGTCCCGCCTAATGCATCCTACCAGTTTTTCATTCTTTTCTCTAACCTCCCTGTCATCACCTGACCACAGATAGGCGACTCCCAACAGCGTTTCTCTTCCCGCTATCGTGCCCTTAACCCACATACATGTGCTTCGTAGTTTTCGTTTACTCTGTGCCAATTGGCTCCCTGTTGAATAAGCATCCCGACCCCTCTCCCCCTTCTAGTACCTACCGTTCCGTTACAGCCTTGCCATATATATTCATGCATTGCTGGGGGTTCTTCTAAATCTCGAAGAAAAAATTCTGTAAAGGCATATACTTCAGATTTTCTTTTTCTAGTTGACCGCGAACCTCTAAACATTTTTCCCGTGATCTTCCACCGTGCATGTTTATGTAGTTAATTTTAGTCACCCCACGCTTTTTCTTTCGGTAAATTCTTTTCCGATGTTTGGGATAAGAGTCGGTCACCGGGGGGACGTCGCTCGCCTGCATTGCTACCTCATGCCCCTTTCTAAGCTTTTGTGCGCCCTGTGTGCTAACTTTGGTACTTTCCTTTGCGCTGTACATTCGACTTCGATCGCAATCACTTGTCCCTGCCGCATTTTCACTGTGCCTGTTATTTAGTCCAGCTTCCGGGATGCCCTTGGCCCCCCTAAAAAAGCTACCGCCCGCGCAGCTAGTCGCCTCCCCACCGGCTCCGCTACACCCTCAGTGAAATGTACTCCGTCCCTAACAAACGCCCGGCCCCGGCCCGCACGGTGCACTTCTCGGTTGAGGTCAACCACTTCAAAATTCATTGCTTTAGCGAGCGTCCAAATTTCCCTGTTGGCTTCTACCACTGCCCGTGCTACGGGAACGAGCCCACTCGTCACAAGCCCGCTCATTACCGGAAAACTCGTCATAGGCCAACTCGTCGTACCGGTCTTTTGGTACAGGGCCATCTCGAAATAGGAACTCTCGTGCAAGGCGCGTTTTCGTCGCATGTATTTCGTTACACCGCAGCCGTGTGAACACTTGAAAAGCCTAGAAGCCGTGACCGGAAATTGGCGTTGAAAGCCGGTCTGAAGCTGGTTTCTACAATGGCGAATTCGTTACGGCTATTTAGGAGGGCTTGTAGAGGTCTGTGTGACCAGCAGTGTGCATAACGAGCTGTTTTTTTTTCCTTTGGAGGGAGGGGGGGGGGGGTGTGGAGAGGTTAGTGCGACCTGCACCCCCACTTTCTGTCTGCGAATAAAAAAATAAAAATTGGCGAAGCTTGCACTACCACGCGCAAGGCTTAAACAATAGCTAAGCTAGAGGATTTCTTTCTATGTAAACACCGAAGGATACACGACCAGGCATTGCATTAGGTTTGAAATTGTTTATTTGAATTATTGTGGGGGTTTAACGCGCCCACGCTACACATGTCATGAGGCGCGCCGTAGTGGAGGGCTCCGAATTCATTTTGACCACCTGGGGATGTTTAATGTGCGTGTGCCGAAATCTTGAACACACGGGCGTTTTCGTCTTTCGCCTCCATCTGAAAAGCGGCCGCCGTGGCCGGGAATCGAATTGGGCTCAACAGCACAACGTCATATCCACTGCGCCACCGCGGCGGGTAATTGTTGGTAACATGTTCCGTTGTCGCTTTTCACGGTGGTAGTAGTAGTCATCGTCGGACAGCACCCCCAACGGCTCGCACCAAGATGGCAACGATCGCATCGCAAGAATCTTGGCTGATCATGACAGCGGAGCCCCAGTCAACACGCTTCGGAATATTTCCCGCAACATCCGCTTCTGAACTGATGCAGTGAACAACGTCGGAACCCAGCGTTGAAGACGCCTACACAACGAGACAGCGAGACAACAGTGCAGCAGTACAAATAGTACAAAGCGAGTGCAATAATTTTTTTATTTATAACAATACCATAATTTATAACAATTTGTTTACTTCTTTTGCGTGCCATTTATTACAAATTTGCATGCAATTATTTTAATATAATAAACTCGGTGTGACGGCATATTCACCTAACTTCCTACGTCAAAAACTTTCAAAGAACACTCGCTAGCCTACATCATTTTTAAATGGGCGACGTATATATATACATATATATATATATATATATATATATATATATATATATATATATATATATATATATATATATATATATATATATATATATATATATATATATATATATATATATATATATATATATATATATATATATATATATATATATATAGCAGGCGGAAACATCGCTTTCACGTTCCAAAACAAGCTTGTAATGCGAGTTTTCCGTGTGACGAATATTCCGGTGATACGAGAAGTCCTCGTACGAAATGCCCTGTGACGAGTTGGCATTCCTGACCAATTTACCTGTGACGAGTTGGCCTATGACGAGTGGACTTGTGACGAGTGGGCCTAGACGAGCCCACTCGTCACAAGCCCACTCGTCACCGGAAAACTCGTCGTAGGCCAACTCGTCACACCGGCCTTTTCGTACAGTGCCATCTCGAGATAGGAACTCTCGTGCGAGGTGCCTTCTCGTCAAATGGATTTCGTTACACCGCGGCCGTGTGAACAAAAGCCTAGAAGTCCTGACCGGAAATTGGCGTTTAAAGCCGGTCTGAGGTTGGTTTTCTAGAATGGTAAATTCGTTACGGCTGTTTAGGAGGGCGTGCGGAGGTCTGTGTGAGCAGCAGGTGTGCATAAAGTGCTGTTTTTTTTTTTCTTTTGCTGAGGAGGGGGCAGGGCGGGGGGAGAATTCAGCGCGATTTGCACTTCAAGTGTTGATCGCCAGCTGTGTTGAGGTGGTGTACGACCGTATTTTCACGCGTATAACTTGCCCTTGCGTACAAACCACACCCCTACTTTCAGTCTGCGAATAAAAAAAAATAAAAATTGGCGAAGTTTGCACCAACTCGCGCAAGGCTTGAACCATAGCTAAGCTGGAGGATTTCTTTCTGTGTAAACACTGAAGGACACACCACCAGGCATTGCATTAGGTTTGAAATTGGTTATTTGTTTATTTAATTGATTGTGGGGTTTTAACGCGCCGACGCTACACAAGTGACGAGGCGCGCCGTAGTGGAGGGCTCCGAAATCATTTTGACCACCTGGGGATGTTTAATGTGCGTGCATCGAAATCTCGAACACATGGAGGTTTTCGCTTTTCGCCTCCATCAGAAAAGCGTCCGCCGCAGCCGGAAACCGAACGCGCTTCCTTGGGCTCAACAGCACAGTGTCATATCCAGCTGCGCCACCTCGGCGGTCAATTGTTTTTTATATAACAATAATCTTTATTTCACTGCATTGAACACATATTCGGGCCAGCCCAAGCCAAAAAATCTTGTGAAACCTTTTGTTAACCTGTTCCGTTGTCCCTTTTCGCGATTGTGGTAGTAGTCATCGTCGGACGGCAGCCCCCACAACTCGCCCGCAAATACCAAGATGTCAATGATCGCATCGCAAGAATCCTGGCTGATCACGACGGCTGAGCCACAGTCAATACGCTTCGGAATATTGCCCGCAACATCCGCTTCCGGTACTGATGAGGTGAACAACGTCGCAACCCAGCGTTGAAGACGCCTGCACAACGAGACAACAGTGCATAGTACAAATAGTACAACAGTACAAAGAGAGTGCAATAAACATTTTTTCATTTCATGTACAACCTGTTCACTGCGTCATTTATAACAATTTGTTTACTTTTTTTTGCATGCCATGTAATACAAATTTGCAGGCTATTATCATTTTAATATACCTCGGTGTGGCGGCATATTTACCTAACTTCCTGCGTTAAAAACTTTGAAAGAACACTCGCTCGCCTACATCATTTTGCAGTGGGCGACGTATATATAGCAGGCGGAAACATCGCTTTAGAAAACAAGCTCGTAATGCGAGTTTTCCGTGTGACGAATATTCCGGTGATACGAGATTTCCTCGTACGAAATGCCCTGTGACGAGTAGGCATTCCTGACCAGTTTACCTGTGACGAGTTGCCCTATGACGAGTGGACTTGTGACGAGTGGGCCTAGACCCCTCGGCACACACACGCTTTTTACCTGGGCTAGCTTCCCTTCCAGCACCTCCCGCTGTTGCCTTTCGGCTTTCAGCTCCTCCACTAACCCGTCCACCTGTACCTTCAGTTGCTCCTTCTCCTGCTCTAGCCGGTCGAGGCGCTACTCCATTATACACATTCTACCCATAAAGTCCTGCCCTTCCGCATCCTCAGCTGTCTCGAACCTTGTATCCTCGAGTGGATACTCCCGCTTGCACATCATGCACGCAACGCCCGGCTTCTTCTTCGTCGGCATGTTTCAGAGCTACCTGACTGCCGTCAACAAAGTTATTACTACCGCATTCTCCCGCACGTGCTACGCTAGAAAAGAAAAGACAAACACCGTGCGATGCTTGCCTACAGCATCTTCCTCTGTTGGTGCACTGCCAAAAAAGGTGCTTAAACACACTACTAACACTAAACGTTACTTGTATTTACTCTACAGCATTACCTCCCTAAGAGAAAAACAAAACAAAGACTTATTGCATTCGCTGTCTCGGACGTCGTCGCTGCGCTGGGAACACACGTCCGTCGTCCGCTGCGCTGCGTCGTCGCCGACGCTGCGCAGCGTCGTCACACACAGTTAGAGTTCCTGTATATAGCTCCCGCAGGGAGCTAAGAGTTGCGCGACCGACCGCCATCTTTGTTATCCGGATTGCTGCGGGAAAGCCGCCCGTCGCGAGTGAAGGAGCCTCGCCGCCACGCTTCCGACGGCGGCCGACGCGCGGTGGGGGCACTTCGGTCGGCGGCGCCTTACGGCGGCTACGCTGGATTCCTGCGGTGCCGCCCGCGTCGGTGGCTGCGGCGCAGCCGTAGTGGGGGCTTCTCTGCGCGGCATGGATAACCGGAGTGTCGCAATCACGGCGGCGCGTGGAAAAGGGTCGCGCAACTCTTAGCTCCCTGCGGGAGCTATATACAGGAACTCTACACACAGTGTACGTACGCTGCCCTCTGTTGTGAGCCTCCGGAAATGCCCAATCATCGCTTTCTGTCTGAGTTTCTCCATTCCTCACAGAGGTGGCGATACTATCGTTACTCGAGCTCTTCGCAGCGAGCCCAGCTGCTTCTTTCCTCGGCAGTTTCTCAAAATTGTACCCCTTTTCGCTTAACAGCTGATCCGACCTGTTCGAGAATAGGTACTTGTACTCCGGAAGTAGTTGTGGGGATACTGCTGCCTGCGTCACAAGTTCACCAAACGGACCTCCGATGCTGACCTTAGCAATCGGCAGACGAACGTTTCGTGCACCTACGGCTGGCTTCACCCAAACACACTGCCCCGCTAGCTGATCCGGTTCAACGTACAAAGGGTGGACCATGTCTACCGTCGCCGCGGAGTCACGAAGAACTCGGCACGGTTTACCGTTGACGACAAGCTCACGTACGTACGGCTCTAGAAACTGCCTGCTGTCCTCACTCTGATCTAGTACGTGAAAGACTAGTTTTCCCTTTTTGCAACTAGCGGCGAAATGTCCAGTCTCGCCGCAGTTGTAACACGCAGCCTGTCTGCGCGCTTCAAAAGCTTTCTTTCTGCGCTGCTCCTCAGCGTCTGCTGCTCTCTTTTTGTTATCGTGGCCAGTTTCTCTATCCACGGCAACGACTTCTCTTGCTCCACCTAGAGTGAACTAGTATTCTAGTTCACTCTACTCCACCGTCTTCCTGGAGAGCTCTTCCTTTCGGCCCTGACTTATTAGGCCTCGACCTGAACTCTTTTTGGTCGTCTTTCGGCCCCTGCGTACCTCGACGTGCGACGAACTCGTCGGCTAGTTGAGCTGCCTGATCCACAGTATTTACCCCTGGCCTATCTTGCACCCAGAGTCTCAGGTTTTCTGGTAGACGGCGGTAAAACTGCTCAAGACCGAAGCACTCAACTACCTTGTCGTGCTCTCCGAAAGCCTTTGCCTCTTTGAGCCACTCTTCCATATTAGCCCTCAGCTTGTAGGCGAACTCCGAGTACGACTCGCCCCTAGCTTTCTCGGTTTCACGGAACTTCTGGCGAAACGCCTCTGCTGACAGCCTGTACTTACGCAGGAGGCTCGACTTGACTTTCTGGTAGTCCTCCGCCTCCTCCTTTGGCAAGCGGGCCATCACGTCGGATGCGTCACCTGGCAAAAACGTAAGCAGCTTTTGCGGCCATGAGTCTTGGCTAAACTGGGCCCTCTCACACGTACGCTCGAAGTTGACCAAAAAAAGAACGATGTCTTCTCCTACCTTGTAGGGTAGCATTAGGTCACACATTCGCAACGTAGGTCGCTCAGTCGCCGCAGACTGCACGATTGGCGCGCTGCTGTCACTCTCACGCCTAGGTCGAGGCGCCTCGACGTCTAGACGCTTCATTTCCAGCTCATGCTGTCGCTCCCGTTCTCGTTCCTGTTTCTTCTCCTCGCGTTCCTCACGCTGGCGCTCAGCCTCTGCAGCCTGACGTTTACAGGTTTCCCTGTCATTGATCAGCTCAATGCACTCAGACAGCTCCTCATCGTCAGCCCCGACAACGAGTATAGCCTGTATCAGCTCTGGCTTTCTCAGCGCGTCCGTAACATCCAAGCGCAACTCTTTTGCAAGCTCCAACAACTGCGGTTTTTTCAACGCCTTCAAATTCATGGCCGGTCTAGAGTACTGCTTTCCCACTGCTCCCAAAAATGTTTTGCACGAATAACCCACGCGACAAAAACACACGCCCTACCAGCTATCCTCAGAAGCCTGGTAAAACTCAGTGAAGAAAAGTCCCGCACTCACCCTTGACCGCCGTGAATTCTGCGAAGTCCGAAGCCGCCTTGACGTCCGTGGTGCTGGGTCTCGCACCGCTGGCTCCAGGTGTTACGAAGTTGTCATCCGACCGCTGCCAACCAGTTGTTGCGACCGGGCGGGGGCACCCGATCCGATCTCCGTGGCCTCCGACATTCGAGGGGAGCGTGTATGATCAACACCAACTGGAAAGAACTTTCTAGAGGGTGTTGGTATGATGCGAGCGGCCAGCCGCTGTTGCAGCCGTGAAGAAGTCCACGAGCCGTAGGCTAACGTAACTGTTTACTTCATAGCGAGAGGTGAGCCGAAGCCAAAAAAAAAAAAAAAAAACAATGCCCCGACGGGCTAGGTTACAATGCAGGACTCGAGCAGAGCGACCGCATGGATTCGCTGCTCAAACAAGATTGAATTACAGCGCTTGGGATGCTTCTATTTATACCCAAAAGCAGCAACGGTCAAAACGCCAACAAGTAGCAACACGCCACGAACGTCACAGACACACACAACGATCTTTCCACAGTTCGTTAGTCATCGGTAGCCTCGGCGCACGTTGAGACCGAGAGAGGGGAGAGAGTGTCCTTGAAACATGCTGAGACATGCCTCGACGGGCCGGCAACCGTCGAAGTTTGAAGCGCGTTGAAAGCGAGGCTAGGGAGCCTACATACGCCGCGCCTAAGCGAGGCGACAGCGCCGGGCATGTCGAGGCGTGAATGTATGACTCACCGACGTGCTGGCACCTGATGGCTGTGGGGCGCACGTCCGTGAAGCACGCCTGGGCGTGCCGCTGTAAACCGCCGGAGGCGCGTTGCAAAGCGAGGCGTCTGGCCCGGCATGTCGAGACACGAAAGTATGATTCACCGACACGCTGGCGCCTGACGGCAGAAAGGCGCACGTGGTGGCTTCCCCGCCCAGCCGTGGAGGGATGCGGGAAAATACGGCGGCGTTGGCCGATTCGTAACACCATATAATTAGGAAAAAAGGGAATGGCAATGCGACCCACTAGCTCATTTCCCGCAACAGAACTATGATGTCATATGTGGCAGCTCTGCGATTAACTGAGGCCACCAAAAGCAAACTTAAATTAGGCATGCAGGGCTTACGAGCTTGCCGAACGAGCTCTTTGCACTTAAATTTAGGGCACATTCTTTTTATAGCAGTAAGAATGGCGGAGTAAACAGGGGAAGTTGCGAGAGCACACGTAAATATAGAAGTACCGGTGCATACTGCTGCTGTTACTGCGCGCACTATGCTTGTTTTAGTTGCACAGCACTGTGGCGCTTTGGGGTTGTCTCAGACAACCCTGGCCGATTGGCGTAAGCGGCGATGTCATACGTGACCACGTTTCACGAAACGATTATTTTCTGCCTTGACAAAAGCAAGCCAGGTACAAATACGGTAAAAAACAAACCAAAGGTTGAAAATGGCCGTTAGCGCTATTGTGGCGCCATCTAGGTTCACTAACAGTAAATAAGACTCCGTAATCGGCTGCAGAGTGTTTCTTATGATGCCACTGCAGACGTCGCGAAACACGATTTGGCGAGCGAATCAAAATTTTAACTTGAATTTATTAATTTCTCAGTGAATACAGCACCGTTTGCAGCCGGACAAGTGCTGGGGGCCCTATAAAACACGAAATCTTTCGAATAAAACGAACTTTTATTTTGTCTGCATGGCCCCTTTCAGAAGGATTTTGATACCGTTCAGCATATTGCTGTTATAGAGGACTGCGGTGCTGGTACGTACATTTCGCAAAGCGCTTTTACTGCGACGCAGTATGGCTCCCTTCCCCCCCCCCCCCCCCCCTTCACCCAAGTTTGCATTCCGGTTAAACCGATTTACTCGGCGCCACTCCGGGGCTCCTCCTCGCCACTGCCGACCCCTCTTTCACAATGGTTATCCTATTGGTTATTCCCCTCTCCACCACCGATGCCTCTTTCACAAGTGTGGCACATGGGATGAACTGTCCTTGGTGCTTCTTCATCCAAACTTGAGAACTTGGGGTATCGCTATTAACGTGTCTACAAAGCCTGGAAAGTTTATCTGGAGCTGAAAAAACAACAGTCACATCGGCACGCTTGGCAATTCTTTTTTAGATTATGTGATACCTTGTGTATGTACGGCAATACTGTAACCTGCCCTTTCTTTTTGTTATTCCGATCATTTTTTTTGCCTAGCCTTCATTTTCTCCAACAAACCTTCGGCAACGGACGTTAATAGATATGTAGGATAACCTGCAGTAATTAGGCGATTAACCTGATCCATGAAACTAGAGCGGATCATATGAACCATGAACGCATGACTTAACAAATGAATTTTTCAGGCACAGATTCGAAACTCCTCTTTTAAACAGTTTCGAATATGCCGAATCATACGCAAGGAGCGACTTCTTGCCTCGAGATTCGTATTTCCAACAAATCTGCTCATAATTAAAAGAAAGGTGAAGATCGAGAAATCGGATACATCCTGCATCGGGTAGTTCATGGGTTACTGCTAGAGGCTTCAAGCAGTCATTAAAGATTGTTAGGAGTTGTTGCATAAAAGTATTACTGCTCGTTTTGTCACATGGAAACACTACCAGGTAATCATCAACAAATCTAAAATTGTCTGCTGACATGGCTGTCTTGAGTCGGTCTGCTAAAACCCTATCTTTGCAAGCTAAATGAAAGTCACTTAATATGGGTGTGATCCATGAACCAATGCTAATGCCATTCTTTTGGAGATAAGTTTCGCCGTTCGACGTTTAAAAAAGTAGAGTTCAAATAAAAGGCAACAAGTTCTAAAAATCCGGCAACCGTCATACTGGCAGCGTTCTGAAATGCGACGGGTCCATGAATGTCGATCTCGTCCTCTAAAAAATGGAGCAATTCATCTTGCGGAATCGAATATTAAAGGTCTTTGACATCAAATGAGCATGCCATGTAGTGGTTGTCTGCTTTAGCATCCAAAACCTGAATAACATCTGAAGAACTTTTCACCATGAAGGGATCGTTAATTTGTAAAATCCGGAGCTTTTCATGTAAAAATAAAGATACTGCTTTCTGCCAAGTTCCGTTCTCAGAAACAATTGCCCTTAAGGGCCACTGCACCTTATGCGTTTTTGCTTTTTGGCCGATTTTGAATACTTGTCTACCCTTCCAGCAAGTTCTGTCAAGTTTAACTTGTTGCATAGCATCTCAGCTTTAGTCTTTACTTTTGAAAGACTAATGCTGTCACGGCGGCAAAGAACGGAGTCAATTGCTTCTAAGGCTTTTGAGTTGTACAATTCCTTAGGAAGTACTACGAATCCCCCTTCCTTATCAGCAGGTAACAGAGCTAACAAGTTCTGCTTTAGGTATGGCGCAACGTTTCTTACAGGTAAGTTACAAGTTGTAGGCTTACATCGAGCAAGCACGTCGACGCCCTCCGAGGCACGTCTATCCTTTTCGTGTCCTGCAGCCTGGCCTGACACTTGGATTACCCAACACAAAACTTCCTGCGCTGTTTTCCGTGGAGGCACCGCAAACTTGGGTCCACGACTGGGAACACCGTGTACGTGGTCTGGAAGGCTTACACCGCTTGCAGCATGGACTTGGTTTCTTGAGGTCTCCGTTTTGGCTGGCGCGCTGGCACGAAACTCCCTCAACGTCTGCTGCCAAAGGAACTCAGCCGTTCTGTCAGCAGTGGTAGAGTACTCCCTCCATTTCCTTCTGGACCACGGGTGACTGTTTGTCTCGAAGAGCCTATTGTACAGGCAATCCCGAAGAGGTCGAACCTGTCGCTGCCATTCCGACCGCACAATCCTGCAGACACGTAAGGCGTGGCCTACAGAAGGGCTGAAGTTGCCGAACAGAGGGCCAATAATTGGTGTGAACGGCTTGTTCCGGATGCAGTATAACAAAACACGGGTTCGGCAAATAGCCGAACACGGGTTCGGCTATTTGCCAAAAATGCCAAAAGAATAGCATTAGCATTGGTTCATGCATTGTACCCATATTAAGTGACTTTCATTTAGCTCGCAAAGATAGTGTTTTAGCAGACCGACTCAAGACAGCCATGTCAGCAGACAATTTTAGATTTGTTGATGATTACGTGGTAGTGTTTCCATGTGACAAAACGAGCAGTAATACTTTTATGCAACAACTCCTACAATCTTTAATGACTGCTTGAAGCCTCTAGTAGTAACCCATGAACTACCCGATGCAGGATGTATCCGATTTCTTTATCTTCACCTTTCTTTTAATTATGAGCAGATTTGTTGGAAATACGAACCTCGATGCAAGAAGTCGCTCCTTGCGTATGATTCGGCGCATTCGAAACTGGTTAAAACAGGAGTTGCGAATCTTTGCCGGAAAAATTCACTTATTAAGTCATGCGTTCATATGATCCGCTCTAGTTTCATGGATCAGGTTAATCGCCTAATTACTGCAGGTTATCCTACATATCTATTAACGTCCGTTGCCGAAGGTTTGTTGGAGAAAATGAAGGCTAGGCAAAAAAAAAAGATCGGAATAACAAAAAGAAAGGGCAGGTTACAGTATTGCCGTACATACACAAGGTATCACATAATCTAAAAAGAATTGCCAAGCGTGCCGATGTGAGTGTTGTTTTTTCAGCTCAAGATAAACTTTCCAGACTTTGTAGACACGTTAATAGCTATACTTAACCCCAATACCCCAAGTTCTCCCCAAGTTCTCAAACTTGGATGAAGAAGCACCAACGACAGTTCATCCCATGTGCCACAAACGCAGTTTACAGCATACCCTTATTGTGTGGCAGAGAATACATCGGGCAAACGGGGAGATGTGTTAACGATAGGCTAAAGGAACACAGTTACAACGTGGAAAAAAGCAAAAGCGGTCATCTAGGAGTACATTGTATGGACTGTCCTGGGTGCGAGCCTATCTTCAGTAGTCCCGCAATATTGTGTAAAAATAAGAATAAACTGCCGAGGGAAATTATTGAGGCTCATAAAATAGCAAAAAAAGAAGAAAAGTGTGTAAGCGTCTCTTCTGTTGCGCTATCAGCAAAAGAAATCACCTTATCTAGACGGGGTGTAAGCACATGGTGGTAGTGAAGTCGTGGTGGATTTGTTATATTTTATTTTCACGTGTTATGTGTCGATTTATTTGTTGCCTTGATTTCTGCTGTATTTATACCAGACGTCACAGCAATAAACTTCAGTTGTTATCAGCACCTGTGTGTCGTGCTCTCCCTATCGTCCTCGTTTCTTGTTTGCGCTGTGAATTCAAGATTATGGAACACCAACTCGCCCAAGCATCACCTTTAACGCATATATACTTGGTGTGCCACTGCACGAAGATGAAGGGCCAACCAAGTGGCTCCGACAGCTGAAAATAAGTAGCAGCTTCCCATCATTAGAGAATCGGAACCAGTTTCGGTGGCGCAACGACAATGTTATTACGCACCCTCACACAGGCTGTGCTCACGTCTAAGGCCCATTATTGGGCAGTACGCTTCGTCCTTACTAGGACCCAACTCCGACAGGTGAAAGTTCTGCACCGTGAAAGCCTCAGAGTTATTACCGGCCTACCTAAGCGCCAACGCGGGGAGGAACTTTATCGTTACGCCCGCCTGCCCTCCCTTGAACCTTAAAGGGGCCCTAAATAGGTTTCCGAAGGTCGCCATTTCAATCGCGCAATCGCTAGAGTACCCCTTCACGACAACTTATACCAAATATTACACCTCTGCGTAAAGAAGGGGCCGCACAAACACGAAAAAAAGATTTCACTTTCTCTCCTGGCTCACCAACCATACCTTGCCGCCACACTGCCGCGCTCTGACGCAGTTCTTTCTGGCTCTGACGCGCCTCTATGACGCACGAGACACTGCCCAGTGCGGCGCCGCGAACGCGAACCACAGCGACAGCGCTCACCGTGCAACCGGAATCTGGTGGGCGGAACATGCGCGTCGAGTGCTAAAAAAAGTGCGCGCAGGGCTTAGCGTAGCCAATGACTGCACGTACATCAAGGAGGGTGATGGATTGCCCTGTTTCTCTCGGTGGTCTTGCGCCGGGTCGATGACGTCGTGGCTTCCACAGTGCTTCGGAGGAGCTACTAGAGGAGGACAGCCCCAGGCATTATGGGTGGCCCCTTTTAATGAGCGATAACTCGGCTAATACTTAACGAATTTAAACAATTTTTGCGGGATGACGTTCCTTGGATAGCACTCCAGTGATTGCGCACGCAAAATCGTAAGATTCGGCAGCCTATTTAGGGCCCCTTTAATCAAGGAGAGGTATGACGCACACGACAGGAGACGTGATGCCACCCGCGCGGGAAACCTTCTACAGAATTTGGCTGCCGGTCACCTCGACCGGCTTCCAAAGCAACTGCTGTCGGTCGTTGCCCCATTGCACGACGTCTCTGTTCGAGGCCCAAAGCCACTGCCACTTTCCCATAGCCCACAATATCACCAGGAAGCGGGCGCAGCCGCAGTCACACGTGCCGATTTTCAAAAAGGGTCATTCTTCACCACTGCAGTGCTTAATGAAAGAACACTGCGTGCAACACTCGCGTGTATTGGCGGCATTCAGCGATAGTCCTGCACGGTTCAGTTCCCAACGGCGCCCACCTCGTGTCGAACCTGTCTTGAAGCCATCTTCTTCGCTGTACAGTCGCGTGCGATTTGAAGGTAATCGCACGAGCGTCGACCGACCACGACGATAACGCCCCCGCGCGGCTTATATTACTGCGCCTGGTTCCGTGTTTAAGCATTCTTCTCTCCCTCGGTCGCTGTGTATTCAAGCGGCCATCACTCCCGCGGCAAAACCAGCAACACCTTCCTCTTTTGTTATCGCGTACCCGGCGACGACATGCCACTTGTCATATCTTACAGCAGTTCTGGAAAAGGTGCGCACAAACACATTTCCGGCAAGTACCGGGCATTTATAACATGGGTGCTATCACTGCTCACGATGATTAAGAAGAAAGCCCACAGATTATTCCAACCACACAAAATCACCACAAAGTGGAAAGGGTGGTTTACTAGCAGCGGGAGTGATGACTGCTTGAAGGAACAGCAACCAAGGGAGAGGAGAATGCATAAACTAGGGGCCCTCTTCTCGACTGCACAAATTGCCGGCAATTCTTCCGGCAATTTGCCGGAAGTCTTTTCTGATTGGCTTTTAATTTTGGTCACGTGGTTCGGTTGACAAAATGGTTGTGTGTGCTGTCGTCATTTTGACGTTTCATGTCGTTTACGGACACCCATTCTAAAGTTTGCCTTATTTCTCGTTACTAAAGGCGCATAATTCTTGGCCGGCAATGAAAAACCAGACTAAATGCAGCGGACATGACAACGTAAGCCTGTCTTTGCTATTCAACAGCAATGGGTGAGCCTCATTTCACACCCGATCTCTATGACACCCCCATCGCGCTCCTGTCACGTGATCATAAAGGTCGTAACGTCAAGACCGGACGTCACGTGACAAAGATCGTTTCGTCACTTTCTTGTTTAACCCAAAACAAATCGTGCCGTGCGCGTTTTCTCTACGTCGGCGTCGGTCGGTTATTTAAAACACGTGCAGCGTCGATCTGCAAACGTTTCTGTCAGGTAAATAAGCGAGCGAGAGAGAGAGAGCTATTTTCCCCTTGTTTCCGTCGTGTCGTGGTTTCGGGCGTCGCGTTCGTGCGTGGCGGTCGATCGTTCAGAGTGCGCGGCTGGCCTTGCGCGCCGGGAAGCTGACGCCCACATGTGGTAGTTATTAACCTTACCTTACCTGTTCTTGCTTCTAGCTCAGAGTACTGGAACAACGAGAAATTTCGCAGCTACTTTGAAGCGGTGTGGCTAAGTGTGAAGGAGCTGTGGGTAATGTTTCACAGGCTTGGATTTGACGTTGTTCTAACGACAAATAACGGCATTGAAGCCCAAAACAGGGTGCCCAAGGCCCACTATGTCAAAAGTGCGAGTGGAAAGCAGTCACTGACGTCTATGATCGCAGCCGTTGTTCGTGGCTACCTTTCGGACAACGAAAAAAGGTTCCATGAGTCGACGATGAGGCAGTCGTCACTGTACAGACAGTAGAGAGTTTTAGAACAGCGGAAAGCACCACTTCAGCGCGCCCATTGCGTTAGCGGGCACGTTAACTGTCGTTTAACGAGGTGTATCCGTTTGCGATTGCGGCGCGCAAACGTTAACGCCTGTAACAATTTTTGTGGAGGCTTTGTGCAATGCCCGTGAGTTATAATTGCACAGAGGTGCAGTGTCCTGGTATCTGTACAACAAAGTGCGAGTGGTCTTGTGATCTTTGATTTCCATATTATTACTCCACATTGGATTGTTTACCTGTGTATATATTAGTTTGTCTTTGAGTATGTTATTTGAATTTGAATGTTTGTACACCGACACGTACCTGAGGCCTGCTCTCAAATAAATTGGTGTCTGCTCAACTATCCTGTCTCACAGATCTGTAGCATTGCTGAGAGCAGTTAAGTGGCTTATAAGCTACACCTTAGACAAACGTAATGAATGCTTCACACTGTTAAGGCAGAATTACAGGTACGAATAAGAAGTCACTGGTCAGTCACATAAACAATAAACTACCTACCTGCAAGATGCTTTTATTGCACTGTTTGCATAAAACTATTGTTTGTCTTGTGTTTCAAGTGTACTTATTGAATTCTAATTTTACTTTCGCAGTTAATGGCCTTTTTGTACATTTGCTGATTTTATATTTTATATATTTTGTTTTACTATCGCAATAAAAAAATGTTGGGTCTGCTTGCTGTCATTCTAACTCTGCCTGATTAATGTAAAGTTGTGATGTACAGCAGCGGCAACGAAACATCCCAACTGTGTGCGCCATAATGCAAGCATAATGTTTGGTACAAAGTTTATAGCAAGGCATTTTCAGCTGTTGCTGACTCACACAAAAAAATGTAAAGTTCCTTTCAGGCTTTGGTAACTGTTGTGACTAACAATAGTGCAGTAGAACTGTGGCGGTTTCACAATTTGTGAAATTGGTTGCGAACTCGGAATACGCTTACTAAAACACTGAAACTATGCAAGTCATTACGTTAACTTTGTTTCAGTGGATTCAGCATCTAAAGGTCCAACGAGACGAAAGGTCCAATAGTGGATATTCCGTCTCGGTGGTCATTCAGGCTCGATTGGACTTTCGGTCTCAGAGGATCTTTCGTCTCGTTAAACATTGAGGCTCTTACTATTAAATGAATGTCTGGAGCACCCTGAAGTAACCTTGAATGCCCTCTACCGCAATATAGTTGTGAGACCTTCTGCATTTTCACATGCAATAACTTTTACACGATAATTTGAAGTGAAATGTACGCCTGGCACCTCTGATTTACGCCATAAAATTTGAGTGTGCCTACAACGCTATTGACAAAAGCAAGCTTGGTCGCGAGTACGTTGCTGAGGGTGCCGAAATAATATGACTCCAGTTTTTTCATTCGGACCTGTTTTATCATTCGGGCAAACCGTCAGGGTTTTTCTCGTTTTGTTGGTGTGCGCTAGTATCAGCGAAAAAAATAATGTTCCCGACCTTCATGCCATGGCAGGCAAGCGAGTGCTAAGCAAACAAGCAAACAGTCACGTGTTCGTCCATCCAAAAAAAGGAGGTGCTACGACAGTCGCCTGACACTCACTGTGTACGCGCGTGAGTGTCCGTCAACTGCTCGCAGCCTGTAAGAAGCTGTCGATGCAGATGAGGGTTGTATATTCTCAGTTCGGTCTCATCAAGGCGTCCGTTTGATGTGTCATATTTGTCATCCAGGATTTCACATATTAATCAGTTATTGAGATAAAACATCCTACTTCAATATCTTCCCTTCTGATATTTCGTCTAAATTTCGTGCCCACTTACAAAAAACGACGTTATTGTGCTTCACGCCGTCACAAGAGCAAGCCCAAATATTAACTTCAAGCCTTGGAATTATCATAGTATTCACTTTTCAAAAAGCGTCTTCTTTTCATCGATTCCCTTTCCTCATCTGTCCGCAACGCTAGAAATTTGATGATGCCCTCAGCAGCATAGACTCAGCACCAGGACATGTGTTACATTGATAAATGGAACACTTCCTGAGCGTATGAAATGAAAATACGCTCAGGAAATAAAAATTTCCTGAGCGTATCGCTGCTCCGTTCGCGCTCAAACTTCACACGGAGGTCGCATTTTGTGGTCTATTTTGTTTGGCACTGGGAGCAACAACAGTAGATACCCGTTTATTCTGCAAATACATAATATCGATCTTTGACTATGGTAAAATGGCAGCCATTATGGACGGGCAAGCTGATCTTGGATCGGTGGGGCCACCTGGGATATGCAAAATGTAGCAGAGGATCAAAAAACCTCTTTTGTCGATAGCTTAGGATGGCCACAAAAATTACATAGCAGCTAGTACAAATCATAATACTGTACTCCTGAGGTTCATTCGGTTCATTGTTGTCGATACCGGTCATCTGGTTTCAGATAAGCTGTCGTCTTCTGTGCCAGGCACGGTGTAGGAAGGACACACCATGGTGCCAGGTTACCCCACTTTCCGAAATAAGGCTTACAATTCTTTGTTCACGTTTGTTGCTTTGTTCTCGTTTTACTTCTATTACTATTCTGTGCGTAAGTGTCTCTGCTTGTGACAACGCGCCATGAGATCATTCACAGCATTCGAAAAGGCATATCCTGTTCACCTGGAGTGATCGATATTATGGCGTCATGTCACAAGTACAGAATGTTCGCTGTTCGGCTGGCTTGAGAGACAGGTAAGGTGTGCCGTACATAACGTGCCTTATGAGAAAAGCTTAAGTCGGATGATGTCTGGTTCCTTCACTCCTGCCCGTTTGTGCTTGGCGCGGTGGATGAATTTGGTTGGCTGAGTCATGGTGCATTGAAGTTGTAGTACTGCATGGGAGCCTGTTCCGTCCTGTAGGATGGTGAGTCCAGGTAGGCTCAAAGGCCAATTGCGCTCAAAATTTCAACCTCCTGAAAACGTTATTTCTGCATAGTCAGCCTAAAAAGACTGCATGCATGCTTATGCAAAAATAACTAAAAGTTGGTCTTCTGGGGGACGTGACTTTGCCCCAATCATTACACCCTTTAGGGACTAAATGTGAGCGGACGAACGGTTAATCTGCCACCCGGTTGTTCAGTTCCCATACGCCCCAGGGATGGGCAACTATACTTTAAACAAAGGAGTGAACAAGAAAGAGCGCCAGCTGCCGATGCTGCTCGAATGCAAGTATTTATTCTCATAGCGGGTCAGATAATTTTATGTGCACGTTAATTCTAGTCAACCATTAAGGAGTGCTCCAGCTAAATCGAGAAGATAGCCCCTACATTGCTAAAAGAATCAATTGAGCAGAAGTTCGTTTTTCTGGCCCAAGAGTAATTGGCAAAATTTTGTGATTTCCGGTTCAGTCTTCACACGCCATTAATCATATGATGGTACCCTGTGCCACGAAGAAACAGATTAGTCTTATAGATTTCCATAATCACAATCACACTTTCTTGTTTGTTTTGTGGTGGAACTATTTTGAGGAGGTTGACGAAAGCCATCCGGTACGGCACGTTCATGTGCAACGCTTTATATTGACGCAAAGGTGAGGCCCGTACACGACTACCTGCACTGTCGCAACGCTCATTTTATTAACGTAGCGTAACAATTGGCACAACACGCTTGAACCTATCTATCGTCTTAATCTTCACAACAAATGCATGTCTTGAATAAAACAGTGGGGCCTTGGCCCTTAGTATTGTTGGACCCCGGTTCGTCTCAGTGGACTTTTCGTCTCGTTGTACATTCAGACTCGGTGGATCTTTCGTCTCGTTGGACATTCAGGCTCGATTGAGCCTTTTGTCTCGCCGATCACGTGACGAATTGGCCCTTTCGACTCGTTGGACATTCAGGCCAAAAGCGGTTTTTGTGTAGGTTGAAATAAAATTCAAGAGAACAAAGAGCAGAATGCACATTTGGTGGAGACTTCAATGCCCACAGGAGGATATATATTAAAAGGCGGGGGTAAGCGCGAAAGGGTTTAAGCGGAGGTTGTTCAGATAACATGCCTGATTCATAGTATCCCTAAAAGGGCACTTGTAAAGTGGCCTTTTAGTCGAGAATAATTGCTGGCTTTTTGTAAATCTGAAATTCGAACCTGTTATTAGCTACAGAACCTACTTTTTGTCGTTCCTAAAGCTAAGTTACGACGTCCTAGTAAATTGGCAGAAGTCTAGCATCATGCTGGAATAGAATGAGTGCATGGGCGAGGGATAAAGAAAACAAGCGTCCTGCTGTCACCATGGTCTGCGTACCCTTTCTTTCATCACCGCCGCTGCCATCTTTCGTCCCCGAGCTCATAGCATGTTACGCGGGTGGCAGCTCCGTTGAGCGAAAGAACCTCGAGCGCTAACCGAACGCCAAAGCGATCGCAACTGACCAGCGCAACCCCGCGATGCTTGCAGCGGCAGCCAGCAACAATAGCTGCCCATGCAAGCATCGCACTTCACCGCCGAGTGCGCCGACACGAAGAGCGACAGCACAAAGTAATCGGTACATACGACACAACACACCCTCCACTCCTCCACATCTCATTTGCGCATTTACCGCAAAAGCCGAATGTGGTAACTACGTCGAGCTCTACGCTCCGATGCACACAATCGAACCTCACTGTATTCGCCACATCACAGCACGGCGTTTGTTTGTGTGGTGATCTCTGGCACGTTGTTGCATGTCATTGCTGGTGGCAATGTGACAAGTTGTAGGATAGGTACTGCAGAACTAGTGGTGGCAAACTTCGCCCTCGATTTTTCACGAGATGGATCGGTGTCGTCGTGGTCGCCGTTTCGCCGACGAGGGCTCAGCACGCCGGCTACACCCGTGAGCTCCCAGCACAGCACACAACGCGAAGTCTAGCGTTCGCAGATCGACGCTGCACTTGGTTTAAATAACCGGCCTTGACAACGTAACACGCGGATGCCACTGACGTTTAGAGGAAGAAAAAACTCCCACCTCCCCTGGCGGGAACCCCTGTGTAGATGCGACGCATAGGCGGAGCGGCGAAGGGACCGCGTTTTATAGCGCGCATAACGTTGAGCGGACTGGAGCCGGTCCCAGTCGATGACGACGTTGGCGTACTTCTAAAGAGGCAGAAGGGAGTAGGTCGCAGTACAGAACCCTGGGGGACCCCATAGAGGGAAAAGTAGCTTCGCGATTCATGGGTGGCTTTTAGGGTTTGTTTGTACGCAAATCGTTTACGTACTAACCCCCCTCTTAAGCGGCCCCGGGAAGCACCAACCGAACCTTCGGAGCGTTGACGCTCCCTGCTTTGCAGTCTCTCAACTTAAAAACGACGCTACAATAGCCCCGTGTACATGGACGCGACGGGGGCGGGGTGAGTTGAGTGGCGGGTTCAGCTTACCTCGACGCGTCCGAGTTTATATGAACCCCGTCCAAAGAATCGAGGTGAGGGGAGCGGCGGGGTTTACGGAAAAGGGGCTACCGTATTTTCACGATTCTAACGCGCACCCTCTTATGCTAAAAGTTACCTTAATATTTGTGTGCGCGTTACAATCGGGCTCAAAACCGAAATAGGCTTTAAAGCGACCAGCAGCATTGCCATGCGCATCGGACACGACGTATACCCGCAAAATCCAATTCAATCCAATAAAAACAATCCGTCAACACCACGTGAGTGAATTTCGGCGCACTGATTCCTCAATGGCATGCCGCATACCCTGGTCAGCTGTGGCACATTTTTTTTTGTGCTTCTGCTTAGCCCCTAACGCTTAGAATTATGAAGATCAAGGCACTTGAAATAACAAGCAGCTTCAGTGTTCCCCGCTATAACTTTATTTCCAGCAGCAGCTGGATAAGCAACCTTGTGAAGCACAATTCATTTTTGGCTTCCAGAGCTGCATACGCCAAATAAAATCTCCCTCTTCCAGGTACGTGGTGTCATGTCTTTTCCATCTGCGCAGTACCGTCAGTGTCACTTTTTTTTTTTAGAATTTTCCTGCGCGAAGTTACCCGCGCGTTACGATTGGGGGCGCGTTAGAACCGCGCAAATACGGTATTCTGCTCCCCGCGGCCCGCCGACTCAGCCCGACGAGCGAGCCAACCCACCCCCTGCCTCCGAGTTGACTGGACTCGCCGCGACGGCTCTCTGACCCACCCCGTCCGCTTATACATGGGGGTGTCGAGTCCAAAAAACCTGTTTATTTCGACTCAACGCGCCCTCGTCGGGTCAATGTAAAACGGGGCTATTGACGAAAGATCTAATCAGGAAACGGCAAACAATGAGAATCTCCACCGCAGCTGACAGAATAGAACTAGCGGAGCTCTCGAAGTTAATCAATAAGCGTAAGACAGCTGACATACGGAAGTATAATATGGAGAGGATCGAATACGCTGTAAAGAACGGAGGTAGCCTGAAAGCAGTGAAGAGACGTCTTGGCGTGGGTAAAAATCAGATGTATGCACATAAGGATAAGCAAGGCAATGCCATCACAAATAGGGATAAAATAGTCACAGTGGCCGAGGAGTTCTATAGGGATCTGTACTGTAGCCAGGACATACAGGATAATGCCGAACGAGACAGTAGTTCACAGGAGATAGACATCCCACCCGTAACGACCGAAGAAGTAAGGAAGGCTTTGAAAGAAATGAAAGGGGGCAAAGCACCTGGTGAGGATCAGATAACAGCAGACCTCTTGAAGGATTGCGGAGAAATTGTCCTTGAAAAACTGGCAAACCTGTATACGCAATGCCTAATGACCGCAACGGTACCGGAATCTTGGAAGAACGCGAACATCATCCTAATCCATAAGAAAGGCGACATGAAGGACTTGAAAAATTACAGGCCGATCAGCTTACTGTCAGTCGTCTACAAGGTATTTACCAAGGTAATCGCTAACCGAATTTCTGTAACCTTAGATTTCAGTCAAGCTAAAGAACAAGCAGGGTTCCGTAAAGGTTATTCAACAATGGACCATATTCACAGGTTCAATCAGGTGATAGAGAAGTGCGCTGAGTATACTGAACCCCTATATATAGCCTTCATAGATTATGAGAAAGCATTTGACTCGGTCGAAACCCTAGCAGTCATTCAGGCATTACGGAACCAGGGGGTAGATGAGCATTATGTAAGAATACTAGAGGATATCTACAGTGGGTCTACAGCTGCCATCATCCTCCATAGGGGGAGCAGTAAAATACCTATAAGGAAGGGTGTCAGACAAGGAGACACAATCTCTCCAATGCTATTCACAGCATGTTTACAAGAAGTATTCAGAACGTTGGATTGGGAACAGGTGGGAGTAAGGGTTAATGGAGAATACCTCAGTAACCTCAGATTTGCTGATGACGTTGCCTTGCTAAGTAACTCGGGGGACGAATTGCAAAGCATGCTTTCCGCGCTGGGTGAACAGAGTAGAACCGTGGGCATGAAAATTAATATGCAGAAAACTAAAGTAATGATCAATAACCTTGGGACAGCACAGCGGTTTGAGATAGGTGGCGAGGCAGTGGAAGTGGTAAGCGAATATATCTACTTAGGCCAAGTTGTGACCCCAGATCCCAACCATGAAGCAGAGATAATTAGAAGGATCAGAATGGGGTGGGGTGCATATGGCAGACATTCTCAGATAATGAATAGCAGCCTACCATTGTCGCTGAAGAAGAAAGTGTATGACAGCTGCATCTTACCGGTACTCACCTACGGGGCAGAAACTTGGAGGCTCACTAAGAGGGTTCAACTTAAATTGAGAACGACTCAGGGAGCAATGGAGCGGAAAATGATAGGTGTAACATTAAGGGACAAGAAGAGAGCGGAGTGGGTCAGGGAGCAAACTGGTGTTAAAGACATATTAGTAGAAATTAAGAAGAAGAAATGGACGTGGGCAGGGCATGTAATGCGAAGGCAAGATAACCGCTGGTCATTAAGGGTAACAGAGTGGATCCCCAGAGAAGGCAAGCGTTGCCGGGGGCGGCAGAAAGTTAGATGGGCAGATGAGATCAAGAAGTTTGCGGGGATAAATTGGTCACAGTTGGCACAGGACCGAGGCAATTGGAGAATAATGGGAGAGGCCTTTGCCCTGCAGCGGGCGTAGATAGGCTGGTGATGATGATGATGACACACAGGGCAGTGCTGAGGGCCCGGTTTAAAATATATGGGCGGCCCCTCCCACCTCCCCCACCCCGTCCTGCCTTACCCCCTCGTGATTCTTGAGACTTTCGCTTTTTGAAATTCGCTATAAAGAACACATGCCGTATTCACTCGAACAATCTCCGTATTGTTCTTGCGGAGCACGTATTTCTCGCGGAGCACGTGGAGAGATTGTCATAGGAATTGAACTATACCATGATACGCAGAGACATAGACAGCATTAAGATTTCTTGGGCTAATTGGTTCCTGCTGAAAGCAGGGTGAATTGCGCGAGAAGTTAAGACTAAAGCAATTCACAGCACTTAGAAATGCAGACTAAGTGTCGTACGGGTTTCTTCTATTCGTCTTAACCTTTAGAGCAGTTTACCCTTGTTTCTTCATCTTCACTCGAAAATCGGGAAGCGAATTCGTGATAAATGACTTCCTCCATCTGCTTCACTAATTCGACCACGCATGCTTTGGTTTCCTGCGTGTGAACACTGCCGAAGTTGACAGGTGGAAATTTTTGAGATACTGTTCGAACATCCGTATACAGTAAATACGCTAGCAATCGTCTGGCAATTTTGTGGTTTCTTCCAGCAATAGAAATATAAGGCAGCGTTTCCATATACCGTATTTACCCGATTCTAACGCGCACCCGATTTTCCTTGCGAAAAAAACTTGCACCTCCAATTGTAACGCGCACGGAACTTTATGACCCAGACAAACGAATACGGGAGAAATGGGCGATTTACTTCCCGAAGTAATCTCACTCATCTCACTCCTCGTCGCTTTCCGCTGACCACAACATCTCGTCCTCGGTGCCGCCAAGAGCGTTCGCGATGCCACACTTCTGAACGAACGTTCAACCATGGTCGATGGGATCGTGGCCCACGCCTCGCACACCCATCCCGCGAGCTTCTCCAGAGCCGCACGCTTCAGCCGACCGCTCGTTTTGAACGCGCGAGAGCCGCTGCTGCCATTGCTGTTATCAAGTGCGCAAGTGGAACGATTTGACGATTTGTGTGAACGCCGATAGAAAAGCCTAGGCGCTTTTGCTTCCTCCTGCATTCTATGGTCCCTAGAAATATTTCCTATAGACCATTCCAACGAGGGCGCCGCCATCTTGCGTGCGCAGCGGCCTCTCGTAGCTGGCCGATTCGCTGGCTTGGGCGTTTGCCCCGCGGCGCATGGGCACCAACGGCGGCTCGGTGAATTTTTCGTTGTAGAGCGTTGTGCGTTCTTCTCCGTAATACACTTTAAATTGGAAAGTTGTTGCATAGGACCAGTTTAAGCGATCTGGCTTAAATTGGCGGCTTTTCGGGCCACGGTGGAGCTGAAATTCGCCTCGAGGTAGCGTGGTCCGCGGTGGGTAAACGATGCCGTGTCGAACATATGTTTGCAATACTTGGTCACAACTTTTTTTTGTTTGCGTGTCTGTGTCCGGGTTCGCGTGAAGCGGGTATTTTTATCACTTTAATGCAAAAACTGATGTTTATCATAACGATCTAACCGTGATACGCCCGGCGTCCATGAGCAACGAGTAGAAGTGCGTGTCGGCGTAAGTGTAACATACTTCTAGCTTCATATCCCTGCAGGGTTTAATGCAGGTTGTTTTGGGTGGGCTTAGTAAGTATTTGACATATTACATAGTTTGTATGAAATATTATCGATATATCAACACCTCACCTTCAGCCACCACTGTCGCCCACTATAAACAAATCTTCCTCTCTCTAGAATTTCAAGCTGCTCTGCAGTACTAAAGTACAACATAGAAAGTGATCAACACAGCTCCTGGAGAGAGTACGCTGTTCGGCAACTTATTATTAAGCATCTTATCAAGCGTCCGCTGTTGGGCAACCAGACAAGATTTCGCTTTTGCGTTGCTTTTATCTAGGTTTGATGTTGCCGACAAAGAGACATCATATTTGGGTAATAGACTCAACTCTTGGCTGAAGTGAGCGAGTCGGAACAACTTTATTTTGCCCGAGTCGGGGATGGGGGAAGAATGGAGGTGGAATCCCCTTCAGTAGTCCCCTCCTCCTTTCGCTCAGATTGGCTGGGGGAAGGGACAACCTAGGGAGGTGTCACTGTGAAAATCGCCAACGCCAGCCCACGTAATACTTGGAGCCGGGTATGCCGCAATGTGACCGCAGCAGCAGTGGAGATGGAACTAATACCATCTGTGGCACATGAAGTTTCAGTTACCCATTTTAATTTGGAAAGAAGGTAGAAGAATTTTCTGCCACTACTCCAAGGTAGGAGTGTACAGAAAGAGCTCAGGAGAACAAATTTGCCAAAAATCTTGTGTGCTATTAAGTGCGCAACTCACAAGCTGCTAATCTGGCTCATTCATTAATAATATTTCATTAAAATAATGCGTAAATTAGTGGTAAACCCGCACGCGCGATGCCTACAAAGCGTAGTCAAGGCAAAGGAGCAGCCGCACCAGGCCCGCCGTGATCGGCGCGCACACTCCAGAGAGGGGGAAAGGCGGTCCGCGCGCCCCGGCCGCTGAGTCCGAGAGTACGTTTCCCCCTCGCCCGATGGAACGGTCTATAGAAAACGAAATCGTACGGAACTTCCACAAAAATGTTTGAATAACACTCTCGAATAAACAATCATACACATTTTCATTTATACACAGATAGTTCACTTTTAAACAGGTAATACATTTACATTTTCGCAGGCAATATCCACTCACTACACTTTTTTACACCCTTATTGCCTAAAAATGGTGTAGTTAGGTGGAATAGGGGTGTTGTGAAGTCATTAAGCCCCTTTTCTTAGGTTTCAACAGCATAATTTGTAGCTATACGCCCTTTTTGTGTGGCAAAAAGGGTGTTGACCGATTGTAACATCCTCGGTTTTCTGTAGGGTGCTGAAAGGGTGGGAAATGAGTGTTCAGTTGCAACGGAAACAGCGGAGCTGGGGTTCGATCTAGCTTCTTCCCGTTTTGCTCCGTTTTGTTAGGTTTTGCCGTGTTCTTACTAGGCTAGGCTAAGTGCTGAAGGATGAGGCCAAGCTTAGCCGGATTTTACAGGGCCGTTCCGGTCGGGCCAGGTGGTGTTGGTCGGGCCCCCACACTGACAGCGTATCCCAGGGGGGAAGAAGCTAGGTTGGCCCCCAGCTCCGCTGTTTCTCCAGTCTTGCACCATGCACTAGTGCAAGCTGCGCCATTTTTTTGTGTTTTAGTAGCCAAAAAAGACAACCACTATTAAAATGGTGTAGTAAGGAGTGCGCATACGCATAAGCCCCTTGTGCTCACATTCGAGCATACGCAAAAGCCGGCTTCACTGTTATGATACCCTATCTGCAGTGGTGCACCCTTTACAGGCAGCGAAGTTTCTTCCTTGCTATTTCTTTTGCTAACGCCACCACACCAAGCTAAGCTTAAACAGCTCCACTGCTAATAAACTATGCCAATTCATATTGCTCTAAACATCGTGAGGTACGAATATCTCCCGCTCGTAGAAAATGTTGAAGTCCATCCCTGTAGAAGGGTAGAAATTTGGAAGTGTTTCTTACGTTCTAACAACCTAACCGTCTACGTGGCGAAAAGGGCATTGAAATAATTAACATTATTCATCGAGGGTATTGAAGGGGTGTGGAATGGTGCTTAGTATTTAATGAAATTCCATGACTTATCGAACATAATTACTACAGCACTCATCCCCCTTTGCCTCACAATTATTTTTTTTTGCAAATATGAATTGTGATTTGCATATGTTGACAATAAAATGCACAAATCCAAGATTAGCGCAAAATTATTTTATTTTTGTGACGAGCCCACCCACTCTATCAGAGCACGTTGCTGTGTTGGCTATAAAAGCGAGAAGAGCAAGTGTAGTTGTACGGCAAGTAAGTATATGCTGGCTTTTCCCGCGTATCCCGAATTCATTTGTGGTCAAAGTGGGGCTTGTGCGTGTTGAATGTGTCTGTACGTCGCGGCGCGCGCTCAGCCGATCCCCATTGTCACGCTTAGCTGCGCTGCCTACTCCCTAATCGTGCCTTTACACCTTTATTTTAGGGTGCTCACAAGCCCACCAAGCTTTTTCATCCTTACACCGCCCTTGTTAGTAAAAACACAGTTGAAAGGTGGGTTCCATATTTTTACTCTCTTTTCGGCCAAAAAGGGTGTAAAAAAGTTTCGAGTGCAGGGAAGACATTCATATTGCACACGCCTTTACAGCATAAATTTAGTTTTACAACACGTTTCTACTTTAGTACAGGTTATGCGTTTAGAGGGAATTCAACCTTCAAATGAGGCGTGTGTACGCGTTATCATGTTTCCTATTTCCATTCATATATATAAAAAAAGGAATACGCGCGTTTTCACAAGCGCTTTCCTGTCTTTTGCTGGGGCAGGTAATTTTTTAATGAGACCTTAAAAATTGGCGCTTCAACAGAACCCAGTCCGGTTGCTCTCTGTGTGTACATCGGCTGGATCAGCTTCGTCGCTTTAAGCGACGCATGGTTTTTTTGGGTGAGTGCAACGTTTTTACCTCATGCTGAACAACTGTGGGCCGACTTCATATGCAACGAACAACCCTTTCGAAGCCTTCTTTATTGAAACAGATAGTCTATGTTTCAATCAGGGGAAATCAACAGGAGGCTTACACTTTTTCAAACTTAACCAAGAAATCTGGCATTTTGTTTCCAGCCCTCGAGGGTGGAGGGGGGGGGGGGGCTGAAACTGGGGTAATACGTCCATGACTACACAGCGTCCAAGGCATCTAGTAACGTTGGTCCAACGTTACTAGATTATTTTCAGTTGTAAAACTGGGCGGCGCTGCCCGGAACCGCCACCGATCCTTCTCTCTGTGGCGCTGCAGTCGCAACCGGCTCGGCAGCCGGGGCGCTCGCAGGCGGTTTCGCTTATGCTTCTCCCTTCGCGTTCCTAGTTCAGCGCTCGGCGCGTACGTTTCTTGTGCGTGCGCGGGCGCTTGGGTGGGCGCACACATCTGGTAATTATTACATTCTCGGAAGCAAATAGCTACAATGAACAGCAGAGACAATTACATTTTTTTCGCCCCTTGTGTGGTTCTTCCGGGTCCTTTTTTTTTTGCCGAAGAGCAGTACTCGCCGTAGCCGGCGCATTCAGTGCCGCGGTCTCCGGCGTTTCTTGTTCGCACAGTCTTTCTCAGTAGTGTTGAATGCGCGATGCCGTTCGATTGGCACGTTTAGTGATTTGCCAGCGACTGTATTCCATTGATGTGGGCCTCTGCATGTGAGGCTGATGCAGACAATGCCGACCTGCTTTATTCCCGGGTGTACCAGTGGCTACAGCAGCAACAATTAAGAGCAACACGGACAGGCACTTCTTCTCGGCTTCCAAAGATGCGACGCTTCGCTCGCTATGGATTAAGGCCATCCCGCGTGCGGATAAGGAAAATGATACCATGTCGGGCTAGTTGGTGGTCAGATACATAGGAAGGAACAGCGGACATTTTAACGAAGAAGCATTGTGGTGTGTAACTCTGTCCGTCCTTCGTTAAAATGTGCGCTGTTCCTTCCTTTGTAGCGGACAAGAAGCTTTCGACAAAGTCCAAAGTGTGCGACTGCCATTTTCACGAACAGGACATCGACAAATGGTTCGTACATGCAATGACGTTCTGTCTGAGGAATTCTCTGCGCGCGTCATCAAATCGTATTTGGTGACGTGCATTTCTATTCCAGATTCCTTCAGCGAGAACGTGCCTTGAATGTGCAGGTTAAGTCGGCGCACAAACGCGCTAAGCTACTGCAAGCACCCTGGCAATTAGTTGTAGAGTTCGATTTAAATGAAAAAAAAAACCTTGCGCATACATGTATCTAAAATTTATTACTTTTTTTCTGTCAACATGCTTTGGTATTTTGTAGCCATATTCACCGTAAGCAAAAAAGATGAGTTTATTTCTAAATAAAAATGCTTGCATGTTTCTATTCATTACTTTGTTTCTCTTAACGAGCCATATTCCCTTAAGCAAAAACGATGTGGAGTTGATTGTAAATAAAAAAAAAAACGTTGCATATATTTTTCTATATATACTTTATGTCTGCCGTAAAGTGTGTACTGTGAAAACCAATAAATTGCTGAAAAGAACTTTATGCTTATTGACATGTAAGCTGGTTTAACTTCGTCAGTTAAATGACTCAATAACTCTTTCAATTAGAGATATTTCGCATTTGCAGAAATGTCGCTTCTTAGTGACATACGTTTGGTGAAGCTAACTGTTGTCAGGGCAAAAATATGGAAAAGATACTATTCTAAAAAGGACGTCGAGAAAATTAGGAAGTTTCGTCTTCGAGTGGCCTTAATTACTAGAGCCACAAAGTGACGTAGCTCCAATTGATGGTGACCTTGCTTCTTTGGCTGGAAATAAAATGAGCGATTTCATGATTTTTTTATAAAATTCGGAAGAGTCAATCAAAATAAACTTTAACGGAGGCTTATTCTACGCTACCAGCTCGCTGCAGACCGTTCACGCTCGTTGACTGCCAGCGAGCAGCAGCAGCCGACGCAAGCGCGCGCAAACTACGATGCGCTTCGGCTGACCTGTTGAAGAAAGCAAAGCAATGAACCGTAACTAACGGCTTTTACGCCCCACATTAAGCGGTCCTGAGCAGCTACTGGAAAGTGCTCTGGCCTAAATGTAGTCTGGACGCGGATAACTTGGCGGGTAGCGGGTAGTCTTTAATATTATCGCGCGCTAACGTCATGAAAAGGCCGAAGAGGCATTGGGAGAGGCGCCGTTGCACGCGACGAGCAGCGGCCGGGTAGAGCAAAATGCGGCGGTCCCGCCCTCTCGCGGCACGCCGAGAAACGGAGACACCGGCGATGCACGGCGCATGGGGAGAGTTTTACAACTGAACCTATCTAGTAACGTTGCGTTGGTCCAAGGGACATATCATGTAGAACAATTAAGCAATGTTTTCTTCTGCTCCGTAGTGACGAGTCACAAAACCTTTATGAACGCGCATCCAAACAAGAAACCATTCCGTTGCGCAAGGGCAACATATTTTATTACATACCCGAGCGTGTGCACGCACAAATCCCAGTTCGGCGTTTCCGCCTGGCGCGCTGGATTGAGTGGGCATGCCTTCCCTATCCTCATATTCCCACATTAGTGACCTCCGGTCCACATCATCCAAATAAACTAATTTATCAATCAATTACACCGAACTGTCGAGGGCACATGTTTTCGGGTCTTGTCAATCAACCAAAACAAATATTCAGAGCACGATCTTCGCAAAAAATTCCAGCGCAGTTTTAACAACAATCTCCATAGCTCGGTTGTTGCGACACCGTGTAATTTGCTAGATTTGGCACACAATTTTGCCAAACTAGATTTTTTTGTGTGCAAATGGCCACCCCACTTCAAAACCGAAACTGACACTGTTCAAGTGATATTAGCGCAATCTTGCGGCCAGTAGGCGAGGTAGGGAAAAAAAAGCAAATCTGGGGAAAGTCGGTCCGCCGATGCCAACATGGCGCCGCCTGCAGCGGGTATCGATGAGTTGGTGCAGCACATTTCCTTACACACGCGGAAACCTTTGCTTCTAGACGGCTGCGTGAGCCCATTCTTGACTCTGTACACAGTGTGGTTCTACCTATGGACGTGCGTGTACGGCGTCTCCGAGTACTACGAGGCCGGACTGATCGCGCTGGCCTGCCTCGGCGTCGTGCACATACTGACGTGCCTGTTTTGCCACTGGTCGGTGCACGTTCGCTGTTTTGTCTCCTGCAACAAGGTGGGTCCCGCCGTCGCGCACTGTCCGTGCCAAAGGCGCTCCCGATCGCCTGCCGGCCGGCGCAATCTGCTACGCTGCGGCGGCTGGCACGTGTGACACACGCCGCGTTATCATGGTAACCACCGAGCGGCTTCCCGAAACGGGCCGTTCAATAGGGCACCCTTCGAATGCGCCTCTCTCGACAGTGCTGACCGGCCCTGATCGGTGCTGGTTGATCGCGAAAGCCGCATCTCTCACCGGTTGATTTCATTTGTGCGATGTTTAATGAGGCAACGTGTGTGTGTCTACTGACACATGCGGACTCCGGTTTCGTAATACGCTGGTGATGGGCTGACGTAGTCCTGGAAATCAGTCGTGACGGTGCGCGCACCTGTTGAAATCCCTTCTGGGTTGGAGCGGCGGCGTCGGTAGCTCGCGATCGCAGCTCACCTACCCCGGCGCATCCAAGATTGCATAGGCCTCATTGCTTTTCTTTATCCCAGCCGAAAAAAAAAAAAAACCCATTAAAAAACTCTATTGAGCCTATTGGAAACGCAAATAGTTCCAAATTGCCCAATGGTGTTTTTGGCAGGTTCAATGGGACCTCCAATGGTTTTTTTGGCTGGTATCTTTTCCTTATCTATCCCTCTCGCTTCAATCCGCCGTTATTCACAACCAAGCCTCGTGCTATGCAATACCCTTTCTGCTGCTAGTTTGGGTTTGAAGGCGCGGGGTAGCTTCGGGTTGACTAATTAACAATGTCTCTGTGTTATCCGAGGTCCCTAAAACAGTGCAACAAACCAGAGAAAAATGCTGGCATTAGGCGATGGGCTGTTTGCGTAGGGAAGGTTCTGGAAAGCGCCCAGATATTCAGCATTTTCCCCGTGAAAACTGCAGCTAATTTATTGACGCGTGAAGTCGCTGATTTGAAAAGGCCGTGCTGTCGGGCGTTGGGTGCGCATGAAAAGCATTGGAGCTGGTCACAATGAGCTCCCCGCAATGTTACAGGTGGCATTCTCGAAATGCAAGTTTGACTGAAAAAAAACTTTGGAACGTTAATGTTTGCTCCTGGCTATTGGCGAGTTAACTAGGGACTGTGCAGCTGCATCCGAGTCGTGTGACACAGTGGAGTTTTGGTGTAGCATAGGTGGCATTGTTGCGGAGGAATGGAGAGCCAGGCCAGCTGGCTTCTGTGGAAGAGTATTTATTGGTGGTGGCGGTGCAAGGTTCACTCAACCAAGGTTCACCTCTCTTGGTTGGGTGAGTCAGGCATGTATGTTGGATGGAGAAGTTGTTCAACTGACGTGTGGGGGGCTCTGCAGTCTCTGGTACTGTTTGAGCGCTCTTTACCAGGGGGCTGATCAGGGCGTTGAGGGTATCCATCCAAATAGGGAGGGAAATATTCGGCTTCCAGAAGCCCTAGGATTTAAGGTTAGCACAGAGGAAGTTAACTTCAAGGCTGTCGAGGCGGCGAAACGAAGATTAGCATACTGGTGGACGAAAAGCAGAAAGGGGAATATTGCCTAGGGCATCTACCACCTGTAACAGAAAAACGAAGTATTTTGTGTCTAATAAGCTTTCTGTGCCCGCCCTAAGAGCAGCGCTAGTATTAAACAAAGAGTGTGAAACGTAGGTATATTAGTGTTTTTTTAGTTTTTTTTGGGTAAGATGACACGTCATGACCCCACTACAAAGGGGATACCACTATCAATCATCATCATCACCAACCCACGATCTGAAGGGACCAAAATGGAGTTGGGCCGTTTGTGTGTACTGCGGAGAACTGCCCACAGGTGGATCGTCCAGAGTGACTTCCGAGGGACGGGACTGGCAGGAGGTCAGTAGAAGGATGGATTCAGGCGTCACAGAATACGGGTGGTGATGATGGTGAGCATTGCAGGGGCAATTCAAGAAACACAACCATTGCGTGCATGTGTATGTACATAGAGCTAGCTGCAGAGGAGACATTGGGCTAGGCCTTAGTCCAGTAGGCCCAAGTGTTGTCTCCTGTTTTCCCACACGCATCTTCCCAATTTCATGGCTCTCCTGAAAGTGGAACCTCTGGCCTTTGCTCAACTCTTGGCACCGTAAACCTGGCACAAGGGCAGCTGAGGCTGGAGGGCCCCACTTCTGAATGTTTCCTACATGGGCACCGGTTGGAAACCCTTCGGGAAAGAACTCCGCTTCAAGCTTTGCCACGTGCTCTTATCATTGTTGAGCAGGCATAATGGGTCACCTCTCCACTGTGGATCACAGCCAACGGGTCATGCATTTAAGGCGATAGCATGCTGCTGCCTTGCAAAGTTGTGCTAGTCACCTTCTTCCCCCCCCCCCCCCCCCCCTAAACTGTTGGCACTTGGAATAGCTTATCTGGCGACATAATTTCTGTTATTTCAAATGATTCATTTTTTTCCAAGTTGTCTCAACATGTTTTGACATGCTCATGTTCTAATACACGAATTCAGTGCTTGCGTGCATATTGCTGTGCATTGTATACCAGCTTTACGTGCGGGGGTGCTGTATAATCGCAACATGCCGTAGGAGGGACCTGTGGCCAAGCGCAACCTTCTTTGCATTCTTTTGTTGTGTGCTTCCCATTGAATTTTTTTACTATTTTTTACTGGAGGGGCATCTTGCTGCAGTCACATGCCATCATGCATGGGGTTAATGGGTGCCGCCATAGTAGCTAGCAACCATGGAAGAAGAAAAACGTTTGGAGACGGCATGACGTCACGCAGCTAGCCTTCACAAGCCTACCTCCGTTGATGCTTTCCCGAGCGGCTCCCGAGCTGCCGGAGTCGCCGGTGGGTGTGCTCTCACAAGGCAGGGTCACATTGCACAGCAAAAGCCGAGGCCGACTTCAGTTTTACTTTTTTTGTATGGGCTTCGTATCTCACTGGTGGCGTTGTCTCCTGGCTTTTTTCTTCCTCCATGCTAGCAACGTGCCTCTCCTACTTGGCTTGGCTTACAACAGGGCTTCTTTTCACTTTTAAAGCCAATATAAACAAGAACAAAAGAAAGACATTTCTTTTTTTGTTCTTGTTGCACGAAGCTTCTCAATAATTCCTTGACAAATGAATCTCTCAGAGCTTCACTTTTATGCTAGTAAAACAACTTTACATGATATTTTGCAGTACAATAATATATATATATGTACAGAAAGATAGGTCGGCAGTCTACAATGACAAAGGAGGCATAGGGGGTGTTTTTAGGATTTTTTTTACTACGGTTGGTGCAGTTAACATTTTTTTAAATAAACGTAAGAAAGAAAGAAAAACACGCGCCCAGAGTGGGGAAATTTAAGTTGTACCCTCTTAGTGAGCCCTCAAGTTTCTACCCCGTAGGTGAGTACCGGTAAGATGCAGCTGTCATAGTAATGCATGCTAGAAGGAAATCTGTTGCTGGTGTCCAAGCGAGCTGCCCTTCAGCAAGTGTGGCATCATGTGCCATGGAGAAGCGTTGCATCATTACTTGGCATGGCTTGCTAACAAGCTCAAAAGTTGCCTGTGGCTGCAAAAAAAAAAAACACATTATATATATATATATATATATATATATATATATATATATATATATATATATATATATATATATATATATATATATATATATATTTATATATATACAAGTAATGATGCAACGCTTCTCCATGGCACATGATGCCACACTTGCTGAAGGGCAGCTCGCTTGGACACCAGCAGCAGATTTCCTTCTAGCATGCATTACTATGACAGCTGCATCTTACCGGTACTCACCTACGGGGTAGAAACTTGAGGGCTCACTAAGAAGGTTCAACTTAAATTGAGAACGACTCAGCGGGCAATGGAGCGGAAGATGATAGGTGTAACATTAAAGGACAAGAAGAGAGCGGAGTGGGTGAGGGAACAAATGCGTGTTAAGGACATATTAGTAGAAATTAAGAAGAAATGGACGTGGGCAGGGCATGTAATGTGAAGGCAAGAGAACCGGTGGTCATTAAGGGTAACTGAGTGGATCCCTAGAGAAGGCAAGCGCTGCAGGGGGTGGCAGAAAGTTAGATGGGCAGATGAGATCAAGAAGTTTGTGGGGATAAATTGGTCACAGTTGGCACACGACTGGGGTAATCGGAGATTCATGGGAGAGGCCTTTGCCCTGCAGTGGGCGTAGATAGGCTGGTGATGATGATGATGACGACGACGGTGACGATGACGACTGTGAAGCTCAGGTGCTTGCCCCACTGTACTTTCCATGGCTGCTCAGTGGGCATTGGTTAAATGACTTTAGGAAAAAAATTTCATGCCCAGTTCGAGGGGGCACAGTGTACGATATGAGCCCAGGAAACAATGAACTATGCGGGAGGTACGAAGCTTAGCAGGACGTGGTGCCATTTGCAGTTTGCTGCTTTTGTTGCTTCAGGCGGGGGCGCAAAGATGCTTGGAGGGAAACGTGCCCGCTTGCTGGGAGTGTTGAAATTGTTATGCTGCCGAATGCTTTGCACCATTCAAGTGGTCGGTTGCTGTGTTCCTTCTCCTCATGTTCCCCGCCAGGAGCCCAGTCCATTGCGGGCGACTCTGGTGAAGGTGGTGCCGACGCCCAACAATGGCTCAGCCGAGCTGGTTCGTCTGCACTTGGACAGGGTATGGGCGCTTTTAATCCTCTCTGTGCCACCCAATGGGTGGGCGGTGCATGTTTGCCCGATGCTGCCTGTCGCGTCACACGCTTTTCAGGGCAAACAGTAGGGACGCCTGGTTCAGCCACTCTATCTGTGGTGTGGTACGTGGAAGCGGGCATGACGTCGCTGGGTTCGAGCTTGACACGCGCCTTGACAGGCAGACACTGAGGAAACAGGCATGCGTAGAAGCACCACCTCGAAAAGGCTGAACGAACAGTTTTTCCACAAAGCGGTGTTGCCACTGTCAGACAGCACGGGAAAGAGCAGGAGAGGGCAACAGTCAAGGGGTGCCCTGTTCGGCTGACGCGGCAGGCAACGTTATGCTGGTGGCGTTTGTGTCGGCAAGGGTGGAGGCGGCAGGCCACCAAATTACTACTGGACTTGGGAGGAGCTTCTGGGGATGCACTAAGATCACTAGCACTGCATTTAGACGCCTTTTAATTTACAGTGTACATTTTGAAGGGTCACATTTCGCTGCACCCCTGACGGGGTGCTGTTAGTTGAATAGGGAATGGTCACCTTGCAGGGCCGGGCACTCCTTATTGTGGGGAAAACTGCCCCAGCAGACAGCGTTCACCGACCATGGGGGGGAAATGTTTGTATTTGGGGTTTTTTTATTGACTGTTTTGTTTCAGGTCTAACAGAGCATACCGCACTAAAGAAAAGAGAGAGAAAAAAAAAAACTGCCAGCCAGTGTGCCTTTGTTGAGTCAGTGACTCCCTCATTCTTTGCTGATTCTTTCTTCCGTGCGTGAATTAGTGAAAGTTGTTGATTGCTTGCCAGGAGGCCTAGTAGCCACAAAGGAAGTCAGCTTGGCAACATCGCAAGCACAGTCTGCCACTGGTCATTGATTAACTAAGTGTACTTTGGGCGGGTTGGTAGTTCATTGTTAAAAATAGCTACAGTGCGAATAGAAACAAGGACACAGAAAGATGACGTGACAATCGCTGACTTCCAACTGAATTTAATACAAGAAACCTTGCACCTTTTACGCGCACCCTTCATGTTAACACCAGTAAAGTATTTAAAAACAAAACAGAAACAACAACAGAAAATAGTCGTATAATTTCTGGTGTCACACCACCATATCAACACGCGTTCACGCACTTGGCACTGCATAGATTGTGCCAAGTGCGTGAAGGGCATGAAATTCAGTTGGAAGTCAGCGATCTTCATGTCGTCTTTCTGTGTCCTTGGTTCTATTCGCGCTGTAGCTATTTTTTACACTGGTCATAGATGCATCTCTAGTGGTGCTTTTGCTCGTGTGCAAGGAAGTTGCGTACAAAGGAGTCTGATTGGTTTGCATTGTATAAATGAACAGAAAAATAAGGAACATAAATACAAGTGTTAACAAGCATATGAAGCAATGCGCTTGCTACGGGCAAATAACTATGAGCAAATAACACATCCGTGACTTGAGGAGGGATTTGTGTCATCATCTAAGCATGCGAGATAATGTAGGAAAAGGGGAGTAGGAATGGCATTAGTGCTCTCTTCGTTCTTGCATGAAAGAAAATTAGGCTTTTAGAGTGGGGAAGCAGTCTCATCATGCGTCTTTGCTAAGAGTTCTCTTTCAAGTATTTATTGGCGCACATTTTGTGGCATGTCTCAGTGCCTTCTTAACCTTCTTACGTGCTCCAAGAAATGTAGCCTTTCTGTGTATATTCTTTTGCATGTCAAAGAAATAAGCCATGTGACCTTAAAGGCCAACTGCATTCAAATTTTCAAAAATAAAAATAATGCCATCTAATAGCATGCATAAAAATAGTAATAACTGCAAAACACTGCATTTCAAACAGAGCACGTGTGACACGAACGGCTTGTGAAGGTGGGCGTTTTTGAAACCAAAACTGAAAAAAAAAAAAAAAAAAGGCAGCCATTATGGCGGCCTGATGTGACGTAGATGATGGAATGGAAGCGGGCGTGCCAGTGCCGGCGGCTGCTTACAGCAGCCTTCAAAAGCACGTAGCAGCGTGGCGTTTTGCACAGTTATTTCCACAGAAAAATTTTTTTCACTAACATTTTGCCGAAGCAAAATGTTAGTGGAGTGGAGTTAGGCACGATTCCGACATTGCGTTGCTATCAACTGAGATGAAGTAGACCGTCCAGCAGCCATTTCTGTATCAAAATACCTGGACGAGTAGGAATTCTTGGCGTTGCGGGTAAAAAGGAAGTCCAAATTTATAAAGCTGTTTGCTCGTATGATATTGAAAAGTAGCTTTGGTGAGCCAGCGCCTTGGCTATCAACTCGCTTTTTTTAGGGGAACAAACCATGCACGGGTTGCAATCCATCATGAACTGTTTTTACTATTTCTTTAAATGCAAACAGCTTTGTGAATGTCCGTCCAGTAATTTTCGCCTCGCTGCTCAATGAGGAACGAAATGTAAAGTCGATTTGCATGAAACCGTATGCAGACCTGCCAACCTAGCAACATGAAAAATCGGGAGACCGCAGCAGGGGGGGCTTAGCAATTGGGAAATTACTGAGGCTGGAGACTGGCATCGGAAAGAGGTAGGGGATTGGGAGAAACTCTACTCTTGCTTCTTGTAGTGGAGGGGGCCAAACTTCTTCACTTGTGAAGGAACCTGGCAGTCACGGACTTCACAAGCTTCAATAGTTTGTGAGAATACATCTGCTCAACCTAATGTCCGGTTTGGTGACTCTTCACCATGAGGAGGTCGCTCGAATACATCTGCTCAACCTAATGTCCGGTTTGGCGACTCTTCACCATGGGGAGGTCGCTGAGAGTCTTGGTGGGAAGTGAAATTGGGTTCTCGTCTTCGTAACCATGCTAAAGATGCTCTCACATTCAGCATTGTTGTGTGGAATGGCAAGCATCATCTTTGCCACTCTGGCAAACTTCCCTGTCAACGCTAGTGATTCTTCCCCTGTCTGACCACTGAACATCAATCCTCTCCCCATTTCCCGGAAACGTCATGTGCCTGCAGTTTTGTAAATTACACTTCAAGAGCATGCGAAGCTTGTTCTCTTGACTCATTCTTCTCCTGGGGCAGAATTTGTGGGGAGGGCTCAATGAAAAAGCAGAGATTTTGAAGGGTGCACCGCTCAAGAACTTCAAGTTGGTGACTTCCGCTTTCTTCAAGGTTTCATTCTCCAGTGGAAATTTGTGTCGTATATATAGTCACATATTGCAGTAAAATACTGCTGAACAGTAGAAAAGAGCTGCTGCTCGTTGCTGGCACGCAGCCCCTCCATGGCGGCTCCCGAGGACTAGATCTTTATTGACTTTTAAGAGCAAAGCTCTTTAGCAAATCATAATTTTGCTTGGTTTAGCCATTGGTGGGGAAATGGGCTAATTCTCACCCAACGTTTAATGACGAATGAACATAACGTACAAAAATGAAGGAAGCTAACCCTTATACCAACAAAGATGAAGCAAAAGACGTAGTAATGCACAAGCAAATCGGCTGCAACCGTGAACTTAAACCGTCGTGATGGTCATGAAGGTTGCATATAGCTTCACTACCTTCAAGTCTTATGCATTACTGTGAGCTTCCTTCATTTTTTTAGTTCTGTAGATCTTGATAAGAAACCTCCAGTGGCCAAGAGCAGACCTTCATGGCAGAAGGATTGGCAAACCTATTACAAGGTCTCTCAGGAGCTGTGTCAAGAGGGACTGGTGCAGGTCAATCTGAGGGGCCTGGGATTAAAGTTGGCAGCTGGCTTTGTCAAACACAGGGATGACACTCTTCAAGAAAAGGCCATAAGCTAAGTTTGCATCAGAGGTCAGTCAGAAAGCACAGTAGCCATTCCTCACGGTCAAGCTGGTATGTCCAGTACTCTCGGATGAAGGCTTCACTTTCTTTGCCTCTTGGCTCTTTCCGTTTTCGACGACCTCGTTGGACTTTGTCCCGCACATCTTCTCTAGGGGATCGGGTATGACCCCAGAAAGTTTGGGGTCTGCTGGTTTTTCGGCTTTCTCACATTCAGAAAGAAGCCCACCAGGGGCTGCCACTGCTCCACAATCTGGTCGGGCACTCTCCCGGCGATAGCCACTGCGCTGGCATGCTTTTCAAAATCTTCCGCACCTCTGTGTTGTGCATCCCTTGAAATCAACCAGCCTGCCTCTTTGCTTGGAACTCTTCTCGAGGTAGTAGATGTCCATGAGCACCTCGCTGAATTCTGCAGGTAAGCATGCTGCTTTTTTTTCAGCCGCAAGATTTAAGAGGTCATATGGGCAGCCAAGGACTATTAAATTTTCTTGGGCTTCTTTTAGCACGGCTACCATGCCATTCTTTTTGCTATCACATTGGCATTGTTGGGAAAAAATGTGATACAGTTCTCAAGAGGTATATCACGCGATTTGAGTGCATCCAGAACAAGGTTTCCAATATTTTGCTTGGTGGCCTCTCCATGGAGTTCCTGCAGACAAAACAGTTGGCTTTCGACGTTTTTCGATTCCTCTACATAGTACGTCATCACAATTGAGTACATTTTTGACTTGCTGTCGCTGCTTCCTTCCACTGCGATTGCAAAAGCATGGCATTTCCTCCACCATTGTGCTTTCGGCATCTGCAGCCATTTCCCCGATGGTGGCAGTTGTTTTTGTACGTCTGCACTTATATTTTTGCACTTCAGGAATGCTTAGCAGAAAGTTGTGTTCCACAAGAAATCTTTTGAATAGGCATTCTGCACGGATCGCACTGTCTTCACACCTCTTTTGGAAGAAACTTCCGATGTTGCCCTTCTCTGCCACAGAACGAACGTAGTTCTCATGCTTCTGTGGAGCGATGTACACCTTTATATTGGTCTTTCTGCCGTGCAAAACACTTACATCGCAGGCGCACGGGGTACAGTCACCTTTCTGCAAAGTTACAAAGCCTGGAAACTCAGCCGTGTAAGAATCCGGAAACACTTTCAAGTACTTCTTTGCTTTTGAAACTGCCATTGACCTTCCAACTGAACTCGGGGAAACGCACACCCCACCTGACCATGTAACAGACACAACTGACATCTAGGCCTAGTGCACAAAAATGTGCTCGAGCTTGCTCCAAAAAAATGCCTCCTCGCTAAAGATGCCTGCCTGCCATGCCTGCCACCTTCACAAACGACCTGTTTCCCTTACCTCTCCTTCCTTCATTGGTAGCTAGCAATCCTTGTGATGGTCACTCGCAAAACATTTCTGCCCACACGGTCACCGCAATCGGCGCTGCTGCTGTGGCATCAACGCTTCCTCCTCACATCAACGCATCCTGCCAAAACTATGCATGGAACATGAGCTGCTATTGACTGGTGCAAAATTTGTGTACCTTTTTCCTCACCTTCTTTCAGAATGGTGGTCAGTGCGTCTCGCAGCCGGCCTTAGTAAGCTACATTCCGGCAATGCCGAGACATGCGTAGTAGTGTAGTGCCTAGAGTATGCTTAGCGGTACTCCATGGTATGGTCACAAGGAAATAGGAGTATGGTGGCGAGTGCTCTTCCGCAGTGCCACAACCATCGCAGCAGGGAAAGACTGACATATGCGCAAGATAAAAAAAAAAAAAAATCAAGCTCTGCTTGGCAGTCAATTTTCAGGAAATTCGAGATAGCATTCGTACAATCGGGAGATGTGGTCAAAATTCGGGAGTCTCCTGGATAATTCGTGCAAGTTGGCAGATCAGCTTTCAAAGCTAAATGATGCACTAAAACAGGAAAAAAGGTACCTTTCTATCATGGTTTGCTACTTTCACCAAAGACATGTGCAATTGAATTGCAATTGAATGTGCAATTGATTGAAAAAGTAATGTAGTTCATTGTTTATAAGCGGAGCAGTTTTGTTAGCTTTCGCATTTTGTGAAGGTGATGGCTGATCTTTGTATGGATATGTTTGTTACCATGAGAAAGGCTGACTTTAATTCACTTAGCAAGTGAGGAAAAAGTCACACAAGTTTTTGTGCCCGTAGAACTCTGTCGTCAAACTTTTGGAGAAGTCTAAGTGGTGGAGGTGGTGTTGGACCAGCCCAAATACTACAGCAAATATTTCATGCGGATGTGCAAGGTCAAGGATTTATACAAGATCCTTTTTCTGGGACAGATGCGATAATATTGTTAAAGGTACAGTCGTGCATGTTTCACACTATTTTTGTGAGTAAAAACATTATTTTCAAGTAACGAAACAGTTTTGCTATCTCCAGAAGCACTACAAGCATGCGTACAGCTTGTATGCTTCTAATCTTGTTTGTTGCATGAAAAAACTAGGGATATTGCTAGGGATGTCTCGAGAAAAAACTAGGGATGTTGCAGAGAAACCCTTGGTGAATGCATATCTGCGCAAGGGAATGTGCCGTGCCGGTTCCTGGAGTAGAGCGAACTTTACGGGACGGGTCTCTCTTCTCTGCCACAGGCAACTCAGAACTTGTTTTGGCGACTCGCCACCAGGCGCAAACATCGTGTGCTACTGAGCTACTTTGAACGCTTGAGAAAGCAGTGAAGCGATGTTGGTCCTTGTTGTAGGGATGTGTATAGGGACTTCTATGCCATGTCTAGGGACAAGTGGGGCCTCTGTATGTGGGAATTTTTGGGAATAATGTTGGTAGCAGAAGATGCTTGCTCTTCCTTTCCCCCTTGCCCTTTCTCCTTTCAACTTATAGCCAGTTTAATAATTGAATAAAACCATAGTTTGTCTTGTGGCCACATTTGATTGGAATTCAAGTGCGCAAAAATTTTGACCTAAACCATGGATCTCAGCTCTATACTTGGGTAACTTGAGCCACCTGGGGTGCTCTTCCACAGGCTGAAATCTCGTGTGCAGGTGTTGTTTTTCCCTAGAAAATGCTTACCATGGTTGGGAAAAGTGTAACTCTCTTCCTTGGACAAGATTTGCGTTAGCTTTGGTTGTGGGTTGGGGGTGCAGGGGGAGTGTGGGAGGGCCTTGCTGAGAGTGCGCTGCTCCCCCCTGCAGGTGGAAGACGAGGAGGAGCCGTCGGTGTGGTTCCTGTTCCAGAAGACCAAGTATCTGTACAGCTTTGAGCGCAAGACCTTCCAGGGCATCGAGTTCCCCATTGGCATGCCCCTGCGCATGTACCAGGAATGCAAGGGCTACACGGACGACGCCCACCTGGCCGCTGCCGAGCGCCGATACGGCCGCAACGAGTGCGTCCCTCCTGTTCCTTGGGGCCTGCCCCCGAGAACCGCACTAGCTCGCGCACGCATGGCTAGTAGATTTATTTGGGCTAGCCTGTATTAATTACCTCAAAGGAGGCAAAGCAGAAAAGGGTGCAAGGCAACGGGCATCAACGCTGCTGATTGTTTGCCTTGTCAGGTATGCAGTGCATGCGCACTTGGGTGGCACCAAAACAATGGAAAGCACAAGTACAATCAGCAGAAAACTGCTTTTTTCTTCTTAAGGGATGATGGAGGAAGGCAAAGTGTAATATCATTGGCATGCACTGAGCATGAGACAAGTTTCTTCAGCTTAAACCCTCAGGCCCCATTCATTTATTTTGTTCTTTCTATGTGATTTTATGGATTTGATCTTTTGCTTCCATTATTGCGCTGGTCATTAGATTCTTTTGAGCGGTTCACTTGTTTGAGGGTCATAGGAGTGGATTTCCCAAGCGTATGTGTATCCAGTGAATGTTTGCTTTTTTTTTGGTCAGTCATTAAAGGGCACTGAAGGCGACCAGCAAGTTGGTTTCAAACAAAATTATGACCTTCCCATAGCCATTTTAGTGTTGATTCGGTGCCGTAAGATGCTTTACTTGCTCAGAAATCGCTAATAAAACAACGCATTTCCCTTCCTTATTTCCCTTGTAGCGGTTCCGTGGCACAAACAGAGGCTGCTTCAGCCGCTGTTTGTGGCACGATAAACCGGAAGCAAGCAAGGCAACGGTGATGTGTAGTGGTATAGAAGCATCTGAATACTACGCTACCACGCATCGAGCAGTTTCATCAGTTAATTCAATTCAGTCATGCTTTCCCAAACTCCGGCTTCCTTTGCTGCTTCGGACCAATAAATAGGCAAAACGTTTCTTCATGGGACTCGGTAGTCAGTAATGATGCTTTGTTGAAGAAAAGCGTATTGTCCTTTTCAGGCCGCGTGAACCTTGGCGTTGAACCAACCACTTGTGTGCTGCCCCCGCACTCCACTTTGCATAGGGGCTTCACCTCCATCATGGTTGAGCGGCGCCATCAGATGGCAGCCAGGGAGGACGTCGTGTATGCCAGACATTGCACACATACTGACTTTCTTGGGCTTTTTTTTAATGCACCGAGATCATTCAGAAGGCCATAATAGTGGCTATGCACACAGTACTTCTCTTTACAAGGGTCACACATTTATCTGGCCGAATATTGCACCAGGTATTGCACCGAAACCAAAACGGTCTTATTGGCGTTAGGGATCACCGCAAGATCTATCTTCCATGATATTGTTTTTGCTTTCTTTTTTTTCTTCGACAATCAAACATGACACCACAAAAACTTCCAGGTGACTTTTTATAAACTTGTGAAGGTGCATAATTAAAATGTTTCTCACGCAATTTTAGCCACTTCTGGTGTAAGTTGTGCGGTATAGCCAGTGGCGGCAACACCTGTATTCAGAATGGCTCTGGTCTGTGCTAGTTGGTACATCTTCGATGGGAATCAGCTTGAATAAAACGAACACAAAAGGAAGGGGGAGAGACACGACATACAGTGTGTCGTGTATCTCCCTCTTCCTTTTGTGTTGATTTTATTCAAGCTGATTCCCATCTAACCTCTATTCACGTTTTCACTGTTTAGTACCTTATTTTGGAACAGCTACGTGTAGGAGTGGTATTCTTCAGTGAGCCAGTATAACCCTTTAATGCACTGCCCAGTATAACGCAAAGTTTGCCACAGTGAACTGAATGAAAGAAACAACAGGTTTCCTGCTGTTAACTAAATGGCGACTGGGCTGTTTTATGCAAGATTTTTTTTTATTTGTTAACCAAAACTTCCCTGCTGAGACAAGGCAAGCTTGTACTACTTACTACCTGGAGTGGAAAGGACGCCCAACCTTCACACCTGCTCACTTTTTAAAATTTCTCAGTGATGTTCAGTGGTCATCCAAGGTTTCCCCCCTTGGAGCCGTCCGAATCTTCGAGAAGGTTGGTTTCTTGCAGGGCACTGGGAATTGCCCTTGCTGGTGTCCCATACAGTATGGCCCCACGGAAAGATTTGCTGCTGCTGGCCTCCTGGGGGGGACTATGGTCTTGGGAGTGGCCATGAAGTTAAGCTGATGCACTTTAGTTGTGGAGAAAGCACTCTCCAAATTTATGATTTTTTCTGAGCTGCCTTGCTTTGAATCGGTTGGTGGCAGTGCAGACCTGTCAGCCCACAGCTGCCCAGCGAGTAGGGAGAGTGTCAATCCCCTTTGCTGCCCACTTGCATTGGTAAATGGACATTTCTGGGTGTGGTCCTCTTCCTGACTGCAGTGGCAGTATCCCTTTTGTGGCCCCAGGTGCTGCAGTCATTCCTGGCCAAGCTCGTTCCTGCTTGTATGTCAGTCGTGAAGAGCCCACCTTGGGGTCCTGGATACTAGTTTCTTAAGGGGGCTGTTTTGTGTATTGGCGGCCTCCAATTTTCTAGTGTTCAGAAAGTATCCATTCTTCGGTTGGCGGCAATGCATTTATTGATTTGTAGGTACAGAACCCCCCCGTCAAAGTAGTCTCCCTGGAAAGGCGCGCTTATCCAAACAATTGTTGGAGACACTTCTGGAATGGTGATCAGCTGAGCCGTCGCGGTCCGCATGGTATCTTCTCTCGACTCAAATCAGATTCCTTTCAGCGGCATTTTCAGCTTGCAAAATGGCCAGAAGTCGTACAGAGCCATGTTGGGGGAGTAGGGGCCTGACAAGCCACAGGAATGCTGTGAATCGGAGGTGTTGAGTGGGCAGGCGAGTCAATGTGATGGAGCTGCCAAGCTTTTGCTGATTACAGATCTGGTCGTTTGCGCTGCGCAGCTTTCGTTACGAATGCGACCAAGGACTCTGTTGTGGTTCTCCTTTTTGATGGTTTGGACATGTTAAAGACCACCCCGTGGGAATCGAAAGGAACGCTTGTGACCTTGACATTGCCTTTTTTTTTTTAGGGGCTTGGTCTGTCGCCGTCACATGTCGTCGTAATCGTCGTCTCATGTAGCCACGGTACTAAAATCCCGGAACACTTGTTTATGCCTCACACTAGAATAAAACACGTACTAAAAGAAACACTGGGACACTCGTTTACGCCTCACGCTGGAATGCTTTGTAATTCAGAGACACGAGACTTTTACAGCAAAGCTGTATACCTCTACCCCTAATGGTTTTATCTTCATCGGCAAAAACACCAAGGCACCAAGAATACACTTACACTACATGCTTTGCCCTCCCCAGGTTTCATGTTAGTGGAGATGGCCCGCATTTTTACTTTTTCTTTTTTTTTTTTGAAATATCACTTTTTGTGGCCTTGGGGACGATGACTGCACCTCGTTTTCTGGATTGTACTTAAGAGTGCACAACTGACCACCGGTGATCACGGTGTTCAGAAAGTTGGAGCCACTGGCAGTGCTTCTGTTCTCTTGCTGGCAGTGTCAGTTTGAATTTCTCGGAAGTCCTGGGAGAAAATCGAATGCACTGATCCAAGTGCTTACTCCTACCTTGTTCACAAGTTCCCAAACTGTGGTACAATGTTCCTCCGTAAAAGTCCGCACTAGCTCAGTGACATTCTCATTTCAGTTCGTTGGGGGCGTGCCTGAAAGCTGTTTGCTGTCAGCTGATCTGTGGCCATCTTTGAAGCACTCGTGCCACTCCTTTATGTGTGAGTTGCTCATGGCATCGTCCCTAAAAGCCTGTTGGATGTTGCGGACAGTTTCAACCTTGGTGTCGCCAGGCTTTTGGCAAAATTTGATGTGATGTCGTTGCTCATGTTCTGTCATTTTGCAATTCATCGGTATCTGACAAGTGCTTGTGCAGGTTGTTGCACATGGACCAATTGCTAGTGGCCGACGCTTCGTGCAGGGAGGAGATAATTCACGCATGCCTTCACATTGAAGGAATGCTTACGCAGGAAACAAAAAAAGTTCAATACTTTTGGAACCCACCTTGTGCAAGGTGGTATGAAACAAAAACCAATCATATGCCCAATAGGATGAGCAAAGAAGTACATTAGGTGACATGGTAGAACCAGAGGAGGCAGCATGTGTAAGGAAGCAAGACACGGCATGTTTTTTTTTTAAGTGGTTGCCATACGCATTCAAATGCCCTCCACGAAAAAGGGTTGCCCCAGACGATGGGCTTTTTTCATGGTGGTCAGTCAGCATCCGTTGAATCCATTGCGATCGCGCTTTCCGATGCTTCACTCTTCTCCCAACAGTCTTGCACATTGCTGCATGAGTTGATGGATTACCTCTCTCGCAGCAGCGTGTGCCTGACTGGGCCACAAGAGAGGCTTCATGTTCTCGCATTTCTTGCGAAACGTTCACACTTCTTAGTCAGCGCATGCAGCCCTGTATTCTGCGGTGAATTTCAAGCAGCTGGGAAGTGCCACTAACTGATCGATTCCCCTGGGCGTTGATTTTTCATTACACTGGCCACAGTCTCATTGGTGTTGTTAGCACGTGCGTACAACCTGCGTATGCCAGGGCACTGAGCTCTTGTTTGCTTGTGCCATGGCGTGTGTGCAGGAGCCACAACACAGAGGTCCTCGTGCTCCAACGTAAAGCACGCAGCAAAAATGGGTTTCATTTGATCGGGCCTCGTATAAATATGTGCCTTGGAATGAGTAAGTTGGTTAGGAGCTGGTTAGGAACTCTCGTGGGGCATACTGCATAATGTCCGCCTTGCATAAAGTGGCATGATTGTGGCTCTCGTTATAGCTAAGTCCTTGAGACAGAAAACTACTGACTTGGCTAAAAGCGGGCATGATGTGCTGCTGCAGTCGAAACCACGGAACACTTCGAGTAGGCCGGGATTTCCAGTAGAGCGGTGTCGTTCTAGGTGGAGGTGGGCTGTAGTGAAAAAGTAGTGCATGCAGAGGAGAGGGCTTTCAAAGTCCCGCTCGCTGCACCGTGTGGCACTGCGTGCTTGTTTGTTCTCACACTGTCCCGCCACCGTAGCGTGTTCTGGTGGCTCTTTGTAAGGTTCCCCCTGATGATGGCGCCTGTGACTGCCGCAGCCTGGAGATGGAGGTTCCCGAGTTCGGGGCACTGTTCAAGGAGCGTGCGACGGCGCCCTTCTTTGTGTTTCAAGTGTTCTGCGTGGCGCTGTGGTGCCTGGACGAGTTCTGGTACTACAGCGTGTTCACCCTCTTCATGTTGGTGGCCTTTGAGTGCACACTGGTGCAGCAGCAGCTGCGCAACCTCTCACTCATCCGCAAAATGGGCAACAAGCCCTACAGCATGCAGGTGGGCATGCCCCTTTGTTCCGTTGGGGGGGGGGAGTGGCACCAACGAAGCAGGCTGCCAAACCTCAGGGGAGGCTGGCTGGGGGGCTGCAAGATTCTGGGGTAGGACGGTGTACTATCGTGATACATTGAAATACGAACAATGGAGCGCGTGGCTTTCAGTACATTTTGGTTTGCCTTCCCGCTGTGTTCGGCGCCCGCTGACGCTAGCGATATCTAACTTCGACGCTGCGCTGACTAAAAACGGCACACACAGCTATATTCCTATTTTTTTATTTTATGCCGGGTGCTCAACAGACGATGGAAACACAATGGTTTTTCTATATCAAGATTGGTCACAAACTCTCGGTAACTTGTTCGTACTGCGCATACGTGGCACGTCCCCAGGATGCACGGCATGTACTGAAAGCCACGCGCTCCGTTGTTCGTATTTCAATGTATCACAATAGTACATGCGTTCCTTCAATAGGGAAGGGGGCTCTTGAATGGCGCCCGCAAAAATCGTCATCATACGGCAAAGCTCTCATAGGCATGTTCTTCGAGGGACGACGGGGAAGAAGAAAAGGTTTTCAAGCAGGAGAAATTCCTTCTCCCAGGGGGATTTTTAAATTGTGTGGCTAACTTGTGCTGTTGCCTTGCAAGAAGCAAATGAGGACATAGTTGAGAGTGAGCTGTGATCGCCTCGTCCTCACGACGGGCAGCGGGGCTCTATTCTGGCCTATGAATCAAGGTTTGCTGGCGGTAAAAGCATGAAAAGCGACGGAAGAGGACTATTTTGACTGACTCCTGAACAACCTGATAATCTCTGTGACACAGGTGTGTCAAGCCATTACGTTTTCGATTTCAGCTACAGCAAATAAAAAAGCTCTACCTAGATATACGCAGTTTTCTTTTTTTTTACAGCGAAGCTTTAGCCTCTCATTGGTCGGAAAATTTTGTGTCGTAAACTTTTGAGTTTGAGTATGCATGGGCGCTGTCGTGTTTGAACCAAGTGATTGGTTGAAAATTGTTTGCTACTACCCAAAACTATGAATTCTTTGCATGCACTTTTTGTTGCCATGGAAGCAAGTGGAGCTGAACAGCTGCCTTTAATTGGAATAAGAGGCAATGAAGCATCTCGACTCGATGCGCCCGCGTTCATGGCTTAGTGTAGGTGCTTCGTTCGTGCACCGCTTGACAAACGTAGGGACATTTTAAGGGAAGACGGAGCAAGTAAAACTATTTTTGTAAATTATGGACCAAAATTAAGTCAAATTGGGAGATTTTTTTTTAAAATTTTTTTTTTATTTAAAAATTTTTATTTCCTTTGAAAAGGAGGAGTACGGGACTAAAAGCTGGAGCAGCTTGACGAGGTCCCGACCCCATTACAAGTCAGCAAAAGAGCAGCATGATGATCAATCAGGAACAATGAATGCAAATAAATTGACAAATGTTACATAACATCGCGTAATACAAAACTTTTGTGACATAACGCAACAACAGTACAGAAAAGTTCATAGGCATAGTCATGAAGTGAACGTGAACACTAAAAGCAGCAATTTAAAAGAAAAGGGAATAAAGTTCAAGGCTTGTACTATTCCGAGGATGAAATGAGCTGGGTGAAGCGTAGTTTATGTAGTTTACTAACCTAATAACAAAACTTAAATCAGTTTCAAATTATCTTCTATACTTTTTGAGTTACCACACTAATTACCTTCACAGAGCTGTTACAAGATTAATTAATAACTAATTAGGCAAGAACTGAACAAGATTTTTATGTCTGCATCACCAGGAAGGTCCATTATGTGCAAGGAAGCTATTTGATTATTGCTTTATTTCCTTTAGGTATCCGAAAAGAAAGACAGAGGTTCAACTTTCTTTTTGACATGAGACTATTTCTTATTTCGAAAGGAAGGTGAAACTTTTCTTGTTCTTTCTTTATGCCTAAAGGATATAATGCAATGATCTAATAGCCTCCTTGCACAGAATAGACATGTGTGAATACACTGACATAACTATTTTGTTGACTTCTTGCATAATTAGTTAATGAAGCTGAATGCAAGTTTTGGGTAATTAGTCTTCTAACTTGAAAAGTATAGAAGGTATCTTTGCACCGATTTCAGTTTTGTTGTTAGAATGGTTAGCTATATAAATGCTGCTAATGTGATTCAATTTGGTCTGTAAATAGTTTTACTTGCCACGTCCCCCCTTAATCGTTTCTCACGGGGATTTGTGTCAGACGTTGAGTTGTTTCTTGGCAACTTTGGCTGAGAAGTGGCCGGGTCGTGCTGGCTCCTGGCTGGCACATCTTTTGGGCCCGTCGGAATAGCGTGGAGGTGTGGCTGATGTGCACTTGTCGTGTGCACGCTGACCTTTCCCCTGCCTTCTGCGGTGCGCAGGTGTACAGGAACCGCAAGTGGAGGCCCATCCTGAGCTCGGATCTCATCCCTGGGGACATTGTCTCCATAGGTGGGTCCGCTTCGGCGCTTCGGGTGTGGGAAGCCCGCCTGGGGCTTAACTTGGGAATGAGGAGAAGCAAGAATGCATTCCAGGGAGTTTCTCGGGGGTTGGGATGGGCGTATGCTGTGTCCTTACTAGTAGCGTTATGTCAAGTGTAGGGTAGGATGTGTGTATGTGGCTGTATACTGCACAGGTCATACGGCTGTAATAACTTCATGTCCCGTTTGTTTTCACGAACTGCATTTTAAGTTAAATGACGTACACTCGCATACTTTTTCCAAAAGCACTTTCCCACTGTGCCCTTTCCATGCTTAAAGCTAGCATAAACAAAGGTGTTTTCAGCCTATTCACATAATAGGCACGAGGACTTGACATGTTTGCTTGAGCGAGCTCATTTTGAGTTTCTAGGGCTGGCTACTTTTTCAACTAGTAACGTTAAGAGGCTGAAGTTTACGCAGTTTCTAAAGATTGAGCTCCTCTTGTCATATATGCAATCACTTTGTGATAGTGGCTCCGGTTGAAGTTTTATGCTGCGTGGTGGTGAGGAAAATGTACTGTATTTTGTGCGAACTATTTTTGCTAGTGTACTGAGCATTTTGAAACATCTTTGACATTTCCTAGTGACTTGCAGAGTAGACATATCTACCTCAAAAAAGTTGTATCTCCGTTTCTTGACCATTTTAAATATGAAGTGGAACTGGTTGCAAACACGCTTCATGGGCTCTGGCACAAAGAATGGGAGATTGACAGCAAGTGAACTCCCCTAAGGCCGGCTACGAATAAGAAAAGTGGGGCCCTGGAGGCCTGAGAATGGGCCCTAACGTGTGGCTGGCAGCCACCCAACAACTGTGCCAGTTGTGGCCAGCCCCTTTCGGTCTGGGTTGAGCTCCCAGCTGTGGAACAAGGAGGAGGGCTCCACTTCTTGGGAATGTGTGCTGTGCACATCTTAAAGCTTTTAATGCTGAGGGTATTGTTGTGGAATATCCGACTGGGTGGCACAATCAGGTCGGGAGCCACGGCAAAGGTTTCCGCTCCCGCCCTCCTCCAAACCCCAAGGTGTACGTTCAACGCGACCCTAATTTGAGTGTACGTGTAAGCATATTTAGCTGCTGAAGTTGCCTTTACGGACGTTAATTACTACTACCACTGTTCGGGTTCAGTCATGACTGGTTTCCCAATCGGATAATGCCCAAACATGCTGCAGACTCTTGACAGGTTCATCTTCCCATTCCCGGGGCTCGCAAGCCTGCTGTGAAAGGGGCAGCCCCTCAGTGTTTTGTGCAATTGCTGCGAGTGCCAAGTTGGGCGGCAGCCGTGCCGTGTGCCTCTCCTCTGCGGCCAGGTCGTTCGCAGAACGAGAACCTGGTGCCCTGTGACCTGCTGCTCCTGAGGGGCCCCTGCATCGTGGATGAGTCCATGCTGACGGGCGAATCGGTGCCCCAGATGAAGGTCGGTGGTGGCCGCTGCCCCCCTGTGGCTTGCGGGTAATGGGGCCGGGAAGACGGAACACAAGTCTGGCTCATTGAAAAGGCTGCTTTGTCCCCACAACAGGGATGCTAATATTATCACAAACTCCTGAGGTATAATAGAGAGGCATTAAAGGGGCCATGCAGACAAAATACAAGTTTGTTTTATGCCAAAGATTTTGTGTTTCCTAGAGCACCCAGCGCTTGTCAAGCAGCAAACGATGCCGTATTCACTGAGAAATTTATCAATTTAGGTTAAAAATTTGGTTCTCCCGTGAAGTCGTGTGTTTTTGTTAAGTCTGCCATGAAGTCACAGAGGTGAATGTTCAAACGAACTTCCAGCACGTCATTAGGCTCTGCAGCCTTGCTTACTGTCAGTTCTCCCAGATGGCACTCTCATACTCAGCCGTGGACCATTGTTCGCTGTTGCTTTATTTTTGACTCTATTTGCACCTGGCTTGTTTTTGTGACGGTAGAAAGTAACCGTTTCGGAAACACATGGTGTATCCTCGACAAACAGAGTCACGTAATACAATGTCGTTTACGTCAATCGGCCAGTGCCGTGTAAGACAACTTCAAAGCGACGGACTGCTGTGCAGCTAAAACAAGTATAGTGCGCCCAGTACCAACAGCAGTGCACATCGGTACTTATATGCTTACGTGTATTTTCATAACTTTTGTTGTTTACCCCACCGTTCTTACTGCTGTAAAATGAATATGCATTGCATTTAAGTGCGAATAGCTCGTTCAGCGAGCTTAAAAGCCCTGCCTAATTTGTGTCAGCTGGGCATATGGTATCATAGGTTCTGTTGCGGGAAATGAGCTAGTGGGTCGCATGGCCATTCCCTTTTTTCCCACCTATATAGCTTATTTGAGCAAAGTGTGCGTTGAAAGTGGCATCAGTATGATTCTAACGAGGCAATCTTTTGAATGGACCAAAGTTGTGTTGTATCTGCATGGCCCCTTTATTAAGCAGTCGGGGTCTCTGTGACGTCAGAGAACCTTGTTGGTGCGATTGGTGGCCACTGGCCTGAGGTAGCGCCAAGAAACATGACTGGGCAGTTGTGGTGGGAGCACTAGCTTTGATTGATCGTACCACTCGGATGCTTATGGGCAGTTAACACACTAATCACTACGTGTTTAGTGCTGGCACGTATGACGTCACTGGTATGCGTAAAAAATCACCATGGAGGGAAATTTGAAAGCTTTTCAATGTTTTATGCATTTTCTTCGGTTAAAAAGTGCCATTTGTGGCTGGATAGGAGCTTAGTGAGGTGGTCTTTCAAATGGATTGAACTTGTATTCTTGTTATGAATGGGCCAAGGACCACGCAGGCAGAGTCGAACACTGGTTATCCCACCGAAGACTATATTAAAGAGGACTAAGGACAAGCCCAGGTCAGTAGATGCTGGGACGTTATAGGCAGGACAGGCTTGGGTGTCACACGGGAGCACAGTCAACAGTTCGGAAATAGTCTCTCGCAGTTCGGAAGGTTCGAGCAATGTCCGATGAGCAAGTCGGCTTGCATTCCGTCGCGATGTGATACAAGCGGCTCAAACAGCAGGAGCGGCAGCGCCCGACAAAGGTAAAGGGCTATAGAATAAAATAAAAGCCCAACCTGCACCACATATGTATCGCGGGGACAGCCGGAACGGAGCCTCAGCAATTGGCGCAGAAGCGGCACGATGGCGGTACCTAGATGTGCTCCATGGCGTTGGCGGAGGGTAGCGCCGGTCCCGCTCAAGGTGGCCCAGGCGTCTCGCGGGGTCGTTTCCCACAGACCGCGCCTTGTTCCGCCGCTTGCCTTGCAGCCACCGTCATTCCAGCCCTCGCGATCACCACCCCACAGCCCTCTTCCTCGTCATCGTCGCTGTCGTTCTGCTGGCTTACTTTCGTGGCCAATCACTCACGTTGCCATTCATCACAATTCTGTCTTCATGGTTCCTTGAAACTTGGCATGAACGAGCAATGTCGTCGCCTCACACGGGAGGGATCGGGGGAGAGGGGCCGACAGGTAGGAACATCGTTTGCCCCTTGGGGGGAGGGATGGTTTTTAGTGTTGGTTTTTTTTTAAGGCAATATCTCGAGCATTGCTTCCTTGAGCTTTTCCTTTTTGCTTTTGAATGGGGGATTTTGAATGCGCACCTGCAGGATACTAATTATAACAGGGGCACAGAAGGACGCAAGACCAAAAGTGAAACAAGTGCATGATAAGAAACGAGCTTCCTGAGTGATATGGTGTCAGCCCCTTCTGGTCAAAAAACCTTTGTCTCGGTGTCTGGGAGCACAAAGCTAGACAAGTTCATCATCTTTTCTGATGTCCTATGTCAAAGGTGTATCGTGTGCTCTGAAAGCACCCAGCAGGGTGCAGCTGCCCGGGTGCGAGGAGGGAGGTCTGAGGAGCTCCAGGGGACCCCTGGCCAGACCCACTGGTGCAATGTGCAAGGGCTGCTGCCGGGGCACACCAGTGCATGTCAGCGGCAGTTGATCGCTAGCGCTCAAAGGGCCATACGCCTGCTGTCTAGCTAGTGCCCGCTCGTTGTGAGAGATATGCTTTCATCTGTTTTTAGTGGGGCATTTCTTATTTTCAACAAGCACAATGTCATGTGTCTAAGTTTGTTAAAACAACTCCCCTTTGCGTTTTTAAGGTACTTTGAAGCAGGCTAGTTGCTTCCGCAGGATCTGTTAGAAAGTAAAATTGCGCTAAAAGGACAGGACGAACAGAAGAACACCACACCACGCAGAACTGTTCATCTTCTGTTTGTCCTGTCCTTTTAGGGTAATTTTATTTCCGTCATGTCATGCCAACTATCTCGTCAGGCTGCTTTATCTGATAGAACCTACGTTTAAATGGGTGGGGGGAACAGGAAGATTTTTTTTTTTTTTTAATATTTTGTCCTCGAAAAATTTTAAAAAGTAAAGGAGTAGTCTTCCAAGAGCCTGCAGAAAAGTGTGTACAATGCTTTGTTACCTGCAGTTGTTAATCACGGATAGGCATGAGCAGGTGAGAGTGGTGGGGATGTTTCTGAGTAACACACCCTAGCCATCTCGTTATGAAACAGGTTCTTATTCTATGTGCGGGTGTAGCTTTTTCGTGCAGCTTTGGTTGGCCTTCTCACAGGTTTCGGATGTCGAGCGGGAAAGCCTCATGTGGGGATGCGTAGAAGCAGAAACAGTGCACGCGCTTTCTGGAAAAGCAGCCTGTCCTCTTTTTGAGGCAAAAGCTTTGGGTGTCTCATCAAACACAGGAAGTGAGCGTGTTTGTTGTCGTCGTCAGCATCAATGCGAATTGTTTCAAAATGTTGCAAGAGCAAGAGGCAAGTGTGCTAACCACAGCTCTAAACGTGCCACCCTGCCACATTGGAGCAAAGAATTACCTGATGCATGCGCCTTGACGGGTGCACGTGGCAGCCCGTGCATTGAACGGGTGCTCGCAGAGAGGGAGCTCTGAGGAAGAGGCAAAGGCACCAACCAAGGGCTTTTATTAAAAGCAGTCCCACTGTTTGCTTATGGTTGAACACAGTCACCCCTGATGAAGGAGCTGAGTATTCTCTGAAACGTTGGAACCGCTTTTAATGAAAGCTTGGTTGGTGCCTTTGCCTCAAGTTCAACCCAACCAAACAGAAATGTTCACATTCAGGAGGAGAGCTCTGACTGAAAAAGCTGCTCCAGTGGGCCGGTAGGCATAATTCGTGGCAAAAGATGAAGGAAATAAAGGCGAATGAAGAGACGGAAACGCGATGCAGCATAACACGTTTTGAATAATCGCTAGGCCATCACCTTCCTTCGAAGCATGGAAGCAGACTCAAGTTTCCGATAATTCTTTTTTTCAAAGTGAGAAGAGGGACTGTGTGCGAGAGCTACGTGGCCCAGGAGGCTGCTGCAGCACGTGGTGTGCGGTTGTTGTTGCATGACAGGAGCCCGTGGAGGACGTGGACCCCGAGCGGCTGCTGGACATGGAGGCGGACGGCCGGCTGCACGTGCTGTACGGGGGCACCAAGGTGCTGCAACACACACCCCCAGCCAAGGCCAGCACGGGCCTCCGGCGTGAGTGCCTGCCTGTCCTAGGGGTGGGGGGGGCTTCCGCTGGGGCCATTTCGCTTTTCAAGGAGCCACGAAGGCAAAGTGCAAGTTTGACGCGTTCAAAATCCCCTCCCGCGATAACAGTGACACCGATTTCGTTGCCGACTTCAAGCAAATAATGGAGATATTAAGGAAGGCAGATAAAGCAGTGGCACCTCTTAGCCACTTTCCCGCAACATCTTTCTGACATCACAGATTCTTCGTGTGATTGGCAGCCACCGACCAAAGCCACCACAAAGAAACATGACTGGGGGCGGCTGTGGTGGGTCCTCTGGTTCCCATTGATCGTGTCGTTTATTACTAGCATGCAGTTAACGCAGTGATAACTATGTTTTTAGCACTTGCTCATATTATGCCGCATCTGCCCCTATTACGTCATTGCAGCGCGGAATTTGCAATTTGATAAATATTTCGTGCTTTTTCTCGGCTTCACAGCTTTCATGCGTGCACCGGTCTTTGTATCTTTTTGAGATGCTGAATTTTTCAAATTGCTGTTTACACCAGTGAGTGTTGACATGTAGAGCAAGCATGCTGCTCATGCCAGTCCACATCAGTGCACTGACAAGAAATTGCAGGCAAGTGTTCCGAGTTTCTTACGCCCTGTTGGCTGACCTGGTGTGAAAAAATTGCGGATCTGGGTGTGGAGGAGCGTTGCAGAAATTTTGTGATTTTGAGTAACCTTCTGGCTGTGCGGGCTGCAAAATTGTCTTTTTGCAGCTGCTGTAAGACGTTTTTAAGTTTTCTAACACAGTTAAGGTTAAGTGTCAGAGATGGTGAGAGGGATTTTCGAGTGTTTCTCTCCGCACGCACTGTGTTGGTGGAACACGAAAAATTGCGAGAGGTAGAAATGCAAGTGTGGTGCGCAATTTTATTACTCCGTGACGCAATAGTGATAGATGCACGAGTTAAACCAAGCTGCTGCGAGTTGATTTCAACTGAGGGAGAGGTGTTAAAGGAGTGATTGTTAGTAGGATGTCGTAAGCCTCAGGTGTTTGAGCTTGCCAGTGTTGGAAGCGGAGTTTCGTACTAATATATACTAGAGAGACAGCTGTTGCTTCAATCGCGTGCTGTCACAGGTGCCACCATAGGAGCTAGCAACACTCCTGTCGTGCTTGGCTTGGCTAGCCACATGGCTTCTTTTCTCTTTCGAAGCCAAAATCAACAGAAAAAGGTGTTTGTCTTGCACGAAGCTTCCGAATAATCCCCAACAAATAAATATTCTAAAGTTCTACGTTTCTATAATAAAACAATAACAATAACAGTGCTGTTTTTTCAGTCTCAGACAACTTCTGAGCTTGTTGGCTAGCCAAGCCAAGTAACACTGAAAAGTTCCTACCCACTACATGACGGCACACTTGGTGAAGCGCGACTCGCCTGGATGCTACCACCACATTCCCTCTGGCATGCATTAGTGTGAAACTCTCTGGTCGGAAGTCTCGTTGTCGATCCACCCCGGCGGGCCCTTGTGTGCAGCCCAGGACAACGGCTGCGTGGCGTATGTGCTCAAGACCAGCTTTGGGACGGCCCAGGGCAAGCTGCTGCGCACCATCCTGTTCGGGGTGAAGAGGGTGACGGCCAACAACCGGGAGACCTTCGCCTTCATCCTCTTCCTGCTCATGTTCGCCATCGCCGCCGCTTCCTACGTCTGGATCAAAGGTGGCTTGCTTGCTGATGCGGAGTGGCTGAGTGTTTGCATCCTTCTGAGCTGGGCACGGATTGGCGTGCTCGGGATGTGAGCGACGCTTCAGGGCACCTGAGTGCAGCGTGTTGGCATTGTGGACTGAACGTCGCCGTGCCAGTAGCAGCTGCTGTGAGGTTTGACCGGATGGCGGACCAAGTGTCATGTTAAGTTTACCAACACCTGGACGTTTTGTGACATGGGATTGTTTGGAGGGGGGATCACCTAGGTCTTTTAAGCTTCGTGAGCTTTAGGTGTAATCTCGGTGACACGGATCTCAAGGGGTGGCAAAAATATCCGTATCACCGGAAAATTTGTTTCAGACAACGAGAAAAGATGAGTTATCTGCACGTGGAAGCACGCCGCACACGTGACGGGCGGTGGCATAATGGCGTCTGCTCCTGCCGTGAAGGGGTGCAGATAGCTCCAGCGACTGCTTCTAACCTCGTTAGAACACAGCTCAAGGCATAAACTAAATTGCTCATGTAGGAAAGGAGCTCATAATGTGGGCAAGAACTACGCTATAAAATATCATCCGCGCCAAATTTCCACTGCGGAGGTGGCCCAGCCAGTAGCTGCGAGCGCTTCGAAATTGCCGCCATGAAGTGCACGTCTCCCTATTGGCGCAAGTCATGAGGCTCCTCAGCGAGTTATTCCGCCGGAGTGTTGGGTCGAATTGTCAATGCGGGCTTCAAAAGAATGCGCTCCCATCACCGACGTGACACATGCACACGAACTCCACTCACATAATCAACGCGCAAGCGGCGCAGGCAACACGTCAAGGGGATGACAGAACAGCTAGAGTGCGGGGCAGAGAGGGAAGCGAGGAGTGGGGAGAAGGCGAAATAGCGAAATTTCTCACATCAGGAACAAGAGGGAAAGCCTGATTGCCGCCCCGGCTGTGGTTTCGTCGAATGGTTTAATACAAAAAGGTAGCTAGAGGCACCCGAGCTGTAGCCAGTGAAAACGAAAAGGACAGCAAGAATTGGTTGTAGCAGGAGATAAAGGAGCTGAGGGGATAGGAAGAAAGAACAGGCTTAGGGAGGGTGCAACGTTCTGTTTGTTCAGAGCAGCACCTCTCGCTCCGGTATTGCAAACGCCCCGCGAGGAGGAGTACCGTCGGCGAGGGACAACTAATGCTTTTGTGCCCCTGCGCAACCAAGGCCACACGGTGGCACTAGAACTCCCGCCTCCCGTCCACACCACAGTTGACTACTCGCAGCTCACTTGTTCGTATCACCTGAAGCGGGGTGATAAATGTGTACGGATAATCTGAATTTCTTTACATTATATACAGTTAAACCTCAATATAACGAAGTCGTACTTGGGGCCGGTAATTTTGTTAAATCGAGAATTTCGTATAATCGAGGCTTCGATTTTACAGTTCATTTAACCAGTTATTGAGGTTTCAAAACCTTGCCCATCGCCAGGAAACAACTGCTATGTAGTTACCTGTCCACTTAAAGCGAAATTTGTACTAAAACTGGCCACGAAAATTGTGTGAATTAAGAGCTTCAACACTTGGGCAATGGAATTCGGATAGCCGACGGTAGTTCATGTGTTGTCGTAAAACCGGTGCTTTTTCCGCAACGCCTCATTAAATATTATAGCAGACTAGGTTTCCACTTTTTCTTTTTTTCATTTCGGTCACTACTAAACGCCGCTGTTAGTCAATTGAACCCGCGACCATGCCCCGTGAACTTCACCCCGGCGAGGTGCTCGTTCGAAGTTACGCCTCTTTTCGTCCATTCAGTGGTAGGCTTAGGCGTGGCGTTGAGGGGTGCGGCGGGCCAACAGCGGAAGGCTGCTATAAATCTTTCGAAAGACTTTTTTCATGTACAAAGGCTCTGCAGTATGGGCGCGTGATGCAACCACGACACTTGAGACAAAGCCATGATTGTGAGCTGAGGGGAGTACACGCGGACTGCTTCACTGTGTGGAGCAGCGCTTACCTCCATGAGCGCTTACGTGCTCCCGCTAAAGTGGAGAGCTTACATTAAACATCTTCCGGCCAAATTCGATTAAGCAATTACTTTTATGCCCACTGATCCCTAACGAAACCGATTTCTCCACACTGCAGCTGTCTAATGAACACTGGTGAAACGAAGATGACCACGTTCAAAGAGAGCAATTTATTGCCACCAGCACTCGATGTTTAAGCCGTAGTGAAGAAGTCCGTAAGCAGTGCTTGGCGTTTCTTGATCAGGGTGGGCTTTACGTGACGCTCGTATGCTGACAGCGCTAACAAAGCTTGCTCTTAAACATTCGTGTGCGCCTGTGTGCCTCCGCAGAACATCAATGGCATCCATCACTTTGGTAGCCGTCGGTTTCACGGACACTTCCTCAGGCTCTTGTTCGGAACACTTTTCTTTCCCTTGGAGTGCTCATGCTGCTTACAAGACTCACCTAATGATGCACAAACAAAATATAATGCGGTTATCTGCGAGCACAACCTAGAGAAGCAGCACCAAGAGCAAGGACGTGTAGAAAAAAGCTTGAAGTACCGTAATTACCCGATTCTAACGCGCCCCCGATTCTAATGCGCACCCAATTTTCCAGGCAAGAAACCGAAAAAACTTGCACCTCCGTTTGTAACGCGCAAGGAACTTTGTAAGCAAGAAAAAAGAAGGGCCCATCTCCCCGCGAGGGGGACTCGAGTAACTGCATCGCATAGGGGGTGGGTGTATTGCGTTAACGTTTAGCGTTAACGTTTAGTGTTTGGGGAGTTGGTGGTAGTGAATGCGTTGTATCAGCAGCTTCTTGACGTAGTTTGAATGAGTCAAAGATATAAGGCACGTTCGTAGCCTTTCATTCTGTGTCGGTTTTGTGGCGCAGTGGGAAGAGCACCATGTACCTCGCGTTCCGCCCACAGGTAGTGAATGCATTGTATCAGCAGCTTCTTGACGTAGTTTGAATGAGTCAAGGATATAAGGCACGTTCGTAGCCTTCCATTCTGTGTCGGCTTTGTGGCGCAGTGGGTAGAGCACCATGTACCTTGCATTCCGCCCGCAGGGTCGTGGGATCGAAACCAGGCGGCGGTAAGTATTTTTTTTATATAGTGTAGGGGGAGGGGTGCGGACCTGTTGTTGAGAGCGAGGAGGGTAGCGTGATGTGGGAGAGGAGGAGTAGGGGAGAGGGCGCACCTGGAACGGCTGTTGCGGACGCCGAGGCACGCTGACAACTCCGGGTGACATCGTGAGTTAAAGAAATGCTCTGCATTTAAAACGAATGCGAGAGAAACGGGCAATTTATTTCCCGAAGTAATCTCACGCATCTCACTCCTCGTAGTTCTCCGAGAGCTCCTTGTCACCTTCCACTGACCGCAACATCTCGTCATTGGTGCCGTCAAGCACGTTCGCGATGCCACACTTCTGAACATACGTTCAACCATGTTCGATGGGATTGTGGCCCATGCCTTGCATGCCCATCCCGCGAGCTTCTCCAGAGGCATGCGCTTCAGCCAACCGTTCGTTGAGAACGCTGTGAGCCGCTCGTAAGCCGCGGAAGCGGCGCACCTTCGTTGCCGCTGCTGCCAATTACTGTTATCAAACACGCAAGTGGGATAATTTGATGATTTGTGTGAATGCCGAAACAAACGCCTCGGCACCTAGATCTGAAAAATGGTTGCTAAAAGCTTTGGCGCCGATTTGAGATGGCGATGGCGATGGGTGGAACGAAATTTCAGCTGTTTCGGCAGTTTCGGTTTTGTATCCGATTCTAACGCGCATGCGATTTTTCTGGCTATTTTTGCAGAAAAAAGGTGCGCGTTAGAATCGGGTAAGTACGGTCGGCTTCGGCAGCCTAAGAATAGAGTAGGCAACGATGGAGACGTCAAAATCCATGACCGCTAGCGGTTTGAGCAGCTTCTTTCATCGCTTTTAATGGTTGTCAACCGCAGATTTCACCGCTTTTTTTTAATTTTAGCCTTTTAAGAGTCAATGCGAGTACTGAATGTTTTCAATGTAGGCTCTGAGAGGCAAAACCTCGACCGGAATTTTGTTCTTCCTTTCTTGCCGTGACTTCGTTAAATCGGAAGCGTCGCACGAAATTACTTCGTAAAATTAAGATAAAAATACATGCATTTAGCAAAATTTTGATAGAAAACTTGAAAAAATTTGTTATATCGCGAATTTCGTTAAATTGAGGTTCGTTATATCGAGGTTCAACTGTACAATGCATTTTGGTTGGGGAATTCGGAAAATTCCTATCAACTGAATTTGTATCACCGAGATTCCATTGTATATGGCAAGAACATGGAGGAAAGGTTGTCTGGCAAGGAAAACTCTCAAGGAACGGCCTTTATAAAGTTAAACTTTCGCGTAATGAATGCAATTTTAAATTTGTGTAAACTTTTTTTGGGGGAAGGGGGGGGGGAATTCTTGTGTTATGTGTGTGCAGTAAGAATCGCTGGGAGATGAATGGACTGTTGATGGTAGCGGCATGCCTGAGCACGGTTGCTGCAATTGTTCCCTTGATCGGAGGAGTGGCCATTGGCCAGCATACTTTGGCTGGCTGTTTCCCGTAGAGCAGTTCTCGGCAGCACGCACCCAGTAAACAGTGCGGTGTCGTCAGCCAGCAGCAACATTGAAGAATCAGGAAAGTTTTCTTTAAATGGGCACTATGTGGGGCCTTCACCAGTGCTCAGCACCTCTGCCCCTGTCCTGAAATTTGTGCGTGTGTGTGAACACTTGGGTTTTTAAAGCCAAATGTGCTGGGGATGGGACCGAAGCATTGTCTTGAAGGGGTTTGGTTGGCTGCTGCGCCAGCTTTGCGAGGTGGGCGTGCCAGTGTGGTGGCCTCCTCCGCTGTGGCTGGCCGGCCGTCGGATGCTCGGGGCTACCTGTGCGATTCAGCGCCCCCCCTGCAGGTACGGAGGACCCCACGCGCAACCGCTACAAGCTGTTCCTGGAGTGTGCGCTGATCCTGACGTCGGTGGTGCCCCCCGAGCTGCCCATCGAGCTCTCCCTGGCCGTGCACACCTCACTGCTGGCCCTCACCCGCCTGGGTGAGTGGGGCTCGCCACGGGAGGCTCCCAGGGGCCCACTGCTAGTGGGACAACTTGTCCAACAAGTGCACCTGGTGCGGCTGCAAACGAACCGCGTAGACAAGCACCGGGCGTGGTGGCATACACCTCTTTGCATTTGAAAGTACTCGCTTGCAAGGGCTGAGGCGACTAATTGATTGCACTTTTAGGGGGCACAGCTCACGAGTTGCAGCCTCATCTTTTGTTCACACCTTGGCGTTCGGGCGCTGCAGTGTCAGCACACATCTCGTCTCCGATTTTGGGAATGTGGCCACTCGGGGGGCATTGCCAAACAGCCTGATCTATGTGGGACCCATCCCACTTATGCGGTGTTTCTCCAGATGTCTTGCACATTTACTTGGGGACGACGACTGAACCCTGCTTTTGCTGCATCGTGTTCAGTTGTTTTGAATGCCAAATTGAAGGCTTTTCTGTTCAGTATTTGCTTTAACCTGAAGATCAATGCTAAGAAATGTCAGCATATTTGGGAATAACACCTTGGAATTGTCCAGCTGAGGCCTTAAGAATTTGCACCTGCTGGGAATAGCAGCATAACTAGCAGTGCAGCTGCTGCAGTTAAAATAGCATTGGGAAACGGCAGACACAAAAGCTCTGGTCACCGTTCAGATAGTTCCGTGCACTCAACAGAGGCAAATTGGGCTCAGTGTTGTACTTGCCACTAAAAGCTTGGCCAAGAAGCGTGTATTACAAGGAACACCCAACACACAGCATGCCTGGGCTGTAAAAGTTAAGGTCTGCTCTCAGTAAAAAAAAAATGTTCTCTTCCCCCCCCCTAATATCCCCTTTATAGGAGTACTGACACAAAATTTCAAAGCTAAGATAACTATGTAGAAAAGCTTCCTTCGTATATAGAGATATCTTCCAGGAAGTTTGAACAGCAACCGTTGACTATAATTTACGTAAATCAATTTGAAACTTTGTATGCACGCGAAAGCTCAGAACAGATACTCTTTTGACATCAGCGTCAGCATGACGCGTTAAGTGCCGTGCCTTGCGCCTTGCCCCGGAGTGCCGACGTCAGGGCTTCCGTGACCTAGCCAAAGTGCTCACTCCTGTTGGCATGCGCTGCTCTGCCTTATTTATCAGGTCACAGTTTTGGACTGACGTCATGCTGGCCAGGTGCGGGTGACCACAACCAGTCTGGACGCGCTCGCTCGCTCTAGCACGCTTATGCAGACTGGCTGCAATAGTAGGATGAGAACAGTGACGTCAAAGAGTGCCATCCTGTTGTAGTGGACCCCTCGATGTTCCTGTTGTCGAAACCAAAACTGAAACAAATGAGGCTGTAAATTATTTTTTTACGCTGCGGTCGACCATTTAAGGTGCCACTCAGCCAGCAGCGAAAAATATGTAACACGGAAAATTCATGTCAGTACTCCTATAAGCCATGAGAAGATTATGGCTCGTGTTAAGGGCAGAGAAAATGAAACCACAGTTCACGGAGTTGAGATCTGTTTATGTTCTTGAAGTCACAGCGCAAACAACAAATGAGGATGGCAGGGAGAGCGAGACACACAGGCGCTGGAACGAGCACGGTCTCACTTTTTCTTGATCCCTGATGCCAAGTTGCAGTGCAACATTCCGATTGCGCAGGCCCGTATTTGCTTGCTTGCAACGTATCAACCATTGCGCAGTGTCTGCCCTTGTAGTGCCGGGTGTGCTCGAAAACTGGGTCGCGAGAGCTCTCTTTGTCAAGGGAACCAAGGGTCAGGCACTGGGCAACCGGTATCGCTCAGCACCGATGATGATGATGCAGGGGTGTTCTGCACGGAGCCCTTCCGGATCCCCTTTGCGGGCAAGGTGGAGATCTGCTGTTTTGACAAGACCGGCACTCTCACCTCGGACAGCCTGGTTGTCGAGGGTGTGGCGGGCATCAAGTGAGTCTCGGCGTTCTCCCCATTTGCGATTACGCGGAAAACAGCCCGGAGAAACCTCAGAGTACCCAGTGTGGCTTGCCATATTTGCATGCGTGTCATTCGCATCCCTATGTTGCAGCAAAAAAAAAAAACGAAAATAGCCCCGCACATTGACTGAAAATGCAACCTATAAAGAGGCCAGGAAGGCCAAAGGCAGCTTTGTTTCAATTGAAAGAACTAGCCTTTGCTAACTCACTAAGTTCCATTTCAGCCACAAGAGAGGTTTTCTCAACTGAAGAAAGAGGCAAGGAGAAAAACATACAAATTTCACGCTACACAATGTTAGCGGTGACAGAGTGGAGAGAACACTGGAAACGGAGTCATCAGTGTGCTAAGTGCACATCATTGAAGTGTTATGGTCAGATGGAGCTAAAATCACGCAGTCGTGTTTCTGGGGGCTACTTTGGTCGCCAACAAACAAGATATAGGGACGGGATATGGCCCCAGCAAGAAAGTGATTGGTGAGCCGTCACTGCTTCATCTGTTTCATCGGTACCGTGGGAAATTGACAGGTTTTTAGTGGTCTAAGATAACATTTTTTCTGTGCTAAACATGTTGGTTAGGCACACATTCCATTGACATAAAATGCAGATGATTCAATGCCCTTTCCAACGACATCAGTTTTAACCATTTTTTCATAAATAATTATTGCGAAAAAAATGATCAAATTTAACATTTTTGTCCAGGCATTAAAGGATATATACAAAAAAGAAGTTGTATACAGAAAATCAGCAGGAGGAGGGAAAATTAAGAATGTGCATTTTGTAGGTAAATATTTCGAAAACCCGTCCAAGAAAAAAAACTTGATTTGCTCAGTATAATTTGTCAGATATCAAAGAAAATGCTAGCACGTCTGGTGCCCATGCCTTGTGGTGAAGCCCAACCTCTATTACAAATTTCACAATTTTAGAATGGGGGGTTCCCTAAAAGAAATCTGGTGGTTTTTACATTATTAAAGATATCAACTAGCCCCCACATGATGTAAAAGCACCTTGTCAATGATTACAGCAAGCACAAGATTCAAGGCAAGCAAGTGATGCAAAGAAATCCACTTGGAGTCGAAAACGAAACTCAGTGGTGCATGCCTGTTGACATTCTGATCTTCACTTATCGTCAGAACTTTCATTTGCAGTTTACTATCATCTTCTGACTCATTACAGTAGCCCTGCTTGTAGAAACGAGGTGTGATGCGCTAGAATAATGGACAGCAAGCTTTCACCAAGCAGCTGTTGCGCTACGAAGAGATTTCAGCACTATGAGCCTCCTACATTGCAGCACCACCTAACATCTTCGAAAAGAAACAATATCAAGCCGGTTGGAGACTGTCAGAATAGACAGTTCTACTAAGAAGCGACACTAGACCTCAGGAAATACCCTCGTAAGGAAACGAAAATGTTCAATGCCGATTGGAAGCGCTCACCTCGTCTGAATATCCGATGACTTGGTGTTATCATTGGACTTTCAGCTGAAGCTGTTATCACAGAAGCAAGGTGTGGGCGAAGTGAAGTCACGAGCAGTGTGCATCTTTCGACGAACAGTCGCAGGCGACAGAAGCGCAATGGCAAATCGGCTTGAAGTTGGGTAACTGCGTAGTAGCGCCAAATATGAATTTCGCAATGCAAGAACGAAACCGAAACTGTTGGAAACTGGCTGAAAATGCCAGATCCACTTGTTAGACACGCGAGGGACCTTAAGAAATAAGCTTTGCAAAATAAAGCTGCCCTTTCTCCAAACCAAAGATCAGTGAATAGCTGGTGTCATTTTCAGGTAATTATCACCTCTCAGTGCTGTCGGATTACAAAGCTGACAACATTATTTGGTGCTTGACTTGCTAGGAGCCCTTTGATAAAAAAATTTGATGGTAATGCAGCATAACCACGGGTGGCATGCTTTTTTGACAAGCTGCTGGAATTCACAGCAGCTCCGGACATGTCGGGTGACGTCGGTCGTAAAGAGGAGCCAATAGTATTTGGTCTCCATGAGGATGCCGCAGATGCCGCGATCGGCGTTCCACTGCGCCGCCGGAAGTTGGTGCAGATGTGTAGTAGATGTGGCTAAAGTCACTGGAACTTGGAAAGTACCGCGATCCTTTTCTCTCCGCCACCGCACAGATCCGCGCTGTTCATTGGCCCGTTTTGGTCACGTGGTCGGGGGCGACCACTCTCGGTCCATCTGCTCGGTTCTCCGCGTGAGCGGCGGCTAGGATCATGCGGCAGTCGAATTCCATCATAGCTTTCATGCATGGCTTTTCATTACATTAGGTGCTACAACACAATGTAAAAAAATAGCAGAAGGCCAAGGTGCTGTGCCTTTGGCTGCAGCAACAGAAGGGAGTCAACAAGTGATATAGATACACAGGATTCAACGGGACAGATTTCTCCCCACAGGAGACACCAGACTGTGCGGGGGCTTAACGGAGGGCTTTACAATTGTTTGTTTCTGTATTTACATCGTGTTGGACTGAGGTGGGTGTTACTGACGAAATGGGACGGTTGAAGCAGTCAAAGGCGCAAACGTTACTGTATGGAGTCGACTACGCAGTTTATGCCAGGTTTAATCGAGATGCAGTAAAGAACTTCGCACCCATTTTACTTGCTTTTATATGCTGCATTCGACCCCTGTCCCCCTTTTTTTTATATGTACACGCAAAAAAAAAAAATTGGCTGCGTATCTGCTCCTTTCGTTGCAAATGCCGTCAAAAGACGATAGTCTTTATCGGCTTTTGCGTAGTAAATGCCTCCCTTCGCTTTCCCGCTCACCTCTCATGTTGTTCCTCTTGCGTCGCGCTCCTCCCAAGGTAAAGACGCCAAAGGTTTGCTTAAATCATTTTAAATTTCCCGCGTTCCACTGCTCTAAATCGCGTGTCTCGAGCGCTGGCCTGGTTCAAGACCCTACCATGCGATACCAACTGATGGAGGATGGGTGGAATCACCCGGTACAACAACCCAATCAAGGTAAGCCCCGGAAACTTATTCTCCGAGCGGCTGGAAGTCTCCAACTCAGTCAAGTGATGCCCCTGGCTTTACACCGACTACTAAGCCTAACAGCAGGTCTCACATCTGAAGAAGCAGCAGGCATGATGACGACGATCGAGCCTTTCAAGAATATCCTGATCATCACTAGCGATAGCGCTAACGCCATCAGGAAGATACTTAGTGTTACTCAACTAAGCTTCAATCAAGTGAACCACACCGTCAGCGTGTATGCCCCAGTGGCTCGTGAAACTTGCAAAGGGGTTCCCTCTCACAACAATTTCACAAAACGCGCACCAGGAAAATCGGACGACTCGGTGCATTTTGTAGCTAATGCTGATAGAAATTTTGTTTCTACGTACAGTTAAACCTTGATGTAACGAATTTCAATGTAACGAAACCCTCGATATAACGAACCACGGAATTTTTTTGTAACTTCAAGTGTATGCACACCATGTATTTTCACCCTCTGTGTAATGAAGTCCCGTTTGCTTAAATTTCAATGTATTGAAGTTTCCTGGAGATTCAGGCACGAAATTTTAGTTGTAGAAGTACCGTATTTACTCGCGTAATGAACCCACTCGCAAGTGAACCCTCCCCCCACTTTTCTTCTTGAGAATTTACTTTTTTGTAACTTTGAATAGAAAATGCAGCGAGAATATGCTTTTATCTCAGCACGATTGCTGATGCCGTAAACGATTGAAGCAACTTGCTATCACACTACAATACGCTCATAAATGCTAAAAACGCATTCCAACAAAAAGAAATCTCAACGGTAGCTGGAGACGTGAGCTCAAATGCCGTGGCTCACAATTAAAAAAAAAAACTCCCACCTTCCCTCGCGGGAACCCCTGGGTAGATGCGACGCATAGGGGCTTCCGTTGTTGTTTCTGTTAGGTTGATTCTCCCATCGCGTGAAACGTGCCGTGAACCCCCTGCCGCGGCTATGACGCAATGTGGCGCGGCTATGACGCAACACAAGCCAACACAATCCACTTCAATCCAATCCAAGCCAATCCAATCGAATCCAATCCAATGCCCCTCGCGAGATAGTGTTCGCTATCGGAGAGGAGAGGGGGTGAGCGGAGGAGTGCAGCTCGCGCGGCGAGGAGAATGGGGGAGGGGTGTGGACGGACAACAACAACGCCGTATGGAGGGACAAGGCGAGTGAATGAGATGCAGTCGCATCTAAAATTGTGCGCTTGCGTAGCGCCACCTGCTGAACACAAAATGGACCTTCTTGAGCCATAAAAACGTTGCGGCGTGCGAACAAAGCACAAATCGTACTCTGCACTTCTTCCCTGCTCTTTGCTCTACCGGCTGGTTCTAGCGGCATGCGAACAAAGCACTAAACATACTCCGCACTCCTCTGCTCTTGCTGTTCCGCGATGTCGCTATTACGCTCAGTGGTTTTGTTGTTCAGCTGTGTTCCTACCTTTTTTTGTGCTCCTGGAGCGCGCCGTACGATGGCCTAGTACGTAAGCTACACAGCCCGTTTGAAACTGAATGTAGTGGAGCATGCGTTGATGCACATGGAAACCGCGTGGCTGGGCAGCACTTCAATGTTGACCCATTGCGTGCGAGATGTTTTTGGGTGATGAACAGGGATCCTCGTGTGTTTCGTGGCCCCAAAGAAAAGTTTCCCGGTGTGGGAAAAAAAGTTTTACAGTGCCTTGATGGCGCGGAAGATGGTGTGCTGCGGGCCGACAACGAATGTGAAGCCGCAAGCAACTTGAGTGAGGACAGCTCCATGGCGAGTAGAGGGCGATTAGCATGTAGGGTGTGTTCAGATAAGGACAACCAAAGTGGTGCCATGACCATTTTTTGTTTGAGATGAAACTTTAATATTGTGTATAGTATTGTATCTTCACCATGGAACTGGAATTAGTTTAGTGAGAAACACCATCGTTGATTTAATAAAAAGATATTTAGAACGCGATTGGTCCGGGCTACTTTCCACATTGCTTGGTGTGGCAACTTTGGGGTCCTGTAAAACGAAGTGAAATTTTTTCCGAATTTTCCTAATTTTTTTAACGAATATTCGCAAACTTTTCTGCCCGATTTGAGAAAATTGAATTTGCAATATTTATATTTTTTGAGAAAATATTTCCCAAACTTTGTAGCGAGAGCAATGACGTTCAAAAGTGGCACACCTAAAAAAATTTTTTTTACACATCGCCCTAAAGGCTCACCCGTATAGTTTTCGAGACGTGTTTACGAGGGGCTGCTGAACACCTCATACTCTGCTCAATGCCCTACTAAGAAAATTTACCAAAATACCGCTTCGTGAAATGCGACAAAAAATGAAAATTTTGAAAAAAGGCCCACTTTTCGACGTCATTTTAAAAACATCATGTTTCTCAATTTTCGCGATATTTACACAAAATGGCATTCAATTCCTGAGTATTCTAGAAAGCTAAACATTTGTTGCATTATTTTTGTTCTAACTCGGAAAAATGAGGTCCCATTCAACACATTTTTTTAATGTCCGATCATTGGTTGAGTAGCAGTTCGCAGTGAAAAAAGACAAATAATTAGGGCTGTTTCTTACATTTTAGAAAACTAAAGCGACGGATATAAAGAAAACTGATCATAGTATTCATATTTACCATCGTTCAACTTGTTGTTAGTTGCAGTAGGGATTAAAATAATTGTGACGTTTCTGAGCTTGTTTCTCCCACCAGAGTAAGGCTACCAGTTTATTTCTTTATTGCCTTGCCCTAGCTGTGTCATAAACCCATAGGTTTGATTTCTGACGCTGCTTAACTGCACAATATTGGTAATTTACCCCATTTATAAGCAAGCAACCTCGCTGCTGGCACTGAGAATATTGACATGCGATCGTCATAGTCAAATGTGTATTTCCGTTCTACCTGCTGGTACATGCGAAGTGCTAACTGCAAAACAACTTCGTCTTCCCAACTGTCCGTCTTTCAGGCTCCCAGGGATAACAAATAGATGTGCTTCTTGAACATTTTGTTTTTAGCTGTTGGAAAGATAAACTTTTATCCCACTACAAAATCTGACAACCTTTACTTTGGACACTTCAAGGTTAAGGGGAAGCGGCAGTTAAGGGGAAGCGGAACCTGGAAAGAAATTCATTGTACGCCACTGGCGCATACTCGTAGCAAAAATGTTCACTGATATGCGGCCTGGAACTCGGAAAGTAATCCCGTGTACGCTACTGGAGCATAGTCATAACGTAGATGTTCGTTGATACCCACCCTAGGCACCACTGCAAGTTTGAAAACTGTCCAGATAAAAGTGGTGGGACCTGGCACCATTCAGTAAAAATAACCAGCTTGTGATAAAGGTGATGTTCACTCTAACAGTGTGTGCAATTTTAAGGGGGGAGGTGGGGATCGGAGCAAACTTTTTTATTTTTTGACATAGAGTAATGAAATTTGGTAGGTGCATTGAAAAACGCTCCAAATGGTGAAATTTGAAATTTCAGGATGATACCTTCAGTAGTTTTTGTGTTACAGAGGTGTACATGTTGCCTGCTCGTGGAAAGCCTAGCAAGGTATGGACATATGGTAGGAAGTTCAGAATACTTTTCAATTGTAGTCAAAAGAACACTACAGGGTATGACATTCTTCGAATTTTTTTTACAGAGAACATTATTTTCTCCTGTACCCAGTAGTATACATCTGACTCAGCTGTAAATGTCACATAAAAAAAATAACTAGTCCCTAAAATGAAAATCTGAGAAAGTCATACCCTGCAGAACTCTTCAAGGATCAAAATAAAACAGACAGTGTCAAAATCCGCCCAGTGGTTGCCATGTTATCCTTTCCACGAGCAACGAAGAACTCACAAAACGCACTTTTGAGAAAACGGCTCTTAAAGTTTACGAAGACTTCACGATTTTTCAAACGGCACCAGCATCATAGTCCTTGCTGTCCTTGCTTGGGGACAACGTCAAAGACCTTTGCCCTTCGATTTGGTGCATCTGGGAGGCCTTCCTGGCCAATTGAAGGTTTTCATGTGCAGGCCTTCAGATGGCAGAAGCACCAGTTTTCCACCTAGTGTACCACAAAGTTCGCTATGGGCTACTAGGGTACCTATACTTTACTTGATGTATGCCTAATGCATGGCTGTCTCCAAAATGAAGAGTAAGGCATGGTTTCGTTTTATATGAATGTGCCAGCAGACTTTCAGCAGATTTCTGGGTGTCATAACCTTGCTGAAGCTACAGCTTAGTACATGAGGGTGTTCAGAGTCAAAAAGTTATATCTGGGCATCACAAGCATAAGATGAGCTATTTGAAAGCAGAATATAGTTCTTTTACACAATTACAACATTGATTATTATTAGCATACCATGCTGTTCACCTACCATGCTGTTCACCATGCTGTTCAATCATTGCAAAATAGACAACAGAATTGCAAACATTGCAAAAATAGAAAACCCAATCAAAATATCGAAGTGTAAAACGCTGCAGCCTTACGGCATCTTTTCTAATTTAACACTGAAAATATAATTTTGTAATCCCAGACTTCGTTGTACGAACTAGTTTAGAGCCACGGCAAAAGTTTTTCAAATAAGCTGGGTGACGGTTCATTGCACCCCCCCCACCTCTTCCAATCAATCCCCTACGCACCTGTTCCCCACAATTGTAATTTAGGTAACCTTACTATGGTTGGCCACTTTGCGTACATCAATTATTATTACTCGCGTGCAATAGCAACCGATCCCGCTATCGGCCGCTGCCCAAACATGTCGTGCCTAGCGTCTGCAGCGTGCACTGCCACTTCTGGCGAGTCGGTCATTCCATTCTCGAAGCTCGCGAGCTTGTTGTGAAATACAGCAATAACTCAGCGTTTTATAACACCGCAATGCAACCAAAAGTTCGCTTCACGAACCGCAATTGTAGACGCACGGACCGCGCTTCCCACTCAAGGACAGACCACGGCGACGTCACGGCACGTTTTCAATGCATCTTTCGAGCTGCACACTTCCCTATCTGGCACACGACCTGAAGCATTATCGCCGCAATAACTGTAATCAGTACTGCAACAGATAAAACGAGTAAACTGCAACCGAGTCGACCGGAAAACTTTGAAAACATCGGCGGAGCGCACTCAGCGTAAAATGCGCAGCAGCGCCGCGGCCATGTTTTTGCTGTCATGGCGACGCCCAATCAAGAGAGCCGTATCAAAAAAGGTGGCCGGACAGCCAACTGCGTGTTACAATAATCGGTTTCTTCGTTTCACTACCTTTCTCTTTCTGCCGTTTGTGCGTTTATGAGCCAGCGATAACAAAAGGAGCGACTGTAAAATGAAAGTTGAAGAGTCGGCCGATCTAACGCGACCAAGATGGCGGCGCCCGGTGGCGTCGTTCCGGAGATACAGCGCTGCGAAAATTGTCGTGTTTTTGTCATTTTGAGGAAATATTTTGCCACCTCAGCCGATATAATAAATATTTTTCATTGGCACTTCGCGATCGTTTGCGGCGGGGAAACTTTGTGAACGCATAGAATATAACACGTGCAGTCCGAAAATGTGACTTCCGAAAAAATGATTTTTTGGTCACTTTTCACAATCTGATCCCCGCGTCCCCCCTTAACTCTCTCATTACCGCGGGAAATTGGCAAATTTTTAAGGGTCTAACAAAACATTTTTTTGCGTTGTACATATTGGTTAGGCACACATTGCAGTGACATAAAATGCATATTATTCCACGCGCTTTCCAACGACACCAGTTTTAATAATGTTTTCCTAAATAATGATTGCGAAAAAAATTATCGAATTCGAAATTTCTGTCCACGCGTCGAAGAAAATAAGAAAACATAAGTTGTGTGCAATAAACCACCAGTAGTAGAAAAAATTTAGAATATATATTTCGTAGTTAGACATTTCAAAAACCCGTCCTAGAAAAAAAATTGTTTCGCAGTACAATTTGTCAGATATAAAAGAAAATGTTAGCCCGCGTGGTGCCCGTGCCATGTGGTGAAGCCCAACCTCTATTTCAAGTTTTGCTATTTTGGATAGTTCTCTAGAAGAAATCTGGTGGTTTGACATTATTAAAGGCCCAAATTAGCCTCCACGTGATGTAAAAACGCCTTGTCAATGATTATGACCGGCACAATATTGAAGGCAAGCAAGCGATGTGAAATAATCTACTTGGAGTTGAGAACCAAACTCTGGTGGATGTTTGTTGACATTCTGATGATCACTTATCAGTCAGAACTTTCATTTGCGGTTTATTATCATGTTCTGACTCACCATAATAGCCTTGCTTGCAGGAATAAGGTACGATGCGCTAGAATCAAGCCCAGCAAGCTTTCACCACCAAGCCGCCATCGGGCTGTGAAACGACTTCAGCACTCCGAGCCTACTACATTGCAGCACCACCTAACAATTTTGAAGAGAAACAAATACAAGGCTGTTGGAGACTGTCAGAATAGACAGTACTACTAAGAAGCGACACTAGACCTCCGGAAATACCCTCGTATGAAACCAAAACTGGCCGGTGAACAGCTGGCGGTGTTCAACGCCGATTGGAAGCGTTCTCCTCGTCTGAACTGACACCCGACGACTTGGTGTTATCGTTTGACTTTCAGCGAAAGCTCTTATTGCAGAAGCAAGGCAGAGATAAAGTGGAAGCGCGAGCGGCATGCTTGTTTTGAGGAGCAGTAGCGGGCAACGGAGGCGCCATGGCAAATGAGCTTGTAGTTGGGTAACTGCGTAGTAGCGCCAAATATGAATTTCGCAATGCAAAAACGAAACCGAAACTTCTGGAAACTGGTTGAAAATGGCAGGCACACTTGCTAGACATGCGGGGGACCATCAGAAATAAGCTTTGGGAGAATGAAGCTGCCCTTTCTCCGAACCAAAGATATTAGTGAATAGCTGGGGCCATTTTCAAGTAATTATCACCTCTCAACGCTGTCGGACTACAAAGCTGGGCGCATTATTTGGTATTTGACTTGCCGGGAGCCTTTTGACAAAAAAAATATTATGGTAATGCAGCCTAGCGACGATCTGCATGCTTTTTTCTCAAGGGCAGCAGCCACGCCCCTTCCTCAAAAACACACGCACCTCAGCTCGCAAAAAACGCCGTCAAAAATCTCCATGTCGCCGGAGCGGGAAAATTTAAACGGTTTCTAAAAGGGCACTGCCTAGACTAACCACTGACCGCATTAGCTGCACGAGAAATGACTACAACATGTCGAAATAGGCAATATAAATCATCGATCAGCAGTGATCGATTTGAATAGGCGTGGTAACGTAAGTGCTTGAGAAACCAATCGCCCACAACTCCACAGTGCACGAAGTCCCGATGACTTTACGGTGCACAGGAAAACGTGTTACGTGCCCTTTGCATTAATATCGTTACCGTGAAAAAAAAATGCTGTTTTGCCGCCTGTTTCTTATTTGGTTTTTAAATTACACGGAACTACACAGAAAAGGGGCAATCTGCCAGCTGTAGGAAAGTTCTCACGCGCGAGCAGCGATTTATATGTGTCGCAGACAATGCGCTTGCAGCGCTGAACCTAATCTGGCAACAACACAACAATGTTGCCCATCCACCGCCCACTGGTGGGGGTCCCAGAGTCCTTCAATGCTTTTCTGGTCATGAAACTTTCACCCAGGTTTCGTTTGGGGGACAACGGCTACCGCGAGGGGTGCCACCGCATATCGGAGAGCGTCGGGCAGCCGCCGCTGCTCCGTGCGGGCAGCCGCGCTTGGCAGAATTTGCGCCCGCCTTTGGTGGCACTTTCTCAATAGAAATTCGTTGTTGGTAATTATGCCCTCTATTGTTGCTACAAAACGAAGCGGGCAGGAAAGCCTTATAATTACAGACCTTGTGGGGAATCCGTATATGGCAGAACGCGCGCTTGACACTGTCGACTGACATCTCGGTTTCAATCTGAGAAATTTCTCAAATGTCCCAACACATGGGATACTTTATGGGGAGTTGGGTTCTGAGATGGTGTAAATTTTTTCCCGACATTTGACCGCCCTCCTCATTGCGTTTCCCAGCTGCAGCTCTCAATCTTGCAAATATATTTCACAACACGGCCGTCGAAGCTCTCGAAATGGCGCTGTTTGCCTGTTTGCTTCTATGAAAAATTCACACGTGCCAGAAGCCTGAATGACTTGGCCTTAATCGCAGAGGTTCAAAACATCTTCTTTTAACTGGCAATGAGGTGGATGTAGTTACACACAAGTGCCGGTCGCACACATTTCTCCACTTCTCCCAAGCAACAGCCGTAAGGAGTTTACCTTTGTCAAAACCAACCTCAGGCCCGCTTACAATTACAATTTTCGGTCACTTCTTAAGGCTTTTGTTCACACTGTTGCGGTGCAACGTAATCCAAGTGACGAAGAGGCACCCTCTTTGAAAATTCTTATCTCGAGATGGCATCGAACGTAAAGACCGGTGCGACGGGTGAGCCTATGACAAGTTCTCCGGTGATGAGTGGGCTTGTGATGAATGGGCTGGTTCCGGGATGTCGTGAATGACATGCGGAACTGATTTCTGACACCTGCAGGGATTGAACGCCGTGTGTAAAGCAGGGGAGACGTATGGACGCGGTGCGAAAGGAACAGTTTGCACAGGTGGACAAATATTTATTTCCAGCTCTCTTCGGACTCAGCTTCTTCAATTATTTCGTTTGACGCATCCTTTAGGTGCAGTGCGCTGTCATAGTGCACTGTCATAGTGCTCTTGTTCAAAACGCTGAAGTCATTGGCATTATTGAACACATAAAACAAAGATTACTCTCGCGAGGGCCTCTGGTTTCTGATGGAAACAAGTTAGGTAGTTGTAGAGTTCAAGTTTAGAATGGGAACGGCAGTTGGAGTATTTTTAATAATTCTCGGCTTTGTACGGGCCTGATTGCGCTTGCGCTCACGGAAACTCATTCACAGCGAACATTTATATATTCACATTTATACATATCTATTTTATGTATTATATTAACATAGTTTACATAGTTATACCAGAGTCCTTCAATGCTTCTCTGGTCATGAAACTTGCGCCCAAGTTTCGTTTGGGGACAAAGGCCACCGCGAGTGGCGCCACCGCGGATCGGAGGGCATCGGGTGGCTGCTGCTGCTCTGTAGCCAGACCGGCAGGCAGGAACGCAGTAGCAGCATGCCCGTTTGCACCAACTGTTTTCGCCACTCGCAAAATGATAAGTCCATTTGAGCGGCCCACGACATGTAAAGCGAAAGCGCACTGCTGATAAGGCGGCGAGCGTCTGTTTTATCTTACTCCATGGTCCGTTCCCTGTCGAACGCGCTCTGACCACGCCCCCGGCTGCCCTCCGATCAACACCAGTGCCGCGGCGCGGCAGCGTACGAAGCTCTCCCATAGCGTGATCATGACCAGAAAGGCATTGAAGGAATCTGGTTATACGTAGGCATATGAGGGTGAGGCCTTTTATAAAGCGAGGTTATTTCTCCCCCCCAGAATCCCCAGAAACAAAGGTTGTCCAGGTGATAAAAAAAGCAAAATCCCTCAAAACAAAAAAGCGGTGGTTTTACTTTTACAGTCAGGCAATGTCCCTGATAACGAAGTGACCACCATCTCCCGCTTCCCCACCCCTCAGGGAAAAGAAAACAGAAAGAGAAGACAATGCTGAAAAAATAGACATTTCCAGAGCAGCTCTCCCTGGCATGGCTTCGCCTTCACTCGCTGGGCATTATGCGTGAACCAATGTCCTCAAAGCCTTATTCTTTTTGCAAGTAAAAATATCCTGGGGGCACTTTAAAAAAGTGATTCATTTTTGCTGTTTTTCCCACAAAATGTAACATGCAACCGACAATTGCAGCAGTAGTTCAGTTGCTGTGGAGTATGCTTTGTACAGTGCCTGCACACACATTGGTGCGCAATTTATCTCCATTCACGACACATTCGCCAAGCCGGAGTGAAAATGTTTTTTTACATACGCAGACGGGCAGTAAATAAAAGCTCATTTTGCTAACTTTTTTCGTGGAATGGTATGCTTCAACCTCGCGCACGGATCAGTGTCAGAAGGAGAGTGAAATAGCAACGCTTTATCGCTGTTTCTTCTGTAGCCAGATCGGCAGGCAGGAACGCAGTAACAGCATGAAAAATTTTTAGGCACTCACAAAATGCCAAGTCCATTTTAGCGGCACACAACAAGTAAATCGAATGCGCACTGCATACGACGGTGAGCGTCTGTTCCCTGCTGAGTGCCCTCCGACCACTTCCCTGGCTGCCCTTCGATCAACACCATCGCTGCAGTGCAGCCTCCTCAGGCAGCACATGAAGCTCTCCCATAGCGTTACGGCGGAATTTCATGACCAGAAAAGTATTGCAGTACTTTGCCGGTACTTTCCTAGTTTCAGTGATTTTGGATGTGGCGGCTATGGACCTCTCCAGGGGTACGTCACGCGGCGGCCGTGACGTCACGGAAAGCACACGCCAGGGGTTTCCCCAGTCATCGAATCAAGGGGGGGGTGTCTCAATGGCTCTGGGGGGGGGGGTCATAAACTAGAAAAGCTGTTTTTTTATCCCACTAGTTAAATAATAGACGTCTGTTAACCAAACGCTCATCCCCGTGACGTACGTTTTTCATTTTATATATATATATATATATATCTATATATATACATACACACACATACACCTGAGAGGCGGTGCTTTCTATTCAATATAAGAAAAAAAACAAATTTAGAGAAATTCAGTTTTTTACCATGAAAGGTCCGTATTCAGTTTTTTTTAATGTCTCGCCATTTTTCAACGTATAAGGACATTTTCGAACTTGTTACCAGGGCCAGTGACGAAATTTGAGTTCTTGAAACAATGTTTAGGTAGTATACATGAAAGACTTTGAAAGCCTTTTTTGTGTGCACATACGAACTTTCCACGAGCTGTCGAAAAAAAGGAAATAAATACGTGCAACGCTAACAGCAAGCTCGGGGGGCACACTTTTGTTTATTTTGCCCGAGGCTACTGCCAAGAATAGCAGACGGGCAGCCCGCGCATGCGCAGATCCATACTGAAAAAGGTCCATACAAGGACTGACAAGAGTGAAATTTGGGGATTCAAGGGGGGGTCAGGAAAACTAGGGGGGGTCTACACACCCCCAAGGGGGGGTGTAGGGAAATCACTGGCGCACGCGCTGGGTGTAGCCGGGAGGGTGGTTGGCAAAACATTCGGACTGGTGCGCGGCGCGTATGCAGTGAGGCTGCATTATACGCGCGCAAAAGTGGAATTTTTGTTTACGTGTTGGCTTTTCTGATGCCGGTAGGCTGCTGTGCTCTCGGCTACGCAAATTTTCCGAGCAAAATCAGCGGCATCAGACTTTTCGGAGTCACCAAAGAGGTAAATTCGGCGTGTGTTGTGGATGCGCGCAATGTGCCGAAGAGGCTGGCAGCCGAAGCAGCGACATGGTCTGCTCTTACTCATAGCAAGATTTCCCATTCTCGAACTTCTGCTGTTCTCCAAAGTGCAGTCATACCATCTACATTGGCAGTCCGCGCTGATTCCTGCCATGAAATGATGCTGTTTATCAACCATCTGCTATCATGCAGCACGAGCAGAAATTTGGTCAAGTGAAATAGTGCCGGCCGGGGTAGGGGGCAGACGGAAATTTTCTTGCTGCGAAATATTGTCATGTTTTGAGGAGGCAGAGCACTGTATTAAAAACACAATGAATGCCTAACCTGCTTAGGTGACGCGAAATAAATGTTTCGACGAGGGATCCGCGATAGCCGCCTGATTGACAACGACAAGTTTGGTCTTTTGTTATGGGGGGATCTGTTCAAGATGAACGAAATTCATTGCTTGTAAGTAGAATAAATTTTTACCTTGATCAATTATATTCTGTCTTGAGGATGCGGGAAAACCCAGATGCTTGCCGTGCTCACATGTAGCATCGTGCCTTCGGCGCGAGATGGGCCGCTCACGCGACTCGAAAAATGTGTTTGCCCTTAGCGAACAGACTCAGTGAATGTATTCATTTGTTGCGGCCTCCCGACGCTGGCGTATGCAGCGGGCGTACAAGGACACTAACTTTAACTATCATTAAATAATGACTGCCGAAAATTATTTCAGTGCACTGTCGCAAGATATACGCACTAACCATATGTGGCTCCTATGTTACAATGACGATGAACCATTTTGAGATTTCACTAGGGTAAAGGTAAGAAAACAATCGGTCAATCACGTAGAGAACGACATCATCGCGATATTTTTATTGGATTAATTTTTGCCTTTTGCTCTTCATATTTTTGTTTCGTTGCTGCTTATTTTACTATTTAATCCTTTCATGCTTTACCTTTCCTTTTTCCCCTCGACATGAAATCATCGTGTGTACGCTACTATCTCCGGGCGACGCAAAGAGACCAAAAACAGGGAGCGTTTAGCTGCCTTAGGCACCGCGCTTAGCTTAAGCGGACCTCGAAAGCAACAATAAATTAGCTTTCCTTGGTATGTATTCGAACACAAAGAATCTTAAAAAAACATTTTGGGATGCATCGCAACAGCACCAACCTTCAGAATGACTTGTTTAGGCTGTTCTGCCGCGCACTGATTATCCGAAAGCGTCGCCTTTCAGTTGACCGTACGGTAAACGAAAGTGTTGCGGAGGTTGTAGATGCGGAAAGCTACATGGAGGTGCGACGGCCACAGCTAGGATAGCTAGACCCCCACCTGCAATGTGGGAAGCCAGTGACGGCCCGAACCAATGGCACATGGTTCCTTTCGGGTGCCGCGCGGCCAGGCCGTGCTTTAGGCGCAGGCGCGTTCTGCCAACCGCCACCGCACTTCGCGGCTGCCAGTAGGCGCCACCCATCGCGCACGTGCGCTTAGTGACGTCACGTTGTTTACATACAGGGAGAGGTCCATTGTCTTGCTTGGCATTGCAGCTGCAAAGCTGTGTTGTTTGCGTTACCATTGGTTGCCACATTATCCAGTCACTCGCTTGCACCCGCTGCAATGGGCGTTATGCCACATAGTGTATCCTTGCTTCGTTGCAGGGCCGCCGAAGTGCGGCAGCCCAGGGGTGCCAAGGAAATGTAGAAATCCACCTGAAATGCAGCTGTATACAGTTACGAAGGAAAGCTAAGAGCCAATCAGGAACTTTGCTGCTGAAGAAAAATTCACCCTGGTTTCAGGTGGATTTCAAATTTGCCTTAGCAGAAGACTACTCCACCTTGAACATTTCCCCTAAATCTGGTCGATTAGCCCAGGGGTGCATCCGCGGTTTTTGAAAGCTGTCGAGCCACTTGTTTCGAGCAGCTAGCCCTTCTGGGAAGTGGCGGCTGTCGTCGTGATGCTTGTTCCTCCGCAAATCGTGCAGGGACCGGCCCGAGATCTGTCCCGTGTCGGAGGCTCCCCTCGAGAGCGTGCAGGTGCTGGCGTCGTGCCAGTCGCTGGCCCAGCTGGACGACGGCTTGGTGGGGGACCCCCTGGAGAAGGCCACGCTCACTGCCATCGACTGGAATCTCACCAAGGGTGCGTGCTTTGCCTCTGTCCCTCCCCCTGGGTCCCCCTGGGAAACTGGGGTACGCAGACCCGTAACTGCATGGTAGTTTGTAGCATTACTCCTCCTCCGATGTTTCAAGGTTGGTGCGGCGCGTGGAGGAGTTTACGGCTTGCGTCTCGGTACATGTTTGGCAGCAATCTGCCCGGTCGGGATGAGTCGTATTTGCAAGGAGCAGAGCAGAACTTCACTGGAGAACAGGCCGGAGGAATGGGCTCTGCACTGGGTTGACGATTAGTGGTCGTTGGTGATTATGCAAGTACAGGCTTGTAATGGCCACAGCTCTCTAGGGAACACTTCGCTTCACAGCGAGCCGTCCTAGTTGGAAGGGATTCGTGGCTACGATAGCTCATAACAAACAGGGACTAGGAAGAAAAGCACAAGGACGAGCACACTCTAACAACTGAAATTTTATTGTTTCAATGAAAGACCTATATACCTACAAAACGGTGCAACATCATCACGAAAAATGCTTTACAGGGCACACCAAAAACTTGTGTAGTACTCCACGCATTAGATACAAGATGATAGCAGCAACATTTTTTTATTCAGCAAAGCCACGGCTGGATGACTGACAGGCGTGTTTTTGTGCCTAGAAATAGACAACCCTTCCACAATCTCTTTTGAAGTCTGATTAGGATGCACAAACAAAACAAAACTGCTTTGTAGGTTAATAGGTCTTTCGTCGAAACAATAAAATTTCAGTTTTGGAGTGTCTCGTCCTCGTGTTTTCTTCCTAGCCCCTGTTTGTTTTGCGCAATCGTAGCCACGGAACACTTCGCTGTAGCAAATGAATGTGGCGCACAGTACGCATCAAAGCAGGGGCTTCCTTCTGTCTTGTGCACAAGCAACGTGTGCATGAACGCTGCACGATTACAGCGATGTCGGGGTTTACTAGGACTCACTCTCGTACGCACTGCTCGCCCACGCTCTCCGAATCTCCCGCACCGCGCACACCCTATGCCCAGAGGGTGCCGCCATGTGTCATGGACGGGTGTTTTCCCAGCAAATGGCCAACTATGGTATGCATTTCCAGTATCTGCATTAGGAGGGCACATCGTATGCACACAGAGCTTCAAATGATGCATCCTGTCCGAAAGCTGATGCCAGGCAGCAAGACAAAAACGCCGCAGGGAGAGCAGGAGGTTTGTGAAAAAAGAGTGGTTACTACCATTAGAAACCGAGTGCCACCATGTCCACAGGTGCGGCAGGGGAAGAGGAATGTGGGGAAACTGAAGGAGGGCGTACAGGGGAGTTGGGCCATGCAGGTTGAAGAGCCAAGAAACCAGTGCTGGGAACTCATTGCAGTGTTTTGTTTCATGCCGGGGTGGCCCGAAAATGTGAGCTCTTTGGCATCTGCCTTACGCATTACGCACAGATTGGGCAGATGTGCTCGTCTGTGATAGCTGCAGACCTGTTTTTCTCCAACAGGGGCGGCCTGCACTTATTGCTGAACCATGCCTTGATCAAGCATGGGTCAGTGCTGCACAAGTGGGAGAGAATTGGGGCCTTTGGGAAATTAAATGCACACCACCAACATCCCAGTGCTTTGGCTTTCTCATTAGTGTTTGCTCTTTAGGTCTCGCTATAAAGATTTCACTTTCTGTGTGCAATTGTACGTTTTTTTCGAATTTTGGTTGGGTACGGCTCTTACATGATCAAGGCTGATGACTGCCCGCCACAGCCTCATGCTGTTTCCGTGACTGCAGCAGAGAAGCGAGAGAGGCTCAGGTGGCATGGCTTAAGTGCTTTTATTCTCGCCGAATCTCCCACCTTTTTCCGGTGGTGATTGTCCTCATTCCCATTTTCGTAAGGCTGTCAAGTGACACTGCATGCCACGCACTCAAAATCTACGCACAGCGATGCCTTGTTTGGCTGGGGTGCCTGGGGTGCTCTACGCACAGCGAAGAGCACCCCAAAGAGCTCTTCTCACGATGACCGGCGGCCATCCATTCTGCTATCAACGGCCAGTTAACACAGACGTTGAGCGGCTGCAGTACACTCATCAGTCCTCCAGAGGCCGCGTACAAATCCATTGGAGTGGTGGGCCCTTCAAGCAATGTGTCAAGCTCCCCTTGAAGCTGTTTGCCACTGGAAGGGGCTTCCGCTGTAGCGGACTTCGTCGTCTGTTTGCCCAGACAGTCATTATCCAGTTGAAAGCAAGTTCGTCGGACATATCCAGTCCTTTCGAACACGTACAGTGATATCCTGAGGGAAGTTCACTTTTGGGAGCGTGTTCATTTTGAATACAGTGTGCGGCAGAAACTTCTAATGAAACTTGAGCAGATGGCCTTCGTTCTCGATCAGAAGGTTTTGGAATATTGTGGTTCAGCGACAGACCCAGAAGTTACGGTCCACCCCCCGACTTCATTGAATTTTGCTAGCGGGATTCCCACATGGTGAGAAATGCCGAGTGCTTTCACGCGCATCTTCTCGGGCGATATCAAGTGGCTGTCCCAGCATGTGCTGATAACATTCAAGACAAGTTCTTTTTGCTGTTTTGCAAACTTGAACATTTTTTCGCAGAATACCTTTCAGCTTATGGTTGTTGCAGCAAGGTTTTCTTTTTGTTAGACATAACGTTGCACGCACTTTTCGTACGTGTTAAAGCCATGACCACCTGTTCGCTTACCGTGCCCCCCGGCATATTCAGTTACTTGCAGTTTAAGCATCGTAGTAAACCACCTCGGATGCTGGCCCATCACCCCTGGCCCTAACGGTGGCTTTTCTCCCAAACAGAGGCGAAATGCCACCAAATCTTACTTAAGCACAGCTGAGCAGAGTTGCCACATAAAGAGATATTGGTGCTGGCCTGAGTGGGGTTGGCAGCGTTGTTGGTGGAAAACTATTTAGCATCATCTAGTGGCAACGGAGACTTAGTTCTTAGGACTGAGTTTTTTTTTTCCATATTTTTTTCCCTTTAAAATGGCGGTATGACTTTTACACGAGTACCGTATTTATTCGAAAATAGGTCGAGCACAAATATAGGTCGACCCCCTAAAAATTGAACTCGCCGAAAAAAAAATAATATATTCGATTATAGGTCGACCTATACTTTTAAGAAAAAACTTGAGGAAACTTTTTAAAACTCCCATTTATTTACAACGTGGTCACCTCACTGGTCGGAGCCACACACTGCGTCGTCGTCGGAACTTGCGCCGCATGCGCCGCAGTTCTTTACCCACCCCCGCCCCCGACTGGCTTTGAAGGCTGAACGGCCAATCCCGCCTCGCAGCGCTAACTGTTGAGCTTTGGTCTGAATATCTTCGCAGGACACTCGGTGTCCTTTTGCACGCTCCTCTTCCACGTGCAGCCGGAGTTTTTTCTCGAGAGCCACGAAACGCACGACGCAGTCCCCTACAAGTAAAAAGTTCGTCCCGCTGTTTCCGCCATCCCCTGATCAGCTTTTCATTAACGACTAACTCTCGCTGAGCGGCGCAGTTGTTCAAGTTCTCAGCAAACAGGATCACCCGCCGCTTAAAGTCCGACGTGACATCGCGAAATGCGCAGAAAAGCGTTGTGTGCGGAAATCACAACGAAGCAAACACAAAGAAAGCGCATGAAACGGAGAACGGGAGATAGTAGAGACAGCGAGCGAAGCAGGCAACCGTTCCGTTCACGAGGTGGCTACGCTAGGTGGCGAAAGTCGCCTTTACCCCCACCTCGCGCTACGGCTCCGAAGACACCAAGCCAAGCCAATCTGGCTCTCTAGCCAGTACGTCAGCTCGCTCGTGTCCGATTCGGCCGCAGGTAATGCACGATAGCCGGCAGTGACTGTGGGTGGTTTTCTTACGCTGATTGTTTTGTTATTTTTTCCTTTATTTTCTTGCCTGTCTTTGTTCTAGATGCTCGGCGCTGCCGCCTCAAATTGAGGAGCGCCGGGCGCGGCGGAGAAACGGATCGCTCGGTGCGCTCACCATTTTTGATCACGACTATAGGTCGAGGTTCTTCGGTCACGATTATAGGTCGACCCTCAATTTTTAAGCACATTTTCGGAAAAAAAAGGTCGACCTATATTCGAATAAATACGGTACATGGAGTATTAAGAAGTGTGGATGCAACGAGTGATTTCGGGATGACAGTTACAGGTTTGGTACAAGTGGTTTCAGCTGTGGTCAAACCAAAGGCCACTACAGTCGAACCCACGGAAAGCCAAAAATTCGCTTTTGCGAGAATTTTGTTGCTGTGAGAATGTAACATAACGGACAGGAAAATTGCCCCCGAATCGGATATTTATTTCTGGGAGTCAGTTATATTACTTGGCGAGCCTTGCCTTACCGCAACCTCACGGCGCAGCTCTCACACTACAAGAAATGGTTGTTCATTGCGCCTAAGAACGACTGAATCGTGTCAAACGCAGGTTTGTCTTCTCTGCACGTTTTTCTCCTTGGTCTCCGGCACCGAGCATGCCCAAGCATACAAGCGAAGTCCAACTTCTTCTGTTGACAAACTTTGCCAGACAGTGGTGCCTCGTTGTTCCCACGACCATTGTTCCATTGCTGTTTACAAAACCAAGTGAGCACCGTTTTGTCGAAGTCTGAAAAGGCCACAGCCATCACTGTTTTGATTTGCGCACGTGTGTGGCTCTGATTGGTGGCGTTGCTTTGCAAAATATTAGAGAGTGAGCTGCACAGTTCCCAACTCTAGGTGCTATTCTCCCTTTCTCCATTTGGGCCACTGACTTGGGCAATGATGGCCGCCTTATCTTGTAGCGATAAAAACTCCCACTTTTGGGCTGGCAGAGGCATCTTATCGAGAGCAAACATGCCGATCGCCACGCACACAACGAACGCACGCGTGCTGCTCAGCTATGTGCTCAGCGGTTGCCAGCTAGCCTAGCCCAAGCCAAAGTCGTGCTGTGAGTCACCGTGTGTTGCCCTCTGGGGGTGTCGCTGCAAGGCTGCCTCCACAACTGCCTGCTGCATGGGGTTTTATTCTGTAAACAACTATGGCGGCAGCCATGCAAGCATGCTGTGGCAGAAGTTTACGCAATCTAAATCCGCAATAAATACATTTGAGCACTTTTTGGACAATGTTATATCCTAGTTACACGGGCACAATTAACCGCGGTTAAGCAAACCGCGGTTAAACAAAACTGCAGTTTACTGCATCACACGACAGATGAGACTGCGGTTGCCCCTCTAACCATGGTTAACGCAAACTGAGCTTGGCTACCTCAGCCAGCTTGCAGTTAATTAAGTCTAAAGTTCCCAACACCAAGCCGACCCGAGAAAACCAAGCTGGTTGTGAGCCGTTGGGGAAGCCCCTCTCTCACCACGTGCGAGTGCATCGCATTTGGATCTGAAGCAACTGTCTTAACGATATTTCCTTTTGTCTACACTGCTTCTCTTTTGTTTTTATCGTCAGGTTAAAAGTTTGTTAATTTATTTTTGTTACGTTCACAACCAAGTGACCGCTATCGACACACTCGGAATTTCGTGTGTAACAGCCAAAACTGCAGTTTGCGATAACCGCGGTTAAAGTTTTGTAACCGTGGTTAAACGTAACTGCGGTTACTTCCGCCATGTAACTAGGGTATTAGCCTCAAATTGGTAGACAAACTGCCGACTGGACTTGCAGCGAATTTCGTTAATGCGGGATCGCTGTCCGAAAACATTTCGTTGCCGAGAGGTATTAAGTACAGGTTTTCTGTGGACGTTCACCGGGGATCCAAAAATATTTTGTTGCCACGGGAATTTCGTAGTTGTGGGATTGCATTATCGCGGGGTTTGACTGTACAAGGTCGCTAATCTCTTCTTTGGGCGTTCCTTTTCCTCCTTCCAATGTGGCAGGTGACTGTGTGGTGCCCAAGAAGGGCCGTGCCCCCGGCCTGAAGATATTCAGCCGCTTCCACTTCAGCAGCGCCCTCAAGCGCATGTCGGTGGTGGCCGGATTTGCGCCCCCTGGGGCCATGGAGACCACCTACATTGGGGCCGTCAAGGGAGCCCCTGAGACCCTCAAGCCCATGGTAAGTGGGGGTGGCCGGGGCAGTCGAACCTCACTCGGGGCCCCGCTTGTGCTTGATTGATTGATTGTAACCCGCCGCGGTGGCTCAGTGGCTAAGGCGTTGCGCTGCTGAGCACGAGGTCGCGGGTTCGATTCCCGGCCGCGGCGGCTGCTTTTCTGATGGAGGCGAAAAGCAAAAACGCCCGTGTGTACGAGATTTCGGCGCACGTTAAAGATCCCCAGGTGGTCAAAATTAATCCGGAGCCCTCCACTACGGTGCGCCTCATCGCCTGCGTTGCGTCGGCGCGTTAAACCCTACACTCAGACTCAGATTGATTGATTGTAGGGTTTAACACGGTGACGCAACGCAGGCGATGAGGCGCGCCGTAGTGGAGGGCTCTGTGTTAATTTTGACCACCTGGGGATCTTCAACGTGTGCCGAAATCTCGTACACATGGGTGTTTTTCGCTTTTCGCCTCCATCAGAAAAGCGGCCGCAACGGCCGGGAATTGAACCCGGGACCTCGTGCTCAGCAGCACAACGCCTTAGCCACTGAGCCACTTGCGCTTGTGCTGCTGAGGGGCAAGCAGAGGAGGGATCACCAAATTGCGTCCTTGTCACACAAGCGCTTGTCAAGTGGGCTCGATGCACGGCTGCTGCTAGATAGCAAAGTGGACTCTAGCATGCCAGGTGGTGCCAAAAGAGGCACTTTGCGGCTGGCATCGGGTAACCAAGTGCAGCCATAGCCGGTATCAACCAAATTATCAGCACTACCAAGGCCATCCGTTGTAGTGTGGTTGTTTGTAACAAACTCGCGTAGTAGCAGGTGCGATTTGTGTTGCAGTCGGTGAGCCCTTCTTTTCAACAGCGGGAATACCGTATTTACTCGCGTAATTTGCGCACTTTTTTTCCCGAATTTAGGGCCTCAAAAAGGGGGTGCGCAAATTAAGCGGGTATTTTGCGAAAAGTCCAAAATAATGTGTAAACGGTCCTAACGCAGACTATACAAATAAGAGAAAATCGAGTATGATAGCACAAGCGAACGATGCTCGTTTATTTAAACGCGTACACAGTCAAAAGTACACAGAAAAGTAGTTGAAAGTACACAGTTAAAAGTACCTACAAAAGTGCAGTCTGGTTGTGGTCTAGTCGGAATCGTTCGTTGAGAAATCCGACTCCGAGTCGTCGTCACGGCCGCCATCACTGCCCTCCCAAAGCGCATTGTCCTCAGTTCTGTCGAGTGCATTCGACATCCCCGTCTTTTTGAAGCTGTGCTCCACGATGCTGGGTGAGACCGTGTCCCACGCTGCCACGATCCACTCGCAGACCGTCTCCAGTGGCGGTTGCTTTATCCTCCGAGTGGGAGTGAGCCTGTGCTCTCCGCTGGCCATCCACTCGACATACATCTTGCGCACGTAGTCCTTGAAGGGTTTGTTGATTGACACATCCAAGGGCTGCAGGACAGATGTTAGGCCACCCGGAATAACGGCCAGGTGGGTCCACATGTCTCACAACTTCTCCTTCACACTCTCCACAAGATGCCCTTTGAAGCTGTCGAGCACCAACAGCGATGGCAGTCGCAGCAAAGCCCCCGGTCTCTTGCCCCAGACAGTGTCGATCCAGTCCTGCATCAGCTCCTCGTTCATCCACCCGTTTTCTTGTGCACGGATGTGAATGCGGGCCTCCAGCTTCATTTTGGGCACTGTCTTCCTCTTGAAGATGACGTAGGGCGGGAGTTTGCGGCCATCCGCTGTCACGGCAAGCATCACCGTGCAGTGTTGTTTTTCGCAGCCAGTGGTCTTGATGGGCATAGACGAGACGCCTTTCTCGCTCACCGTGGTGTTGGGCGGCATGTCGAACGTCAGTGGTGTTTCGTCAGCGTTCCCAATCTGGGACATGATGAAGTTCCCCGTTTGGTGTAATGCAATCACGAAGCGGTGAAACAACACAATTTTCTCCTCATAGTCCTGTGGTAACCACTGGCAAAGGGTCGTTCTCCGTCTGAGAGACAGTTGGTGGCGTCTCATGAAGTGCGTCACCCAGCCTCTGCTCGCCTTGAATGCCGCAGCAGGGATCCCTTTCTCGTGCGCAATCTTCCTTGCTTCAAACTGTAGCATCTCGCACGACACGGCAAGACAGGACGACCTCATCTGTCGAACATACTTCAACAGCTCTTCTTCCACGGCAGGAAACTTTCCTTCTTTGGTCCCCGGAACGCCCTCCTTCCAGGTTTGGTATTTTGGAGGGAACTCTTCTGCTTCTTCCAATACCGCACGTGGCTCTCGTTCACGTTGAAGGGCTTTGCGGTGGCACGGTTTCCTTTTTCCTTGGCAAACTCAATGACACTGAGTTTGAATTTTGCCGTAGTATAGTTTCTGTAGCCCATCGCTACTGTAGCAAAAGGTGACTGACTGACGGCGACGACAAAACGTAAACACAAAGGGAGGATTCCGTCGCAGCGCGTACGCAGGAAAGAGGCAGAGGATTCTCTCGCAGCGCGAACGCAGGAAAGAAGAGGCGGCAAGGCGACACCGCGGCAGGACTGATACGGCCTCTCACACCTCCGATGCAGAAATTAGTGCTTCCGACTCTGCGTCTGCCTTTGTCTGTGTTGTGTGCGAGTTCTCACGGCGCAAAAGAACGGAAAGGAGGAGGAAGGCACACACTCGAGCAGTTCCGACTCCCAGCGGAAAGGATGAGAGGAAGGGTGTGCGTGTGTCGGGAAGGGCAGAGCAGGGGAATGTAGCCGGGTGGGGCGCCTGGATGTTCCTCCTCGCCTGCGCTCCGTCACGGAGGGGCGGAGTGGAGGTGCACCCAGACACGGAGAAGGGAAGAAGTGAGAACAGAATGAAGGGACTATTGGCGCGCAGCATCGTGTATCACTGCTCTCCCATGCGCCATGCCGCCGTCCAAAGCGTGCTTGTTTGTGCGCATGTGCCAATGGGTTCTCTTGGGCGAGACAGGGAGCTCAAAATATGCGAATAAAATTTTTTTTCTGTAAACCTGGAAAGAAACTTAAGGGTGCACAAATTATGCGAGGGCGCAAATTATGCGAGTAAATACGGGTACTGCGAGATTAATCAGCAGTGACTGCTGTACTCGACACAGCCTGTAGCATGCATGGCGAGGCTGTTTTTGCTTTCTGGTGGGATTCACTTGTGGTGTTGAGAGTGTACAAATGCAAGTTTGTAAATGCTGTATGAATGTTACGACACGCTTGTTTGATTCGAGTTATTTGACACAATTTGTGGTGTTATTTGAAGTTGTCACCTTCTATGGCATTACTCAGCGAGGACCAGAGTATCACTGCTCCCTTCCAATTGCGCTTTGCAAACCTCAATCATGATTGGGGAACCAGGGGCAAAACTCGGAGGTGTGTCTGTTCAGAAAATGCCCATTTTGCGTGTGTCTCAGTCGTGATGTACAGTCGAATCCCGCTACAACGAAATTGACGGGACGTGCAAAAAATTTCGTTGAAGCGAAAAATTCGTTGAGGCGAAATCTGCCCCAACACAGCACGGAAGGGCAAGAAAAATGGCCCCGGATATTTCCGCATCATTGGCAGCATAATACAATGTTTAGAAAAAGGAGTGATGCGCAGTAACATCGGGTTTATTCAGATAACAAACATACCAGTGACTATTTGTTTTTTTACCAGCACGCAAAGAGCACGATACTGAGGAGGAGGGGAGAGGTGAAGAAATGCAGGCGCAAAGCGTATTGCTGCACAACAAGGCGTTTCCACCGAGCTGATTACTTGCAGATAGCTGCTAGGCGGTTGGAAGCCCCCATCTCGCTTGTGGCAGGAACAGCGCCGTTACCTTATCCTCTGACTATGCATGGCAGCAACTGACCTTGGCAGGAAAGCCGCGCGCGCGTGCATTTAAGGCAACTGTGCGCTCGTGACCAAGATAGGATAGGATGACGCGGGTTCAAGACTAAACACGAAACCATTATTTCTGCTTTTGACTTTGAAGAATTGTAGAAGGAAAACTGCAAGGACAGCTGCCCACAACACATACATGATGGCGCATGACTCTGCATGACGGCGCTGTGCCATATTCCTGCTATTTCAACTGGATACGGATTGGCTATAGCTCCGGCTTGGCGAACCCGGCTAGCGCCTCATGTAAAGACTGATTACCCCATCGTTATCACCATCAAACAATGGCGTCCACCTATGAGTTTGTTTTTGTTTTGGGTGGCCGTCTGGGCGCACGGCGCAGGTTTTCGGTGAAATTAAGCGTCCTGAATGTATAAAAAGTTACAGATAGCTGGCGCTATGCTTATTTTATTGTAAAATAATTGTTCAAACCCAGCCCAAATCATAGAAAATTTCGTTGAAGCGAAAGCAAGCCAGACAAATGGTTCGTTGTGGCGAGGACTTTGTTGCATTGACTTCTATGGCTAGCTGACGGGGAATTGGAAATACAGTGGAATCTCGATCATACGAATCTCAAGGGGCGGCAAAAATATTCGTATCACCCGAAAATTCGTATCATCAGAAAACGAGAAAAAATGGAAATGTGCTGCGCATGCGACAGGCGGCGGCAATATGGCGTCGGCTCTTGCCGCGAAGAGGTGCAGGTAGCTTCAGCAACCGCTTCTAACCTTTTGTTAAAACGGAGCTCAATGTGTAAATTAAATTGCTCATGCGGGAAAGGAGCTGACAGTATGGGAGAAGCACTATAAATTGTCATCTACGCCAAATATCCACCGCGGAGGTGGCCCAGCCAGCTGCTGCTAGCGCTCCGAAATTGCCGCAATCACAATGAGGCGCGCGTCTCCCTATTGGCGCAAGTCGTGAGGCTCCTCCCAATGCAGTTAGCGGTAACCGAGGCAGAGGCTGGCGCCTGGGTGCCGGGCTGAATCGTCAGCGCGGGCGTCAAAAGAACGCGCGCTCATCGCCGACGCGACGCGCGCACACGAACTCAAGCCTGGACCGCATGCCATTCGGGTGCGTCGGCGTTTGCGCGCGCGTTCTTTTGACGCCCGCGCTGACGATTTCGCCCCCATGACAGATTTTACCTCGCTCGTAAAATGACGCGCGACGCGCGCGGCAGTGGGAGGAGCCTGCTGACTTGCGCCAACGGGGAGGCACGCTCTTCATGGCGGCAGTTTGAAAGCGCTCCGGACAGCCCGCTGGCTCCGCCGGAGATGTTTAGGCTTACCACGGTGGCGGATATTTGATAGGCGATTTCCCTAGCCGCGCGGACGATGCTTTACAGTGTCGTTTTCGGACTCATCAGCTCCCTTAATTCATAAGCAACTTCTTTTGTTCTTTAAAGAGTGGTCAGAAGCGGTCGGTCGAGCCACCCGCCCTACTTCGCGGCCGTTGACGCCGCCATGTTGCCGCGGCTTACCGCGCCGTGCGCCGCATGCGGGTGGTATTCGCGGTGGCGTCAGCGCGCCTGTGGCTTGCGCGGCGCGTTTTCGTGAGCAGAAAACGCTCCATCCAGTTCACGCTTAATGATTTTGTGCCTGCGTGCGACCAAGGCCACACGGCCGCACAAACACTCCCGCCTCCCGTCCACGCCGCAGTCATCTGCTCGCGGCTCGCGTGTTCGTATCACCCGCACCGGGTGATAAATGCGAACGGATCATCCGAATTTTTTTACATTGCGTACAATGCATTTTGGCCGGGGAATTTTGAAAATTCGTATCACAACGAAATTCGTATCAACCGAATTCGTATCACCGAGATTCCACTGTATTTCGTTCAAGCAGAAATTTCGTTGAAGTGGACTTCGTTGTAGCGGGATTAGACTGTAGTTGCAGTTGCGAGGCCTCTAGCCAATGGATGTGCTATGTCTGCTTTCTCAAAATGGACACTTTGAAACAGACGTGAAACGGACAAAACTGACAATTCCACCCCAGGGGATTGAGTCGAGCGAAATCCAGCTAAATCGTGATTGAAACTGGCCTTGTAGCCATGCCTGATCCGGATTAAGCTTGATCAGGATCAATTCAATTGCGATTGGAAGTTCTCGTGTGACAGAGATATTATGCACTGGTACAGGCAGGGGGTGGCAGAAAGTTAGATCGCCAGATGATATCAAAAAGTTTGCAGGGATAAATTGGTGGCAGTTAACACAGGACCGAGATAAGTGGAAATCTATGGGAGAGGCCTTTGCCCTTCAGTGGGCGCAGATAGGCTGATGATGACAGACAAGATGAGCGGGGTCCTTTCAAAGCCAGGTCTGAATAACAGGCCGTGTTTTCACATGGTGTTGAGAGAGCCGTTCCTGCTGTGCACGCAGTTTGCCCGGGTGCCGGAGGACTACGACGAGGTGTACCTGCGCATGTCGCGCCGGGGCGCCCGGGTGCTGGCGCTGGGCCGGCGGCTGCTGGGGCCCCTGAGCCACCAGCAGGTGCGCGATGTGACGCGCGAGGCTGTCGAGCAGCAGCTCGACTTCGCTGGATTCCTGGTCATCTCGTGCCCCCTCAAGAGTGACTCGCTCGCTGTCATCCAGGAGATCCAGGCCTCCAGCCACCACGTGAGTTGGGGAACGCTGATACGATGGGATGCACGCCAGATCGTGCATGCTCCTCCTCCTCCTCCGCCGTAAGCTGGGAGCAGGCATTGGGAGTAGGGGACGAGGGGGGATGTGAGACAGGATAGATGACAGAGATGATAGGCCACGCAGCAACTGGGTGTCGCCATGGTGCCAGCACCTCCCAAGTGTGCGTCCGTTCATGCATGGGGCCATGTCTTTTCGCTCCAGTCCGTTAATGGGTGGACATAATAGAAGAACGACTGCAGTAGTCACTGAAGTAGCTAGGTACGCTTGAGTTTTGCATTCTCTGTTTATATTGTCTTGTGCGTTCTTTCCTAGCAAGACCGGGATGGAAGGGAGGGTAGGAAAAGGAAAAATATCAATAAAATCTAAACTTGGGGTGTGAAGCCCAAGGCGTGACAAGTTTCATGCTTTTTAGTCATCACTTCACCATTTTTGGGGTTGGCACAGGAAGTGTGCCGTTACACATTACTGCCCAAGGGAAGCATCGACACTCTTCTGGAGCTTTAATGAGGCTGAGCTGCATGCCGGGTTATTCCACTGTGAAGAGGAAAGCTGTGGACATGGCAACAAAGTTAGGCATTGTCAATGAGCTTAGCCAGGGAGTGAAAAGCTGGTGGTCCATACCGGCGACGGTTTCTGTCTTGAGTAGATTATGACAGCGTGTTGTGAGTGGTGCCCCAGTCGTGAGTCTTGCATTGGTGGGGCCCTTGCAGCAATGCGGGTGATTTTGGAGCGTTCGTGTTATGTTCGCGCTTGGGCAGCGTGGACTACTTGACACGGGTTCTGGGGAGAGTGTTTATTTCATGCTAAATTTGCAAAAGGAGAGGATATGAAATGGCTGTAATTGCCAGGTAATGTGAGGGGGAAGGCACCTGCCTGAATGGCTCCGAGCTGGGCAGGCATGCTTGCTAGATATTCGAAATGTCTTGCTCGCAAGCACAGGAGAGCTAGGGCCACTGGAATGGCTGTGTGTTGCTTGTGTTAGTGTGGAGCAGCCGATTCACTATTGCAGCTGATATTTGATGGCTGTTTTTAAAAGCAGTGTGGGTGACGATTCATGGCACTATTTTTACCCACATTATGAGCTGCTTTCTCACATGTGTCACTTCATTTGACCTGGTAGTTTTGTTCTGGAGGACAGGCGATAAACTTGCTTGCGTAGCTTCACTGCGGCAGCCAGCACTGTGCAGGCGATGTTCACAGCCGCGTCAGTGTGCCCTGGTAGTTTTGTTCTGGAGTGCCCGCCGAATGCACGCTGCGGTTTTTTCGTGTGCAGAAAATGCTTATTGCGAACTGCTAATATACTGAACCAATTCAGCATGACAATGTAGTTCATTATAAGTGGGCTTGACAGTATATGGGTTCCACAGAGGGTGTCTCATGCCTAATGTAAGCATACGAAAAGAGTTAAGTGCACAATTGATGATAACAAGTGAGCCGCGCAAACGAGCTTCCCCAGTTCGCTAGTGTCTACACCCGCTTGTCGAGAAAGCTGTATCTCGGTGTCTGGGTGCAGGACAAGTAGGACAAGTCCATCATTGTCACTCTTTTTTTCTCGTGCGCTTCACTCACCGGCTTATGTGATGTTTTCTGTTATGCATTGCAACTGTGCATGGCCTCTGCGCTGCTAGCAGGAATCACATAATCGAGCGTGGTTCTGCAACAACACTGTAAGACTGATCGCATAAGCACAAGTTCCTCCACACTGGTACATAAAAGAGCTACAGTAGCCACAGTTTGACCTCCCAAGCCAATTGTCATCGTGTTCTAAGGTCCAACTTTCAACCATCATTTATCACTAGACGAGGCCTACGCAGTGGATGAACGCCCTCCGCGTCCCCGCAGACTCTCAAATGCCATGCGCTTTTCCCGCATATTCGGAGCTTGCCTCACTCATGTCTGTTCGTAAAAAGCTAGTTCGCACCAGGTCAAGGGTGTGCTGATTCAGGCCTGGGCCCACTGCCCGCAAGCAGTCGGTGCTTGTGGCAACAGCACGCCAACGAGAACTCGCTAGCGCGTCATTGTCAGTATGCGCGCGTTCTGCGATTTCGCTCGTGGAGCAGTGAACGTTACGGCCCAAAAATGGTGAACTCATACAATAATCCCCGTTATGTCGTCGTAACTGAGAGCACTTGGTTTTGTTGGGCTCATAAATCTTGTGCTCCGAATCATCTGCGCCGCCACCGTGCTTATCGAAGTGCCAGATGCTGAAGACATGGGCTACTGTCTTCACAGGGCAAGCCATCTTGTATTCTTGCCAGTTTACCCTGGGGGGGTGTTGCAGTTAGCCAGATGTTACTCGCAGATGAGCGCAAACTGCTTGTCTAACCATGAATTTCTTGTGCATAGATTTTTAAACGTCTCTCAGTGCCCAGATGTGGCAAGTTCCCACTGTCACCACCGCTGTGCGCTGTGGCAAAGTCTTCTCCATCCCATTCGGTTGTCAGACACCACGAAGTTAAATTTGGAGGACTGTGTGCTGCAGATCTGCTACGGTAACACCTCGTTACAAGAGACACTCAAGGGACCTGGGAAACATGTCTCTTGTAACCAAGGTCTCCCGTTGGAATCTTGCTAAGATGGTGGACATAGGAAAACCTACCAAACTGTTTTCATTCAAAGGTCTCTTTAATCGAGTGTCTCTTGGAACAGTGTCGCTTGTAACGAGGTTTTACTTGCAGGTGCATAAGTGCAGATCTGTTTGTGGGGTTCTGCTGAGACACCTTTGTTTGCCTCAGACGCTTCCACTGGCTCCTGTTGTCACGGAGGCCGTAAATGTTGCTCGGTGTGGCATGCTCGAGGCAGCGTCCATTGGTGGTCCTGGTTTGTGCTTGCTGACGCATGCTTGGCTCTTTGCCAAATGCGCTGACACGAGGAGTAACGGGTGTGCGCCTACGTGGCACAAGACGTTATCCTTGTGCTTTCACGGCTGCACATTGGCACTGAGCCCCGGTCGTCACACTCCCCGACTGTGCAGATGTGAGGCACCGCTCTGGCAGCTTCACCCGTCACGACAGACGGGTAGGGCGGGTTTCGCGCTCCTAAACATTTTGGGGGTTTATGTGCCAAACCTGGGCTATGAGGCACGCCATAGTGGAGGGCTCCAGGTTAATTTCAAGTGCAGAGCACTTGAGGGCACGCCTTGTTGTCGTAGCTCGCTTGCTGGACCCAAGTAGAACCACACAGCGTTCCGTCATAGCAGCTGTCGTCGCAGTGTAACCCATAGGCTTTGAAAGCCAAGAGGTTTATGTAGTCATAAGCGTTCAAAACTCGTGAACCGCTGGCGCTTGACATCCATCTCCCCATTGTTTAGCGCAAAGAAAACTGTAGTTACATTTGAGGCAAAATATACGTAACTAACCGGAACTGCCCGCATTCATTTAGTTAGGAATGCTTGTTGCGTTGGTTTTTACAATAGTAAGCGAAAAAAAGCGGCATTGCAACGCCCGCACGTGTGGAAAGAAAAGCAAGCACAAAAAGAACAGAACTCCCACTGGCACAGTTTCAGGCAGGGGGTGCACGAGCACTGTGAAGGCAGCAATTTGAATTCCGTTGGTTGGTAGCAGTGAGCGAATAACGGCGCTACAGCCCATTATGGCGAATCACTGCTCTGCACTTCGGACAGCTTTCACGTTGAGTGGAATGGCTTGAATTTTTTATCATTTGGGGATCTTTTAATGCGGGCCGAAATGTCTGCATATTGGTGTTTCTGCTTTTCATCTCCATCTGGAAAGCAGCCGCTGTGGCCAGGATCAAGCCCACGTTCTTGGGCTCAGTAGAACAACACTTGAGCCACCACGGCCGGCGCGGTGGGGTTCAGTAAATACGTTCTGTGCGAGACTGTTTCATGCACCAAGTTTTAGATGCTCATAATTGTCATGAACGTTATGCATGAGTCTGTCATAAGCAAACATTTAGTGTGCTATGGTCAGTGCAGTGAGGCATCTGCGTTGTGTCCCACTGAAATGTGTTCCAGTGTCGTGCAGTCTACTGGTGAGTCTTTTTGATGGGCGAGAGCCCCGGGTAACCTGACAGCGACATTGCTGTTGTCAGTGGCAGCTATGTGCTGACGGGCTTTGCTTCCCTCGGCCCGCAGGTGTGCATGATCACGGGCGACGCCCCCCTCACGGCCTGCCACGTCGCCCGGGAGCTGAACTTCATCTCTGCCCAGCGGGAGACGCTCATCCTCACGGAGTCCGGAGAAGAGCGTGCGTGTTGGCTGTGGCAGGGGACGGGGGCATGTTGGGACGGCATGCTGGGACAAGCCTGGTGCAGAGCTTACCAGAATGGCTCCAGGCTGCATGACCTGTGTGGAAGGGGGAGGGAGCTGCATGCGTTACTTTTCCGTGGTCCACAGTAGTGTCTTATCGGGGGCCAGGAACGGTGGCCAGTGAGCTGAAACCAGCCGTCCTGGCACGCATCAGGCTAGGAAAGCTGGGCGCAGTTCTGAGCCTCCAGCTTGCCTTGCATGAAACTGTAGATGGTGTTTGAAGTAGTGAGTTCACTCCTTTGTGGCTGTTTGCGTTTTATGCTGTGGAAATGTTTTTGCACAATCTTTCAGCTAAGCTGTGTTTTATTCTTCAAATTTTGTTGCTTTGTGCAGATTATTGAAAGGACAGCCAACCAATTTTTGTGCACTACAGTCGAACCCGGATATGTCGGAACTCGTGCATATCGAATTATTGCATATATCGAACAGCCCGAACATCCCCTTGGAAAGCCCATGCAAAAGTATAGCACTGTTGTACATGTGTATGGAACTCCCGATCACGGGCACATTTGATATACCGTGTAGACCGCTTATAACGTATGTCGCGGGAGCCGTAAAATTCCGCACTATAAGCGGTACCGCACTATAACCAAAACGTGCGTGAATTCAACCAAATCGCCACCTACCTCTCAAGTCATCCTAAATTTTTTATCACCCAAACGCACAGCACCTAAAAACGAAGGAAGGGTCTTTATTTCGTATTATTTTTAATATCAGCCGCTGCTGCCGGGTCTCACACATTGCAAAAGCGCGGTCTTACAAACGGCGAGTGCGGCTTTAACTTCCGTTGTGTTTGTGTTTGAAAGACCATGGCTGCGTTTTTTGCGTCTATGAAGATGCCGCAGGACATAATAAGAAAGGCCAGCGGGATTTTTTTTTTACCCCACCTTGCGTTCACGATGCCGAAGGCGGCTGCTTATCAGCGCAACGTACTGGTGGTGGAAATCTTCACGTGGCTCGCTTGTTCGGGAAGAGCGGTGGCTTATCTGCACAACGTTCTAAAGCGTGAACCGCATGGAGCGATTTCTCGCGAAAACGTGCAGCGCACGCCGCAGGCGCGGCGACACTGGCGCGGCGACACTGGCGCGGCGACACTGGCGCGGATACAACTGACGTAGTGTGTGCGGCGCGGTAAGAGGCGGCAACATGGCGTCGGCACTGGCCGTGAAGCGGTGCAGGCAGCTCCAGCGACCACTTCTAACCGCTCGCTGAAATGCCGCACGAGGAGCAAGCGAAGATGCTCATGCAAGAAAAGAGCTGATAATGTGACCGCAAAGTGGAATATAAACTGCCATCCACGCTGCTTGTGAAAGCGCCCATCAAAAAATACCACGGCGGTAAGCCTAAACTAAAGTCCCTTCATCTGATCGAGGGACTTTAGCGTAAACACCTCTGGCGCGGCTAGCCGGCTCGGAGCGCTTCGAATCTCCCGCCATTAGGTGCGCGTCTTTCCATTAGTGCAAGTCGTCAGGCTCCTCCCACTGCCATGCGAAAAAGCCACCGCGAGCGCGGAATCGTAGACGCGAGCATGAAAAAAACGCACGCGCAACGCCGATGTGCACAATTCGTGTGCGAAAACGGGCCATGCGGTTCACGATTAATAGAAACAACTTGCCACGCGCGGACGGGGAGCCGGTCGCTATCTTACGAGGTGCATCAAGCAAGGACAGCTGTGGTTATCACGTACGCGCGAACTAAAGGGTGCCTATTTTTAGCTTCTGTGTCGAAGTTAGAGGAGAGCAAGGGGTGCGCACTGCATCAGATGGCCGATTTCATCATTTCTTTTTTTTTTTTGCTACCCTAAAACGATGCCCCAGCTGCGCCGGTCGATGAGCAGACCCGCCAAAAAACCGCAGTATAAACGGTATTGTGCTTCGGCCAACTGCATCTTAAGCGGTATGCTTATGCATTGAGTTCTATGGGAGGCAAACCGGTGGTCACGAAAACCCGCGTTATATCCGGTCCCGCACTATAAGCGGTTACGTTATAAATGGTCTACACTGCATCAAACACTGCCCCGCAACTGCCCTTGCAAGTGCGCTTCTCCTTGTGGAGTGGAGGTGACGATGATTATGACTTCTTGCGGGCGCTGGTGCACTCAGTGAAGAGGAGGCGGCAGCGCGCCGCTTCAATGGCCTTCAACACCTGCTCACATGCTAGCATGGGAGGGGGGGGGGCAGCCATATGGTAGGGAGAACACGGCGAGTGATTGGTTGCGAAAGGCAATAAAGGGGAAGGGGAAACTAACCAGAAGTGCTCGGTTTCTGGCATTTTTTGTGCGTGCTTGAGCGGCTATCTGTGGTGGCTTGTGAACAGGGACCGATGCTGTGAGGTGCATGTTTGTGTTGTCTGCAGAACTGTTTCACAGCCATGGCCGCAAAAAAACGGAAGAGTTTGTATTTAGCAATGAAAGCAGACATCATTAGCCAGGTATAGGCTGATGGAAAGATATTGTTTGCAGAGGTATTCGAAATTCCTCGCAGCATTTTTAAAGGAGCCATGAAGAGAAAACACAAGTTTGGTTCATTCAAAAGATTGCCTCGTTAGAATCATACTGACACCACTTTTAACGTAAACTTCGCTCGAATAAGCTACATAATTAGGAAAAAAAGGAATGGCCATGCGACCCACCAGCCCATTTCCCGCAACAGAACCTATGATGTCATTCGAGCCAGCTCTGCGATTGGCGGAGGCCGGCACAGCAGACGCAAATTAGGTAGAGCTTACAAACTAGCCGAACGAGTGATTTGCTCTTAAATTTAGGGCACATTTTTTACAAAGCAATAAGAATGATGGGACAAACAGTGGAAGTTACGAAAGCACATGTAAACATAGAAGTACTGATGCATACTGCTGTTCGTACTGCGCACACCATGCTTGGTTTAGCTGCACAGCACTACGGGGCTTGGGGTTGTCTCAGATGACACTGGCCGATTGACGCAAGCAACGGTGTCTTACGTGACCATATTTGTCGAGCGAGCACTGCTTCAGAAAACGATTATTTTCTCCCAGAACAAAAACAAGCCAGGTTTAAATACGGTTAAAAAACAAACCAAAGGCTTGCCATGGTATGGTGGCGCCATCTAGGTTCTGGTAACGTAAAGAAACGCGGGAACGCACTAACACCGCTGTACAGGGCGGAGACACCCTTTGAACGGTCCCGTGCCGCCGCAATTGGGCCAGCGGGTTCAAAGCGTTGTTCTTTTCGTTTCCCACGAGACCTAGCAACGCGAAACAGGCAATATGATTCAAACTTCTTTAGTAAACCGCGTTGCGGCGATCATTTTAGCGCGGTTTTGACACAATGACTTGCTTCGGCGGCGAGCGAGCGACCCAAAATGGCGGCGCCAGCGTATACATGTCTCTACCCTGTATGGTGGATGCGTGAATGAAGGTACTCTAGGCTGCAGAGTGGTCGGTTCCTGTGATGTCATTGCAGACTCCGAAAACAAACGATTTAGCGGGAAAATCAAAATTTTAACCTAAATTGTTTAATTTCTCAGTGAATAAAGCATCGTTTGTATCCGGGCAAGCGCTGGGGGCACTATAAAACACGAAATCTTTCGAATAAAACAAACTTGCATTTTCTCTTCATGGCTCCTTTAAGCGTGATGCTGCACGTCACTCCTGATGTAAAGGCTAAGGCAGCGCGACCACAGCCCGGCCTTTCTTGAGCATGTCATTTGCAGAGTGGCTTTGCTGTGCGGCTTCAGACGAGGGGTGTTCAGATAGCAAAGATGTTGGCGCTGAGTGCCTCGGCCTTAGAAAGGGAATTCAGAGAGCTGTCAGCATTCTCATGTGTCAGTGTTCAGATTTGCCACTGTTGTGCCATAGTGGACAACGCTAGATTTTCTCATTTCAATGGCATTAGTAAGCTTGGATAAGTTTGGTGAACTTAATGGCACAGAAGATGAAGAAAGCAAATCTCACAGGCTTTTCCATGCTTTGAAGAACAAATCAGTAAGCTACTGGAAAGCTCTCAGCGATGCGCAAAGTTATCAAAGTAGCTTCAGATAGGCATATTTTATATTTCAAATTATCGATATATTGAACTATTCGTGATCCCTTGGAGTTCGATATATCTGGGTTCTACTGTATATGCTCTCTATACCAAATGAAAGGGCTTCGCTTGTGAACACCTTGAACACAAACAGTTTTTCTAATAGCGGCCTAGTATGTTTGAAAGCAGCATTTTTCGGTCTACCAACCGTGCGTGTGCCAAAATGAATGCTGGCAACCCTGACAGTGCGCTGCACGGCAACACACTTTTAACTGTGCATGAGATGAAAAGAGGTAGTTGAACACTTGTCCCCAGCTAGAACAATAATAAAGTGCACTCTTTCCTGCTTCTTTGCGCAATTTTTGAATCATTCATTGGAACTGGTGGAGTCTTTCCTGCTTCTTTGCGCAATTTTTGAATCATTCATTGGAACTGGTGGAGTTGTTTCGACACGTATGGTGGTGTTGCGTTTAGACACTATGTGGTGCCACCCTTCAGACTTGAGAAAGTTTAGTGCCGAATTAGGATTATTTCTGACAATTTGCTTAGAAATTCCTTGTGGTTGCCCCATCATATAAAATGATGCAGGGGTGAGACAGCTGCGCATATTGCGCAATTCTGATACAAATTGGTTTTCCTGCGCCGGGCTGCTCCAAAAGCTTGAAAATTGCAAAAATTGCGCCAAACTGCTCCAAAACAGTCCGACAGCCGAGGCTTTTAACTCTTCTTCAGTTTCAGTGGAGAAAAATGCTTACTGACGACATAATTTTCTCGAAATGGTGCTCTTGGTAAAGGTTTAATTGATTGATCATTCAACAAAAAAACCCACATTGTCCCCGAGATAGTTGTTTAAAAGTCACAATGTCGGTTCGCACATGTTATATTCTGTGCGTTTTCAAAGTTTTCCCATCGAAAAACATTCAAAAGTCCTGTAGAAAGGCGACAAACTACTTGTGCAAGTAGATGAAAAAACGGCAATTTTCGGAGCGCCGTACCTCCGGAACGGCGGTGCCGTCTTTGTGTGGTGAAGATTCGAAAATATGGCCGCCTGGCGAAGCAGTTGCTCGTGGTTCAGGCAGAGTGCTCTTTGCTGGTTTCTACCGTGGTTGTGGTTATGGGGGTGGCTGGGTCTACATTCAATCGTCTGATCTGTTGCGGAAAGTTGCGTGACTCGAAAGATGAAGTTTGTCTAAAACGACGTGGTGCCCGCGAATTCGCTGTGTTTCGGCCTTTGCTTGAAGTGAAATTTCGGGCTCATTGCGGTGTTATAAAACGCTGAGTTATTGCTGCCTTGCGAGCGGCGGGAATGGGACGGTCGACAATGCAGAAGTGGCGGCGCAGGCTACATCGCCACAAAATGTTCAAGCAGTGTCCGATTGCGGGACGGCTATTATTGCAAGCTAGTAATATTGCAATGGTTCATCTATCTGAAGTGAAATTTAATGCCAAAAGAGAGGTAGCTAAACATACCAACGTTACTCAAATTACGATCGTAGTGAATGTGCACTGTGGGAATTGAAATGGGAGGGCTGGGGAGGGGGGAGGGGGGAGGGGGCGGGGCTGCGTTAACTGTCACGTCGCTTTGCGCAAGCCTTGCCTTGGCTCTGCACTTGTGCGTAAAGCCAACTCTGGGATTAAAAAAATAATAATTTCGGCATTCACATGATAATAAAAATTCCTTACGATTGCTTAGTTTTTCAATTTGATATTTTCAGTGGAGCTCCACGCTATCTATGCATAAAGCCTAAGAATTTAAAAATGGTTTGCATAAAGGTATTGCAGTTTGTACCTTGTGATACTCTGGTAGAAAAAACTTTATTGAAAGGCTGTTCCAGTTTTATGTACGTTCAAAACTGATTAAAAAGTCCACTCTCCCCCCCCCCCCCCCCCCCCCCTTCCCCACCCTGAGTTACCAAAAATTTGATTTTTTTAGTCTCCTAAGGTGACATAACATATGTCATTCTTCTGCTCCAAATCGAGGTTCTTCTGCTCCAAAATCAAGATTTCGCTGCTCCAAAAACTGCTCCCAAATCTGATTCAGCTGTCTCACCCCTGAATGCTGGCTTTCATACGAGCTAAAGGACGTGCACTCCACAAAAAGTGGCTGGCTGTGTCTTTGAAGTGCGTTTGAGGACGTGTAACACGGGTTGTTGCGCTAGTGGTGGATACTGTAGGTGAACAAGACTCTTGTCTGCTGCCGGGCATCCTGTATTAAGGTGAAGGTGGCCCCTTGCCCTCCTGCTGCAGGCTGGCACTGGGTGAGCATTGACGAGACCCTGCGCATTCCCCTGGACGAGTCGCTGAGCGACCACAGCCTCTACGCCAAGCACAACCTCTGCATCACCGGAGAGGTGGGTTCCCAGTGTTCGCTCGTACCAGTGGTCCAGTGGGGCACGGAGATTTCTTGGCCCACAGAAACAGTGGTAACCTCGTCCTGGACAGGTCCAACGCTTCTAAACCTAGTTATCTCAACTTAAGGCGAAGACTATGCATACAGTGTTTCGTGAAAGTTTGCCCTTGCTTGAGATTCTGCAGCTTGCCGTCTAACGACATCTACTGGATGACTGAATTATTCAGCCTTTCACTTGCGCTGAAGGGCACACACACAGACAGCCCATCCGGCGCTAAGTGGTAAAAGGCTGGCCTAGTCACATGGTACCGGAGTGATGAGGCTCTGAGAGAGTGAAGCAATAAGAAAGAATGTGCAGCCTTGCGTGCTGGTGGCTGAAGGTCACTTGCGATGCGAGAAATGGCCTTGAAAGTTGTAGTGTAGTACAGCTTTCGCTCTAAAACACAGGCCTGATAACCTCACCTAACGTAACCTAACCTAAACTAACCTAACGTGAAGACGGCAGAGTTCGTGTGGTCCAGTAGAGGTGATAGGAAAGTTGCTCTTATTGCATGTTATAACATTAAAGGGCTGTTACGCTCAGGAACTAAGATTTCAAAGAGTTCTAGGGTACGTCTGAGAAGTCCTGCTGTGCCAACATTTGCTTTAGCCTAATCGTGTAACGTTCCCTCTTATGCTTCTGGGATGTGAAGTCGTTGCAAAACTTCAGTTAAAGGGACACTGAAGTGATTTGTAAACATTGCGGGATCACGAGCGCAAATTGTAGTCCGGAGTCCCTAGGCCCCGTTTCGACCACTGTGACCGCATTTACACGAATTTATTGAGTAGAAAAATCAATACGAAAATGCTGTCCTCCTCTCTGCACCCTCGCCTATTTTCTGTGGCATTTTCGTGTGACGTCAGGAGGAGATGAGCTGGCAATTGGCTGCTCTACTGCACGGCTCGCCGGCCTTCCGACAGTCATTCGGCCCAAAGTTTAGTCCGCCGGCTGCCGACGGGTTGTCGCAATTCTTTCGCTCAGTTGAAACGAAGCCAGGACACGTTTGTGAATGGAAGAATGTGCCTTTCTTTACTTGGTTAGTTTGTACACTGTATCTAGCTCCAAGTCAAGGTTGCTTCACACAAGGGCTGCACAAGCGCACATGCGACACTTCGCTGACTGGTACGCCAGTAGGAAAATATAAGGCCTCTTAAAGAAGGGAGAAGAGTCAGCGAAGTCAATATAGGTACTAAGGAAATAAAATCAACTGAAATGTTTACCGTCCACCGTTAAAACTAGGGTGCGGGAAGCACTTTTTTGCACTGGGTGAACAAGCACAGCGGTCAGCAGCACGACTACGCATCTGCGAACGCTTTTCCGTCTAAGAAATGCAATTGCTAGACATGAGATATTGTGGAAACTTGGGGGGCGCTTACTGCACGAGCTCAATACAACAAATAGTCACCTAAGCTATTTGAAATGCTAAAACTAAATAAAAGGGTAAACTGGTTATACATTATATACTTTATATTTCACATGTCGGCAGCGCTCGCCCGTGGCCGAGTGATCTGGAGCGCTAGGTATGTTATTGCAAGTGTTTTGCAAGTCACTAGTTCGAATCCCCTGGGCTACAGTCTTTTTTCTTTTTTTTTTAAGTTGACTTTTTCGTTTTCGGCCCATGTTTTCAATACTGCGTTCACCTTTTTTTGGGCCGTAACGTTCACTGCTTCACGAACTAGTTCACAGAACGCGCGCAGGCTGACACTGGCGCACTAGCAAGTTCTCGTTGGCGTGCTGTTGCCACAAGCACCGACTACTTGCTGGCAGTGGGCACAGGCCAGGATCAGCAGACCCTTGGCCTGGTGCGAACACGCCTTTTACGATACAGGCATGAGTGAGGCAAGCTCCGAATATGTGGGAAAAGCGCATTGCATTTGTGCATCTGCGGTGACGCGGAGGGTGTTCACCCATTGCGTAGGCCTCGGCTATAGTGATTGCTACGATTCCAAGCCGCCCTGGGAGGCTTATCTTATGCATTTTACAGCCGACAACATGGCAGAAGGGCGATACGACGATTACTGAGATATCGAGAATGCCCATCGAACGATGCCATCGGATGTCAAGCATGTTGTTTTACAGTACCGAAACCGAAACTCGTTTGAGTGCTAACCTTGGAAATCGTCCAGTCACGGTGCATTTCCTCCCGTCGTCACAGCCTTTAGTTGCTGCGGCCGCCGCAAGCTGCGCATGGTAGTTTTTCTTCTTTCGCGCTTTGTCAAATAATTACCGACTTGTCAACCGGATGAACGATGAAAAGTGTGTTGAGTTGAGCCAGTCTACGCAGTGCAAGCAAAAACTGGAGCTTGACGAATTCACTTCAGTGTCCCTTTAAGGGAGGACATGGTAGGGTATACAATTTGCCATGGTATTGTGCCTTACTTTCGGAATAAGGTGCCATCAAGCCTCACCAGTGTGGTGTTTGTAGTTGTTTCACTTGACAAGTTGCTAAACAAAGTGCAACATGTGGATGGACACAAATCTGCCCTTGCTTGAACAGCACAAGCAGGTTTGTGTTTCAATAGTGCTTGTGCAACAACAGAAACTCTAGTCAGCAACTCTAATTTGGGGTGAATAATTTATACTTCTGCTGTGTAAACAAAACAATGCTGTGTGTTCTACACTAAGGGTCTTACATATATTGTCACCTCTACAGTGATCAGGGAATTTTGCCTGAAATCGTCAGGGAAAACCCGGAAAAGTAAAGAAATTTAAAAAAAATAACTTTTAGACACCCTGGTCATGCTGACACCGATGTCGAAAGGATATTTGTTCTGAGCTTCCTCATGCGTGCAAAGATTAAAATTGATTTAAATTATGGCATACTGAATGTTTATGATTGAAACTTCCTGGGAAATATCTCCACATACAAAGGAAGCTTTTTACTTCTTGATCTCAGCTATGAAATCTCATGTCTGTACTCCTTTAAATTTCTCAGTGAACAAAGCATCGTTTGCAGCCACGCAGGTACTGACGCTTCTCCAAAAAACCATGTATTTCGAATAAAGCAACACTGTATCTGTATGTTGTCTTCAAGGTGCCTTTACGCACAGGCAGCAGATGCCACGTTCAGCTGGTGGAAGCATTTCACATCGCAGATCGAGGAGGCACGTGCGTTAGCCAGGCAAGCGCGTCTCTCCAGTGTAAGGCATTAGTGTGGGGTTTTCCTGGTTGCCTGTCAGATCAAGTTCACCCCTTAGCTCATCTGTCTAACTTTTTTCACGTATATTGCCTTCTCATTTTTGCTTTTTATTTTTTCGTACAAACATGCAAATGTGTCCTTAGTAGGTTTGAGATGCTGGACCAGTGGCCGTGCTTGTGTATTTGATGTCTGTGCTTGCGTTGCGCCGGCTCCAATCAAAGACACATGCTCTGCGTTTGCGAGCACTTTCTGGTGTTGATGTTGTCGCACACTCCTAAGAGCATAGCCACGGTAGTGTTTCTGACTCATTGTGGGTGTGTGGCCACCGAGTGAGTTGTGAACGAGCAGAGTGGGACAGCTGAGGAGCTTCGTGGGTTGCCTCCTGAGCGTTTCTTCCTGCTCTTCCCTTTCAGGGCCTGTCCTACCTGACGGCGACGGCCGACCACTTCCTGCGCAGGATGCTGCCTCACGTGCGGGTCTTCGCACGAGTCGCCCCCAAGCAGAAGGTACGGGGGCCTCCCACTCTGCTGGGCCACACGGGGGGACGGCAGGCAGCAGCCCCACTGGCTCAGTGGGGGTCAGCTGGGGCGCTGCAAGTTGCCTTCAAACCGGGTGCCTTTTTAAAGGCGGAATGCAAGTTTGGTTCATTCAAAATATTGCCTTGTTAGTATAACACTGACACCACTTGTAATGCTAACTTCACTCGGATAAGCTATACAGTTGAACCTCGATATAACGAAACTCGATTTAAGGGGGGACGTGGCTTTCAAAATCAACTTTTTTATTTCTGAGTGGATTTTGATGAAAATTGGCACAGCAACTGGAAATGCTTCTGTGATAACACCATAAAAATTTCAAGATAATATTTTGATAACTTTTTTATTTATTAAATTTTCTTTCTGTTCTGCTTGTACCGAGCTTGAGCGACTTATAAAACACGATAGAAAACTTGTTCGAAGTGCTTTGCATTCCCAAATGAATGGGCGAGGTCGTGACAGTTTTAGAATTTTTTTTTTACAAAACAATATTTTTTAGTTTTCATTTTTTTAGAGGTTAATGTGCAACAGGCATGTCGACTGTGAACGACTATTTGAATAAAAAAGTCACAAACAACAAATCTGGAAAACCAAAAGTGTCACGACCTGAACTGTTCATCAAGGAATGTAATGCAAGAAACGGAATCAAAATAGACCCAGCGGTCACAAAGAAATCCCTGGTACAAGCGACACAGGTGGCAAAAAAAACTGTTTTGAGAAAACGGCTTCCGAAGTTGCAACATAGGTTTCACTTATCAAAAGTTGCCACGGTTGCAGCCTTTCATGTCCTTTTGAACATGGGGCTTCTGGAAGGCCTTGCCTTGAAATTGGAGTGCCTTTTACAGCCTTTCTCTTTCCAGAAAACATCATTTTCAGCTCCTCCGTGAAGAGTACATACCCCCTTTGCAAACCAAACGGAGGGGAAGATGGGTTTCAATGGGCTTTCAATGCAAAGTAGGTTAGCTGGTTGGCTGTATCGCAGTGGACAACCTCCTTTTGCAGTGTTGTCACCATGGCAACAAGTTAAGCATTTTTTTTACTTAAATTTGAACATTTCTGGCTTTTTTTTTTGTTTTATCTTGCCTGGCACAGCAACTTAGTACTCATACGTGCAGGTGTTCATTGCCAAAAGTTTGCATACCACAAGGATGAAAATGAGCTACTTTGAAGCTTGGTAGAGTATTCTGCATAACTCCCAACTTCAATGCAAGAGCATATTTTTTTACTACTTTTGACATTCAAGGCATCTAATATTTCTCGCAGCACAGCCAGTATGCCCTAAGCAATGGTATCAATAATTTCCCTAAAAAAATCACTGTTAAATGCTGCCACAGTAACGTACATTTTTAACGCAGAGAGCATATTTTATACCTATATTACTAACTCAAACCTGTTTGCATGAAAATTACAAGTGCACAGGAAAAAAAAAAAACGTAGCACAAGAAAGGCGATATGGCTCGCGCGCATCGCAGCGCACGCTTACCGCGACATATCGTACTTTGATTATCCCTGATATGGCTTGTCAGGTCGCTTTTAAGATTAAATCTAACGTCGCAGGCATTAATTACAACTACTGGCATTCAATCGTAACCGGTTGCCCAGTCATGTGATGCTCCAATGCGCGTCGGCTATGCCGTGCGCGCCGCAGCGTTTGACGCGTCGACCGTTTCTTTCTCAAGGCTAGCGAGCCCACAGTCAAAACACAGCAATAACTAAGCGTGTAAACATCGCAAATCCGACTAAAAGTTCACTTCACGAACCGCTATCGCAAGCGCGCACACCGCGTCACCCACCAAGGTCTGGCGACGGTAGAGTCACGCGCACCACGAAGCGTTCGATGACCTCCGCCTTTCGAGCCACACAACTTCCCGTAATCTGGCTCGTTATATCTGGCATTCCCATCGCGATAACGTGCGTGTTGAATACCACAGATTGAACAGAAACTCGGCCGAGCGAAGCGGCGAAAATGAACTCCATCCGCTCGCTACGCAGCTCAGGCGGCCGCCATCTTGCGTTGCGCCCGCGACATCCAATCAGGAGGGTCACTGTTCTTCGCCCCGACCGGAGGACCAATAGCGCTTCAGCATCTATTTCTAGTTTCGTTTGTGCGTCGTTTCTTTTCTGCCGTTTGTGCGTTTGTGAATGAACGAGGATACAAGAGACGAGCGGAACCGGAAAGACGATTGCTCGGCCGATCTAACCATATCAAAATGGCCGCGCCCGGTGGCACCGTTGCGGAGATAGAGCGCTCCGAAAATTGCCGTTTTTTCGCCCTTTTGCGCTGATAGTTTGTCACCGCGCCTGACAAAAGTATTTTTTTATGCCACTTTGCGACGTTTTTCAGCGTAAAAACTTTGCAGGCGCACAGAATAGGAAACATAGAAGCCGAATATGTGGGTTTCAAAAAAACGATGTTTTGGTCATTTTTCCGAAGTTGAAAGCCGCGTCCCCCCTTAATGAAATTCGCAATATAATTAATTTTTTCAAGTTTTCTATCAAAATTTTGCTAAATCCATGTATTTTTATCTCGATTTTACAAAGCAATTTCGTGCGGCGCTCCCGATTTAACGAAGTCACGGCGAGAAAGGAAGAACGAAATTCCGATTGAGGCACGTTTTATTTTGCCTCTCAGAGCCTACATTGAAAACATTCAGTACTCGCATTGACTCTTAAACGGCTAAAATGAAAGAAAAGCGGTGAAATCTGCGGTTGACAACCATTAAAAGCGATGAAAGAAGCTGCTCAAACCACTAGTGGTCATGGACGGTTGAATAGTGCGGCCACCATTTTGACGTCTCCGTCGTTGCCTACGCCAGCGCCCTCTATGCTTAGGCTGCCAAAGCCTACTTCAAGCTTTTTTCCTACGCGTCCTTCCTCACGGTGCTGCTGCTCTAGGTTGTGCTCGCTAGGTTGTGCTCGCTGAATATTTTGCTCATGCATCATTAGGTGAGTCTTGTGAGTCTTGTAGGAAAGAAAAGTGTTCTGAACAAGAGCCTGAGGAAGTGTCGGGAAAACTGACGGTAGACCGATGGCCACCGAAGTGATGGATGCCATCGACGTTCTGCGGAGGCACGCAGGCGCACGCGAATGTGTAAAAGCAAGCCTTGTTAGCGCTGTCAGCATACGAGGTCAAGAAACGCCAAGCACTGCTTACGGACTTCTTCACTACGGCTTAAACATCGAGTGCTGGTGGCAATAAATTGCTTTCTTTGAGCGTGGTCGTTTTTGTTTCACCCGTGTTCATTAGACAGCTGCCGTCCGGAGAAATCGGTTTCTTTAGGGCTCAGTGAGCATAAAAGTAATTGCTTAATCGAATTTTGCCGGGAGATACTTACTGTAAGCTTTCCGCTTTAGCGGGAGCACGTAAGCACTGCTACACACAGTCCGTCCGCGTGCACTCCGCTCAACTCTCAATCATGGGTATCTCTAGTGTCGTGGTTGCATCCCGCGCCCATACTGCAGAGTTTTTGTACATGAAAAAAGTCTTTAGAAAGTTTCACAGCACTCTTCCTCTGTTGGCCTGCCGCACCCCTCAACGCCGCGCCTAAGCCTACCACTGAACGGACGAAAAGAGGCGTAACTTCGAACCAGCACCTCGCCGGGGTGAAGTTCATGGGGCATGGACGCAGGTTCAAATGACTAGCAGCGGCTTTTAGTATTGACTGCAATGAAAAAAATAAAAAGTGGAAACCTAGTCAGCTATCACATTTAATGAGGCGTTGCGGAAAAAGCACCGGTTTTACGACAACACATGAACTACCGTCGGCTATCCGAATTACATAGCCTAAGTGTTGAAACTCTCAATTCACACAGTTTTCGCGGCCAGTTTTAGTACAAATTTTGCTTTAAAGGGACACTGAAGTGAACTTGTCAAGCTCCCGTTTTTGCTTGCGCTGCGCAGACTGGCTCAACTCAACACACTTTTCATCGTTTATCCGGCTGACAAGTCGGTAATTATTTTATAAAGCCTAAAAGAAGAAAAACTACCACGGGCAGTCTGCGGCGGCCGCACCAACTAAGCTGTGACGTTGGGAGGAGGGGGCACCGTGATTGGACGATGCCCAGGCTAAGCAATCAAACAAATTTCGGTTTCGGTTCTGTAAAACATGTTTCACATCTGATGGGATCTTTGGATGGGCATTCTCAATATCCCAGTAATCGTATTACCGCACTTCTGCCATGTTGTCGGCTGTAAAATGCATAAGATAAGCCTCCCAGGACGGCTTGGTATCGTAGCATTCACGAGCTGAGGCCTACGCAGTGCATGAACGCCCTCCGCGTCCCCGCAGATGCTCAAATACATGCGCTTTTCCCCCATATTGGAGCTTTCCTCACTCATGCCTGTATCGTAAAAAGCGTGTTCGCACCAGGCCAAGGGTCTGTTGATTCTGGCCTGTGCCCGCTGCCTGCAAGCAGTCGGTGCTTATGGCAACAGCACGCCAACGAGAACTCGCTAGCGCGCCAGTGCCAGCCTGCGCGAGTTCTGTGGACTAGTTCGTGGAGCAATGAACATTGCGGCCCAAAAAAAGATGAACTCAGTATAGAAAACATCGGCAAGAAACGAAAAAGTAAACTTATAAAAAAAAAATAGCATGTACCCGCGAGGATTCGAACTTGCGACTGGCAAAACTGTAATGACATTCCTAGCGCTCCAGACCACTAGGCCACGCACGGGGGCTGCCCTGACGATGGAAATATAAGGTATATAATGTATAACCAGTTTACACTTTTATTTAGTTTTAGTATTTCAAGCAGTTTAGGTGACTATTTCTTGTATTGCACTCGTGCAGTAAGCGTCCCCCGAGTTTCCACAATAGCTCACGTCTAGGAATTGCATTTCGTAGACGGAAAAGCGTTCGCAGATGCGTAGTCGTGCTGCTGACCGCTGTGCTTGTTTGCCCAGCGCAAAAAAGTGCTTCCCGCACCCTGGTTTTACGCTGTACGGTAAAAATATCAGTTGATATTATTTCCTTAGTACCTATATTGTCTTCGCTGACTCTTCTTCCCCTTCAAGAGGCCTTATATTTTCCTACTGGCGTACCAGTCAGCGAAGCGTCGCATGTGCGCTTGTGCAGCGCTTGTGTGAAGCGACCTTGACTTGGAGCTAGATACAGTGTACAAACTAACGAAGTAAAGAAAGGCACAATCTTCCATCCCCAAACGTGTTGTGGCGTAGTTTCAACTGATCGAGCGAATTGCGACGACCCGTCGGCGGCCGGCGGACTAAACGTTGGGCCGACTGACTCGGTCACGGAAGGTCGGCGAGCCGTGCAGTAGCGCAGCAAATTGCCAGCTCCTCTCCTACTGACGTCACACGAAAACGCCACAGAAAATGGGCGAGAGTTCAGAGAGGAGGACAGCATTTTCGAATTGATTTTTCTACTAAATAAATTCGCGTAAACGTGCTCAGAGTGGTCGAAACAGGGCCTAGGGACTCCGGACTACAATTTGCGCTCGTAATCCCGCATTGTTTACAAATCACTCCAGTGTCCCTTTAAGTGGAGAGGTAACTACATAGCAGTTGTTTCTGGGCAATGGGCAAGGCTTTGAAACCTCAATAGCTGGTTAAATGAACTGTAAAATCGAAACCTCGATTTTACGAAATTCTCGATTTAACGAAATTTCCGCGCGCAAGTACGACTTCGTTATATCGAGGTTTAACTGTATAATAAGGAAAACAGACAATAGGCATGCGACACCCTGGCTACTTCTCTGCACTGAACCTATTACATACCATGGGCTGAGGCCGACAAAATCCAACGCAAATTAAACAGGGATTAGAAGCTTGCAGGACAGCCGATTTGCACCTAAATCTAGTGCATACTCTTTGTATAGCAGTAACAGTGGTGGGGTAAACAATGGAATTTGCGGGCAAACATGTAGACATAGAAGCAGTTACCAGCTGACACTGCCACTTGTGTGGCCCTGTTTGTCGTGCCATAACTGATGTTTCAGAAAACAATTACCATCAACCGTAATAAAAAATACAGCAGGTGTAGAAGTCCAGCCAGACACAGAGTGCGAACGCTGGTCCTTCAGCAGTATTTCAGCACTATATGAAAGTGGGTGATAGATAAGGTAACCAAACGGCCGTCTGTTAGATGGCAGCAGCCCTGGTCAGCAGGCTATCTTTAGTTCTACGTACCTGCCCTGAGTACGTCATTGCTGACGTCATGAAACATATGATGCAGCAGGGCAATTGAAATTTCAGATGAAATTGTTTAACTACAGTGGAATCTCGGTCATACGAATCTGAAGGGGCGGCAAAAATATTCGTATCACCCGAAAATTCGTATCATCAGAAAATGAAAAAAAAAAAATGGAATAGTTCCGCGCATATGACAGGCGTCGGCTCATGCCGTGAAGAGGTGCAAGTAGCTTCAGTGACCGCTTGTAACCTATTGTTAAAACGCTGCTCAAGGTGTAAACTAAATTGCTCATGTGGGAAAGGAGCTCACAGTGTGTGAGAAAACTGCGCTATAAAATGCCATCCGCGCCAAACATCCGCGGAGGTGGCCCAGCCAGCTTCCTCCATGTGCGAGCGCTTCGAAATTGCCGCCATGAGGCACACGTCTCCCCATTGGCGCAAGTCGTGAGGCTCCTCCCACTGCCGTTCGCGGCAACCGATGCAGAGGCTGGCACCGGGGTGCCGGCCCGAATCGTCAACTCGGTAGTCAAAAGAAAGCGTGCTCATCGTCGACGCGACGTGCGCACACGAACTGCATGCGATTCGTGCGCGTCGGCGTTGCGCGCGCGTTATTTTCACGCCCGCGTTGACGATTTCGCCCCCGCTACAGATTCTACCTCGCTCGGAAAATGACGCCCGATGCCGCCATGTTGCCACGGGCAATGCCGCCGCTTGCCGCGCCGGGGGCAGCATGCGGGTGGTATTCGCAGCGGCACGTTTTCGTGAGCAGAAAACGTTCCATGCGGTTCACACTTCAACATAATCGATGCGAAAGTGGCGCAGGCAACACGGCAAGGTGACAACGGGGTAACAGAGCGCGGGGCATAGACCTCAGAAGCGAGGAATGCGGAGAAGGCAAAATGGCGAAGGTATTCACCGTCGGAAATGAGGGAACGTCTGATTGCTGTGGTTTATTCAATAAATGTAATACAAAAAAGGAAACTGGAGGCACCCGAGCTGCAGCCAGCGGAAACGAAAGATACAGAGAGGAGAGATTGTAGCGGGAGATAAAAGGGAGGGAGAAAGACCAGGCGTCGAGAGGGCGAACCAACGCTCCCGCCTCCCGTCCACGCCGCAGTCGTCTGCTCGCGGCTCGCGTGTTCGTATCACCCGCACCGGAGTGGTAAATGTGTACGGATCATCCGAATTTTTTTTTTACATTGCAGACAATGCATTTTCGCCGGGGAATTTTGAAAATTCGTATCACAGCGAAATTCGTATCAACGAATTCGTATCACCGAGATTCCACTGTATGTCGTGACCGCACCTATTCAAAATCGTTCAATTTGAACGATAGCTTGGGAGCCCCTTTTCATAGCGTTCCAGGCGTTGCTGGGAAAAGTAAAGCTATTTCGAGTTAGCTCAGAAAATGCCCTTTCAAAATCAGTTTTGTTTTCATTTTTGCAACAAAAACATGATTTTTGACAGGGTGTGGAAAAGGGCCGTGGTCATCGCGCGTCACTGATACCAACGAAGAATGTGTGCTACTTGTAATTACTCTGCATAAGCATTTGGCTTTTGTTATCAGGGCACGAATGGTGATTTAGAAAATGATTTCAATCGTTAGGTTTGCACTCTGACAGTAATAATCCCTGAAATCGGCTGAAAATGTCAAGCAGCAAGCAGTGCCTATTTGCAAAGCTAATTTATGATCTTAGGCAGTTTTATTGCCTTAGCGCACATTGTTCTAAGTTGCGTTGTAGTTATACTTACCACAGGACCATTCGCGAACAGTTTACAACAGTTTTGGTTTTGTTTCTGCATTGCGAAATTCATATTTGGCGCCACTATGCAGTTACCCAACTTCAGGCCTACCTGCCATGGCACCTTGAGTGTCCGCAACTGATCCTCGAAAAAAGCATGCCGCTCCTGATTTCAGACAACCCTGACCATATTTCTGTGATAAGAACTTCCGATGCAAGTCAAAAGATAACACCCAGTCGCCAGCTACTGTACTTACCCGATTCTAACGCGCCCCCAATTCTAACGCGCACCCGATTTTCCTGTCTAAAAAACCGAAAAAACTTGCACCTCCGATTGTAACACGAACGGAACTGTGTGAGCAAGAAAAACGAATGCGAGAGAAACGGTCGATTTATTTCCCGAAGTAATCTCACTCCTCTCACTCCTCGTCGCTTTCCGCTGACCACAACGTCTCGTCCTCGGTGCCGCCAAGAGCATTCGTGATGCCACACTTCTGAACGAACGTTCAACCATGGTCGATGGGATCGTGGCCCACGCCTCGCACGCCCATCCCGCGACCTTCTCCAGAGCTGCACACTTCAGCCAACCGCTCGTTTTGAACGCGCGAGAGCCGCTGCTGCCATTGCTGTTATCAAGTGCGCAAGTGGAACGATTTGACAATTTGTGTGAACGCCGATAGAAAAGCCTAGGCGCTTATGCTTCCGGTGTCCGAAAAACATGGAGGAAGAAAAATCGTTTCTAGAAGCTTTGGCGCCATCTTCAGATGGCGATGGCGATAAGTGGGACAAAATTTCCGCTGTTTCGGCAGTTTCAGTTTCGTATCCGATTCTAACGCGTAAGATTTTTTGGCCTATTTTTCCAGAAAAAAAGTGTGCATTAGAATCGGGTAAATATGGTATCTGTTCCGACGAGGAGAGCACTTCAAACCGGCCTTACACACCGCCAGCTGTTCGCCTGCCAGTTTCGTTTCCACACGAGAATATCTCCAGGGGTCTAGTGTTGCCTCTTAGGGTGCGTTCCAATTTACCCTTGAGACGGTTTCGTTGCCGTCTTCGCGGACAGTCCGCCATTTTAAGCCCCGTTCCAATTCGAACGAAGCAGTCAGCGAAGACTGCTTCGAGGAGACAGCATCGAAGTCAGCAACGATGCAGGCTACCTTCCTGTCTAGACTAATAAGTGACTAATAAGAAAAATGACATTAAGTAGTTAAGACTTTAAGATACCGAATGACATTATTTGGGCGGGCCGTGCAACACATGAATATGCAAAGGCATTGAATGTGTTGGGCATGATGGTGATAATGACCAAAAAGTGAAATGCACTCATATTTCAGAAGGTTTTAGCGTACAGAAAAACGTTTTAGAAGGGTTGAAAATGTTTCTTGTGAAAGAAAATGTTATGAAAAATAGGGTTTTCTAAAAAATGGTGTGAGCCGTTTCTAAAAGTGTCTTCAGCAGCTGCCGTCACCTTCCAGTGGTAGCTAAATCCGAAAAATTCAAAACGATGAGTAACACTTTGTTTTGCCTTTTGCCGCTTTTAGTGAACTTTGTTTTCTTCGGAACCTCAGGACCAAGAGTGCACAAAAAATCGTCTTAGTTCGAAGTTCAATTACGTTTCTGCGTCAACACTGTGGTGATGAGAGTTTCATTGGTTTCATTGAGTGGTCATCGCTTTCGAGAGTAGGCAGAATTAAAGCGGTCATGACGGCGAATGAGTTGTGTGGAACTTCTTAACTCTTTCATTACCACGCCTATTCAAATCGATCACCGGTGATCGATGATTTATATTGCCTATTTCGACATGTTGTAGTCGTTTCTCGTACACCTAATGCAGCCAGTGATTAGTCTAGGCATTGCCCTTTTAGAATCAGTTTAAATTTTCCCGCTCCGGCGACGTTGAGATTTTTGGCGGCGTTTTTTGCGAGCTGAGGTGCGTGTGTTTTTGAGGAAGGGGCGTGGCTGCTGCCCTTGAGAAAAAAGCATGCAGATCGTCGCTAGGCTGCATTACCATAATATTTTTTTTGTCAAAAGGCTCCCGGCAAGTCAAATACCAAATAATGCGCCCAGCTTTGTAGTCCGACAGCGTTGAGAGGTGATAATTACTTGAAAATGGCCCCAGCTATTCACTAATATCTTTGGTTCGGAGAAAGGGCAGCTTCATTCTCCCAAAGCTTATTTCTGATGGTCCCCCGCATGTCTAGCAAGTGTGCCTGCCATTTTCAACCAGTTTCCAGAAGTTTCGGTTTCGTTTTTGCATTGCGAAATTCATATTTGGCGCTACTACGCAGTTACCCAACTACAAGCTCATTTGCCATGGCGCCTCCGTTGCCCGCTACTGCTCCTCAAAACAAGCATGCCGCTCGCGCTTCCACTTTATCTCTGCCTTGCTTCTGCAATAAGAGCTTTCGCTGAAAGTCAAACGATAACACCAAGTCGTCGGGTGTCAGTTCAGACGAGGAGAACGCTTCCAATCGGCGTTGAACACCGCCAGCTGTTCACCGGCCAGTTTTGGTTTCATACGAGGGTATTTCCGGAGGTCTAGTGTCGCTTCTTAGTAGTACTGTCTATTCTGACAGTCTCCAACAGCCTTGTATTTGTTTCTCTTCAAAATTGTTAGGTGGTGCTGCAATGTAGTAGGCTCGGAGTGCTGAAGTCGTTTCACAGCCCGATGGCGGCTTGGTGGTGAAAGCTTGCTGGGCTTGATTCTAGCGCATCGTACCTTATTCCTGCAAGCAAGGCTATTATGGTGAGTCAGAACATGATAATAAAACGCAAATGAAAGTTCTGACTGATGAGCGATCATCAGAACGTCAACAAGCATCCACCAAAGAGTTTGGTTCTCAACTCCAAGCGGATTTTTTCACATCGCTTGCTTGCCTTCAATATTGTGCTGGTCATAATCGTTGACAAGGTGTTTTTACATCACGTGGAGGCTAATTTGGGCCTTTAATAATGTCAAACCACCAGATTTCTTCTAGAGAACTATCCAAAATAGCAAAACTTGAAATAGAGGTTGGGCTTCACCACATTGCATGGGCACCACGTGGGCTAACATTTTCTTTTATATCTGACAAATTGCACTGCGCAACTCAATTTTTTTTCTAGGACGGGTTTTTGAAATATCTACCTACAAAATGTATATTCTAAATTTTTTCTACTACACGTGGTTTATTATACACAACTTACTTTTTTCTTTTTTCTTCGACGCGTGGACAAAAATTTCGAATTCGATAATTTTTTTTGGAATCATTATTTAGGAAAACATTAATAAAACTGGTGTCGTTGGAAAGCGCGTGGAATAATCTGCATTGTATGTCACTGCAATGTGTGCCTAACCAATATGTATAGCACAAAAAAATGTTTTGTTAGACCCTTCAAAATTGGTCAATTTCCCGCGGTAACGAAAGAGTTAAACAAGAAATGACATTAGAGTGAATGGCATTAGATTTTTGCATGTAGCAGCGAATTAATGGCATTAAAACTTACGGCATTAAGTACTTAATGTTATTTTTCGTGTACGTGTTGCATGGGTACAAGTCTGTCTCGCGACATAAATTGAATTTCTAAATGTACCGCGTGTATCCTTTTTTTTTAGTTCTAAGCACACATGCTTGATTGGCCACTTGTCATGTCCGTGGCCCATTTGAGGGGCCCATTTGTGGGCCCCCTGTGGATTGAAAGGGCCGAGGGGCTGTGGATTACGCTTTGGAAAGGAACAGTTTGCACCCTCACCCCTCGCTGAGTCGAATTGGGGGTGCGCCTGTTGGCACCGTGGGTGGAGCGGGGTGGTGCTGACCCTCCGCCCTGGCCCTCTCGCAGGAGCAAGTGATCACGGCCCTGAAGAGCCTCGGCTTCGTCACCCTCATGTGCGGGGACGGGACCAACGATGTGGGTGCCCTGAAGCACGCCCACGTGGGTGAGTGGGCCACTCCTGGTCGTCCAGCTCGTGTCCAGGGCACGGTCCTTGCCGACACTCCCGGCATTCAGCAGCTCCCACTGGCCTTGCCGACACCAGACGCTGCTCTGTGCTCAGCCCACGTTCCTATCATGCCGGGTGGGCTGATCTGTCACAGGTGCCGGGAAGACAAAATGCAGCTTTATTCGAGGTGAAACAACTAGCCGTCGGCAAATCCAGCCATGAAAGACGGGAAAAAAAAAAAATGTCAGAAATATTTAAAAACTTTCAAATTTTGCACTGCATTGATGTAGTATGGACAAGAGTGGCGTCATATGGACCGGCTCTAGAAACAGTTGCCAGTGTTTAAACTGCACATTAGCATTCAAATAATACGATTATACAGTACAAGTGGCTGAGGAGTTGCCACTGCTTCATCTGTTTTCTTTATATGTCAATTACTTATTTGAAGTTTGCAATGAAGTTAGCAATGAGATTGGTGTCATTGTTATCTGGTCAGAGCAGTCTTTTCAATGAACCAAACTTTTATTTTGTCTTTACGGCCTGTTTGAAGACTGCCGAGCGGCCAGCACATACTAAATATTGCATTTTATGTGACTGTCAAAACTGGGCACAAGCAGCCTAATCGAGGTCTGCATGCATTGGCTGGGCAGTTTTCTTTCTTTTCACACTTCGAGATGCTTTTATCACCTTTTAGGATTGTCAACAGCAAGCGTGCTGAGGCCAGATTTCTCAACCACGCTCCCTTTTCTCTTCCTCGGTTGATACCTCAGTGCTCATATAAAAGAACCTTTCTCATCTATCTTGGCAGTACTGCCATTAGCTGACACTGAATGAATGGAAAGTCGTTATTTTTTGTAGGAGGCTCTATTGTTTCCTACGTGCTCAGCAGCGCAATGCCTTAGCCACTGAGCCACTGCGGCGGGTCTCTGTTCATTTCTCTTACTTTTTATTCATTTGTCCAGAGTCTCATTTGGTGTAGAATGGAGTTAAATGTTTATCAGCTTAGGTTCAAAAAGGACCATTTTGCCTATCTCTGGTCTTCTCTGGGTTGTTTTTCATGACTGTGATAGTGTTGTACAGGGGTGGAAGTGCTGCTCCATTTGCTCCACACTGCTCCAATCTGCATTTTCTGCTCAGGCAGAATTGCGCCGAAACTGCTCCAAAGCGGCGCATCAAGATGTGGGGCAACTGTGAGGGGATGTTCAATGCCAGTCGCATTGAGCACGGAGCAGTTCCGGGCTCATTCGTACAGCTGTCATTCAAAGCCTGGCGCACTCTGGTGAACTCCTTTAAAAGGGCCATGAAGACAAAATGCAAGTGTGCTTCATTCAAAAGATTGCCTCGTTAGAATCATGCTGACACCATTTTTAACTTAAGCTTCGCTCAAATAAGCTGTATAGTTAGGAAAAAATGTCAATAGCCATGCGACCCACTAGCTCATTTACGGCAACAGAACCTATGATGTCATACCAGCCAGCTCTTCGATTGGCGGAGGCCGGAAAAAGCAAATGCAAATTAGGCAGAACTCATAAGCTTGCCGAACGAGCTATTTGTTCTTAAATTTAGGGCACGTTCTTTTTATATCAGTAAGAATGGTAAGAGAAACAGTGGAAGTGGCTCTACAGAAACAGTGGCTCTAGGTTTGGCTCTAGAAATCTGCTCCCAAACAGACTTAAACTTCTCAGAAATTCGCCTTTTGGTGCTCCAAAGCTGCTGCATAATCACCCTTTTACTGCTGCAAAGCTGCTCCAAAAGGCTCAAGCCTGCTTCCACCCCTGTATCACGAACATTTATTTTTCATTTGTCTTAAATCTAGCTATTCACAGCATTGCTCAGCTCTAGTTTTCTCCTAGTTATTCCACTGTTAGCTGTTAGTTTTAATTATGGGAACTTAATTGGAACTTAATTGGGGGAACTTAATTCATCGGAAAAGTGGTCAGCTTAGTATTGATCGAATGTTGAGTAAGAACAATTAAATGTTTGTCTTTTGTTTTCACAAAAAAATGAAAAAATTGCAAATAAGTGATGTCTGACTCTAGAAATATGCTTCCAAGCAGGCTTGCTGTGCTCCAAAATTCTTCTTTTGATGCTCCAAAGCTGCTCCGAAACTCCTCTTTGATTGCTGGAAAGCTGCTCCAAAACAGCATTATTCCTGCTGCCTGAGCTGCTCCGATGGACTCAAGCGCGCTTCCACCCCTGTGTAGTATCTAGAGGTGACTAGATGTACCACGGAGAAACATTTCATTGCTATTTTCCATCAAGCTGACTAGCTCAGAAGTTGCTTGTGGCTGCAAAAAAACTACAATACTACCGTTAAAAGCTTATTTAAAGTTATTTTATCAATAGAAAAGTGGAGCTCCGGAAGACCTATTTGTCAGGGATTGTTTAGGAACTCATGGAAGACGAACAAGATAAAGAATGTTACCCTTTTCTGTTGATTCTGGCTTCAGGAATGAAAAGAAGCCACGCAGCTAGCCAGGCCAGGCAGGAGGGGGGAACGTTGCTAGCTGCAGTGGCAGTGCCCACGACGGCACGCGATGGCAGTGACCGCTTTCCCCTGTCCCTCCCTGTTGCAGGAGTGGCCCTCCTGGCGAATGCCCCGCCCACGCAGGAGAAGGCCGGTGGCCGGCGCAAGAAGGACGAGGGTGGCAGCGCCAACCACGCCCACCCGGATGCGGCGGACGGCCAGGCGGACGGCGCCAGCAGTGCAGTGAGCTCCCGTCTGGAGGCAATGGCTGCCCGCGGCCGCGTGGGCAAGCGGCCGGACGGCAAGCCCAGTGGCGGGCCCAGCAGGACATCTCGGGCCGAAAAGATGGCTGACGCCCAGGTGCCTTTTTTCACCCGCCCTTTTGCTGTGCACCCCAGCTAGCCTTTTTCTCCCAGTAATAGTTCCTGGGGTGGCTGGCGTTGCAGTTTCCTGCACCCATGCAATGCGAGTCTTACTAGTCCACGCCAACGGATCGTCCGAATACCTTGCTGTCCTTAGCCTCAGTTTTCTTTTTCTTTGCTTCTCCTGTCCCTTGCCAAGTGCGAAATGAACATCATGAGAGGCACAATGCAATCCATAGTCAACTTCTAAGCTCATTTATTAGGGCTGTGCAAATCGTGATTTTTGTTTTAAAAGCAAATGACAATTTCGCTCAAATAGTTGTGAACTGAAGCGAATACTCATGATTTCCAATAAGAAAACTGAAATTTACGATTTCTCGAGCATGTTTCAGTAACTGGCTCATAGAGAAAAGTAAAAGGCGCATTCCAAAGGCTTCCTGTGGCATGGCATTTGCCATCCTTCTCGCACACAAGCCATCCTCGGTGTTCTCAGTCTTATAACGCGCTGAATGTGGCCAGCTGGCCAACGGCCTCAAAGCGCACAAAATGTGTGCGTAATTTTCTTGTCCTCTTATGTCCTGGGACTTCGGTCAGGCGCTCGCAAATTACATGGGACACACTTTTAGGGGGGGTGCTCGCAGATCCCTTGAATGCGACAGTTACGCAATAAATGTGGCAGGGACATACCGTATTTAGCGTAATGAACCCGCTAAATGAACCCGCAGACTATTGCAGTAACATGCTGTCACACTACAGTACGCGCAGAAATGCTAAAAACGCTTTCCAACAAAAAGAAATCTCGACAGTAGCAGAAGACGTGAGTGGCAGTGCCGGGCTCACAACTTAAAAATTGTGCGCTTGCGGAGCACACCTGCTGAACGCAAAACAAAACCTTCTTGCACCATAGATAGATAGATAGAACTTTATTCGAGCCCTTGAGGTCACCGTTGAGGCGGCCTCCGACGGGGTGGTCCCTTATTCACAGGGCCCATAAACGGCCAACACCTCCAGGCCCCGGGCCACTAGGGCCGCGTGGGTCGTTGCGGTGGGGCTGGACCGTAGGATCTCCCATCGCTCTTTGGGGGAAGGGGGTAGGGGGGTGGTGGTTGGGAATGGGATTTGTGGGATGGGGGCTTTGAGTGACGTACACTCTGCGATGACGTGTCGCAAGGTGCCTTTTTCTTGGCGACAGAAGGGGCATGTGTCTTCATATTGTTGTGGGAACATGGTGTGTAGTAATTTTGGGTGGGCCAGCGACTCCGCTTGAATTCTTCTTAATATTGTCTGTTCTTTCCGTGTAAGTGTACAATGGGGTGCCGGCAGTGTGCGCCTGTCCTCCCTGTACATCTCTGTTATCGCTTTGAAGCTAGTGACGGGAGTCGGGTCGTCTTCTCCTCCACTCGCCTTCCTGTGTGCCCGGCATGCTATCTCTCGGGCGTAGTAGTCGGCAATTGTGTTGCCGATTAATGAGGAGTGAGCGGGTGTCCATACGATCTCGACTACCCTTTCTGGTGGCTCTCTCTTATTCATAATGTGTGCTGCCAAGAAGGAGATCGTGCCCTTCCGGTAGCTGCTGTAGGCCTTCTTGCTATCAGTGACAACGACTTCGACGCCGGGTTGAAGCAGCGCTAGTGCCATGGCCACTTCTTCCGCTGTGGTTGGGTCTCGTGTCCTCGTAGATGCCGTGGTAATTAGTCTGTTTCGAGACGTTACGGCCACTGCTGCTCTGTCGCTTCCCTGTAGTAGGGATGCGTCCGTGTACAAGACGTGAGGGTTGTCGCCGAATCTCCTCTCCAGAGCTGCTGTTCGCGCCTTTCTTCTTCCCTCGTCCTCTCCCGGCGTCATATTACGTGGAATGGGCTTCGACGTGATTTTTGCTCGCCAGTGTTCTGGTATGAGGCCCGGTGTTGGCATCAGCTCGATCTTCCATCCGATCTTCTGGAGGACCCTTCTGCCGTGTTCGGTGCAGCTGAGTCGCATCCTCTGGTTGGACAGGTGGGCTTCCACAAGCTCGTCCACGGTGTTGTGGACTCCCATTTCATGCAGCCGTTTGGTGGACGTGTAGATGGGGAGTCCCAGGGCTTGCTTCGTTGCCTTTCTTATGAGTATGTCTAGTCCTTCCCTCTGTGTCTTCGTTAGTTGCAGGTACGGTGCTGAATAGGTGATTCGCGAGATGACGAAAGCCTGAACAAGGCGGATTGCGTCGTCTTCTTTGATGCCGCGATTCCTGTTGGCTACCCGTCTCAGCATACCCAGTACCTGTTCCGTGGTGGTTCTGATCTTGGCAAGGGCTGCGTCCGCTTTACCGTCGGTCCTCAGTATGAGCCCCAGTATACGGCATTGTTGGGTGGGCTTTATCTCGATTCCGTCTATTTGAACAGTGATTTGACTCCTGGTCTTCTTGTTAACACCTGGCTGAACTACTAAGAGCTCGGATTGTTGGGGGGCGCAGCTCAGCATAACAACATTGGTGCTTGCAAACAAAGCACAAAACATACTCCGCACTCCTTCCCTGCTCTTTCCTGTGCTGGCTGGTTCTGGTAGCGCGTCAACAAAGCACTAAACATACTCTGCACTCCTCTGCTCTTGCTGTTCGCGACTTCGCCAATACGCTCCGTGGTTTTGTTGTTCAGCTGTGTTCCGAGCTTTTTTTGTGCTCCTGGTGCGTGCCGTGCGATGGGCGAGTACATGAGCTACACAGCCGGTTTTAAACTGAAGGTGGTGGGGCATGTGCTGATGCATATGGAAACCGCGTGGCTGGGCAGCACTTTAGTGGTGACCTATTGCATGTATGCTGCGGGTGAAAACTAGGTTTTTGGGCAGTGAACAGGGATTGCCATGCGTTTCAGGGTCCCAAAGAAGGGAAGTTGTGGGTGTCGGAAAAGAAATTTTGGAGTGCCTTGACGGCACGGAAGACGGTGTGCTTTGGGCCGACAACAAATGTGATGCGGCAAGTGACTTCAGTAAGGAGGACAGTTCCTTGTCGAATAGGGGGCCACGAGAATGTTGGGAATAAAAAAGAAATTGATTATATTGTAATTACCGTAAAAACCCGCGTATAATACGGACCCGCGTATAATACGAGGTGTAATTCGGGGATAGCAAAATCAGAAAAAAAGTTTTCATCCGCATATAATACGAGGTAAAGAGCACAGAAAATATTTATTTGCACTGCAGTTACCCTTCAGTCATTGTCAGTTTTCACTGGCACTGTCTCCCGACGTCCATTCAGCCATCGTCAGGTTCGCTGCCGCTGACTCCTAAAGTCGCTTTGTTGGAAATGTCTTCCCACAGAACGTGGTCCTCAGTGCCATCAAGGGCGTTCGAGATGCCGCATTTCTTAAAAGAGCGACTGATGAGCTCCTCTGGGATGCTGGCCCACGCATCCACGATCCAACCACAAAGCACCGCTGGAGAAGCCCGCGTCAGCCATCCGGTAGCTGTCACTTACGGATCTCCTGACCTCATCCACTCTTGGTAGCCGGACCTGATGCAGTCTTTGAAAGGCTTGTTAATGCAAATGTCTAGCGGTTGCAGCTGGGATGTCATTCCTCCTGGAATGACAATGAGTTCGATGCGGGGTTCGCGCAATAACTTCACGGAATCGACCAGGTGGCAGCGAAAGGCGTCCAACACGAGCACTGACGGGAACCCCCAACAGTGCTCCAGGCCGCCGACACCACACAGACTTTATACAGTCAAGCACCAGTTGCTTTCTCCACCCGCGAATGCTGCATTCGATGACGCCGAACTGCCGTCCTGCGGCGCAATTCCTGATGGTCTCGGCACATAAAATAACTTTTCTTTTAATTGCCGCTGAATACTGTCTTCGTGTACCCGACATCGTGATAGATTTGCGGTGAACGTGCCGATCCTTCGCGGGGTCAAAACAATCAAAATGACCCCGGCTGAGAGAAGCAGCAGCCAGCTAACGCCACCGCAAGATGGCCCACCCTCCGCTGAAACCGAAACCGAAAGTGCAAATTTTCGGCTGAAAACTTTGGGATCCACATATAATACGCGGAACAAATTTTACATAGTAAAATGTGGAAAAAAAACCTCGTATTATACGCGGGTTTTTACGGTACGTGTTTTTACGAAAATGGCAAGGCTCTGACAGCGCTTCTCTTAGCAACTTTATTATATGAAATTTCAACTTTTAAAACTATCAGTTTTTTCCCGCATAATGAACCCTCCCCCAAATTCATGCCGAATACTATTCTGGAAAAACACTGGATTCATTACGGGAGTAAATACGGTACCTTTAGCAAAAATGTCACACCAGACCACGTACTAAGGCGGTATTTATTCACACCCTACCCATACGACACCCCAGTCACGACATTTTTGCATGGTCCCAAGGAAGTTATATAATCGAGGTGCCACTGTGTTGTTTCATTCCTATCAACGGCACGAATGGGGAACGCGGAACATTTGCTGCAAAGCGTGGTGATGGCTGTTTTGTTGATGCTGCATCATCTGCATGTTTTTATTATCGCATGGAAAAGGGGAAAGTGCCAATGCTGCTGCATTTCTCACTTGTGAATCGCTAATAGGTTATAAAAAATTCCAATGCCACAAATTAAGGATAGAAAGTTGAGCTAGTCAGTTACTTGGAGACATTGTGCCAGCACTGAAAGATGGGACGCAGGCTAGAAATGCATGGGAGAGGACAAGCACTAGCCATCGATTGGAAGATGATGATGTTCTAGCGTTCATCTCGCGTCCCGTCTTTCAGTGCTGACATAATAGTGTGCTCTGTTTCCAGTGCCGTTTTTATGTTTCTGACTTGTTAGAGATGCCTCTGTTGCAAGTTGGTTCCAAACAGGCAGACTTTGGTCTCCTTTGCAGTGCATTTGGCTAGCTGATAGAATATGCACCGACATCACTCTCTCACAAATATGGGAAAACGGAACCATATACAGTGGAACCCCTTTCATACGTTTTTCAGAGGATCAGGAAAACAAAATGTAACAACCAGGAAGACACAGCAGTGAGGAAACCTTCGAAAATGGGCGAAAGCAGCGTAGCTTTGACTTGAACCATGCATTGCTGGAACTTTGGCTTTTGAACCTTAAAAAACTCGAGAATGTAGGATTGCCACTTTTTGCGATCGCTGGAAAACACCACACGTGGCAATGCAAGGCCCCTAGCGATATCGACTCTCTTCCGCGCTGGCTGCTTGTCTACTGCGTTTATTCCGCCAAGCTTTTCCTGAAATGAAAGTGCCTCCCGCTCTCATGACGCCATCAAGGCACGACAAAGTTCGCGGTTGCAAGTTCTATGGTGTTCTCAAAGCTCAAAGCGCACAATGACAACGAGAGAGCGTGCTATTCTAGCAGTGGTGCTTTATGGCAAACACGCACTTCCAGCATTCCCTAGTGAAACTTCCGTTGTAAGCGCAGTGATGATGGTGATAGCGTAGAGTACCATAGGTCCATCTAGTGGTGAAGAAGTGCACCCACGTGCGGCTTTATGCAGTCAGTTCCGTAGCCAAGCCTGGCCAAGGCTCGTCAAACGTCAAAATGTCGTTCAAACGTCGAAATGTCGTTCAAACGTCAAAATGTCGTCCAACGTCAAAATGTCGAGAACGTACTCTTGCCACAATGTAACCGTGAGGATTTTATTACATGGGACTCTATGTGAGCTGCACCGGGACTAGACAAAAACAACGTAGCAGCCAGGAAAACGCAGCACTGAGGAACGTAAGAGCGGGGTTCTACTGTATGTCTGCGCACAATGTTATCAGAATTCTTATTCCACATTTTTTGGCCTGACAGCTGGGGTACAATGTGGGGGCGTGAGCGAAGAACAATTCTGTGTGTTGTACAGCTAAACCTGGATGTAACGAAGTTTATAAAAATTCGCAATTTTTCATTATATGCAGGTTTTTGGTACATGCAGGTTTCGAGTTAAGGCTCTTGTAAATGAAGCAGAAACTAAATCAAAATGCTAGACATCTTTGCAATATTATATTTGTTTGAGTGGCAGTTACTTCTCATGTTTTGTCATGACGTTGTGTTACTTTCTGTGTATTCCTTGTTGTTGATGGCCGCCCTATTCTTTGAAGTTTGTACCCCCGTTACTCAATGCTCTCATTGAGCTTGTAAGGTATCATAAACATCATGGGTAGTACACTCTCCCTTTAAAAATTTATTTCACACTGAAAAAGTGCGCGCTTTGCACCTTCTGCTTTCCAACGAAGTTATTCAGTACACGGCACTTCAAAGAATCAAGGTCACTTATCCCTGTATCCACAAACGTAACCCAAGTATCAGTTTTGTCTTTTGACACTCTTCGGTGCCTTAACCAGTTTCAAGGACCAAATGTATGCTGAAAGGGCACCTTTTTGCAAACTTGGTGCTCTTAGCTGCACTCGAACTTTTTGGGAGGGTACTAGCTTGGTACTGTACTGGACGACAACGTTGATCTTCTTGCCGGCGGAGACGTTACCTGAAATTGCGAGCTTGTCTTGAAAAGACAAAACTTTTCGTTTTCTGGCAGAAGAACTCGTCACTGATGAACCTATACCTCAAAAAGCAGTGGAGACGCGCGTCTACACACCGACAGGCCGGCACTTGACTTGTGGCACCTAATCGACACCACACTCACACTGGAAACGCACAGTAGTTTGCGGTGCAGGCATAGTTCGCTAAGTTATTGCACAACTCCAGCTGATTTTTCAGAAAAGTGCAAAAAACAATGGCTCATCATCGTAGCGAATTCGTTACATCAGGGTTATCTGTAGCCATGCCTTTGTTACATAGAGGTTTGCAACACATGGTTTTTAATGGGGCTGACGATGGGGAATTGAAAAACTCTGTTAAATCTAGGAATTCGTTACATAGAGGTTCGTTACATCCAGGTTTAACTGTATTGACTATTGTTGTATTGAATGTTGAATTCTCGCTTCCCGTGATGAGATGTGCGTCACGAAACCGTTGGCTCGCTGGCTTCTCACAACCCAGCAGTTCGCCGACTGCCATGGCCACTGGGTGATTCCATGCGAGATTGGACATGCATGTACACTCGCAAGTTTTTGTTTTCACTCACCTTTTTATTAGGTTCTGCAAGCCGTAAAGGGAAGTCTGTAATTTGCCGCTGCCACAGCACAGGGGACAGCACCGGACTTTCTCATTTGGATAGCATTACTATAAAGCTTGAACACAGTTTGGTTAACTTTATGGTGCAGAAGATAAAGCAAGTGAAGCTCACGCACTTTCTGTGTGCTAAATAAAGTGCGATGGTTGTCATGATGTGCTTCGTATTTTTTAGCAGCGGAGCTGTTTAGCAAATCGTTTGAGTTTCGTGTCTGCAGTTGAAAATACCAAGAAATACCAAGAAAATGCCGAGCGCACGTGAGCGGGTGCCTCGCGGTGACTGCCCAGCAGTGTAAAACACCAAGAAAATGCCAAGTGCTCGTGTGTGTGTGCCACACAACGACCGCCCAGCGTCCCAGGCACACGTTTGTCAAGCCAGACATACCCACTTGGGGAGATTGGCCAAGCTTGGGCCAATGAAGGAAGCTTCCTTCGTTGGCCCAATTCATCATCGAACCTTGGCCCACACTCAACGGGGTCAGTGCGGTGAAACGTGCTAATGCACACACAGCGTTTAATGTCCAATGATTATAACTTACAAAAAACTGAAGGAAGCTCACACTTATAGCAACAGTGATGAAGTTAAGGTCGTTGCAGCAGTGAAGAAGAAGCGAATCGGCTACAATCGTGGACTTGAACCGCGGGGTGGTTTTGAGGGTTGCGGCGTACAGCTTCACTACCTTCAAGTCTTATGCGTTACTGTGAGCTTTCATATTGCACCAGAGATGAAGTAAAGGTCGTTGCAACAGCGAAGAAGCAACTTGGCTGCAAATTTGCACAGTGCTTACCGAAGTGTTGTTGTGAATACAGTCGAGTCCACTACAGTTGAACCTCGTTATAAGAGACATGGCTGTAAGAGACAAATGGGTATAAGAGACACTATTCACCCACATGGCTGGCTGCCCTATCTTTCCCATTAAATTGACCTCTTTTATGACAGACATTGGGTGTAGAAGACAGTTGGTTATAAGGGACAAGCCATTCTTGAACTTTAATCAACAACCTCGCTTTTAACGGACATTTTAACTCCAGATGCAGTGCCACCAGTCACTAATTGCAGTTGCTTCCATTGTGGAAACACAGGTGGACGACAGACGCCTGCAGTTGCTATTTATTATAACTTCAGCAAACACACAGGGGTTCAGTCGGCTATGAAATGACGATGGGAAGCCCTGCCAATGGAAATGTAACTTACAGAAGTGGTTGAAGCTTACTGCCGTGACCGCAGTAAGATCGTGACCGTTGGATCGTGACCGCACATGCAGGCTCTCCCACTCGCGTAGCTCCCAATCAAGAAGCATCGCAGACGTTGAGTCCTGCAAGCGTAATGAATAGCCTGAGCACACAGCGGAAGAAGCTGCACGCCCTGGCTATTCATCAGGCTTGTGAACTCAACATCTACCATTCATCTTCCACAAACAGTGAAAGGAAAGAAAGCTTGTAGAATCGGTTGTAAAAAACAGTGTCAATACAGTCATGAAGCAAAAAAAGATTCAGAACTGTTTCATAAATTCTGGGGCCCAACATAAGTTATAATGAATCTTTTGCAACATGCTGTGGCGTTCTTTTGAGCTTATTTTAGTCATACGGTGCCCACATTGAACTAGGGTCGGATTAGTAAGTGAAAACACGGTTCCCTGCTTATAAGAGACATCTCATATAAGAGACAGAAACTGCTCCCCGGCACGTGTCTCTTATAAAGGGGTTCAACTGTAATAATGATACTGTTTGTAACAATATATCGAATATAACGATGATTAACCATAGCACCGTCCGTTTTTGTATGCTTTCTGTGGTAAAATAAACTGCTAATTACGATGCTCCAGTGCCTCAATATCGTATACAACAATTGAGTCCGGTTACAGCGTGCAACGCAAATGCGAGCTCCCGCTGACTCTCTGCGCTGACCATGCCAACGGCATGTGCCTCGCATCCCTTCCACCCCTCAGAAAACGAGTCGACTGCGCCGCTTACGAGTAAGCGAGGGGAGGAGGGGAACAGTTTTCCTACTGAACCCCCCTCCCAGCGCCGCCGCTTTGGCATCATCCCCGTGCCCGCTCGCGAGACCGCAGCACCGCTTGCTTCCGCGCCGTGGTATTACATACCACAGGAGGGGTGCACACTGAGACTGAGCGTTTCACACTTGTTTAGTAGCAGTACTAGAAAAATGATAATGGAATGTAAAGGGAAGAAAAAAAACTTCGGTACAATATGTCGTGATAAAATAGAAATAAAAAATAAACCAAGTGAAATAAACTTAGAACGAATAAATTACTGGCTTGGTTAGAATGAGCCGGTTGAACTCCTCCTGCCACCCTTTTTCCTCTGCAGAAGCAGCTGCAGAAGCTTCTCAAGGACCTCGAGGAGCAGGACCAGGCACAGGTGGTGAAGCTGGGTGACGCCAGCATAGCTGCCCCCTTCACCTCCAAGCTGTCCTCGATCCAGTGCAGTGAGTGCTCCCGATCCTCTTCCTCATCCCCAGGCTGCCCACCAGGCCGTTCACCCGAGGGGGGACAAGAGTCAATTGATTGCGGGGTTTGACACGCTGGCGCTATGCAGGCAGATGAGGCGCGCCGTAGTGGAGGGCTCCGGATTAATTTTGGCCACCTGGGGATCTAAACGTGCGCTGAAATCTCGAACAGACGGCCGTTTTTGTTTTTTGCCTCCATCAGAAAAGCGGCCACCGCGGCCGAGAATCGAACCCACGTCCTTGTGCTCAGCAGCACAACGCCATAGCCACTGAGCCACCACGGTGGGTGTGGGACAAGAATCGAGTCTCGGGAAATAAGCAATGTCCAAAAAAAAAAAAAGGCAGCCCTAAAGCCCGTGGAACTGAGCTGACCAACACTGGGCCACCTTGAAATGTTGTCCTTGTCTTCCTCTCCACTCTCCACATGCTGCCTTCCACATTGTCTGCCATTTGTTTCTCTCAGCTATTGATTGCACTGACTGGTCCCACGTTTTTGGGCCCGTCGTCAGCTCGGAGGATCGAAAGGAGGAGGGAAGGGAGAAAAGTTGTGGCACGGCCTGGAGTGTGCAAGAAAGCCCTGTTTGGTTCACTTTCCTCACAGTCTTAAATGGGCCATGCAGACAAAGTAAAAGTTTGTTTCATTCGAATGATCTCGTGTTTTTTTTTTTTTTTTTTTCCAGTGCCCCCAGCGCTTGTGCGGCAGCAAACGATGCCTCCTGCACTAAGAAATTAATTTAAGTTCAGATATTGATTTTCCCGCCAAAATGTGTGTTTTCGTGACGTCTGTCATGAAGTCACAAGGACGGGTGTTCAAACAAACTTCAAGTGCACCATGAGGCTTTGGAGCGGATTGCGGAGCCTTGATTACCGTCAGTCCTTGTAGATGGCGTCCGCCTTTGCTTTGTTTTTGACCGCATTTGCGGCTTGTTTTTGTTACGGTAGAAAGTAATCGTTTCGTGAAACATGGGGTATGCTCGACAAACAGGGTCACGTAAGACAACGTCGCTTACGCCAATCGGCCAGTGGCATGTGAGACAACTCCAAATTGGCGGACTGCTGTGCAGCTAAAACAAGCATAGTGTGGGCAGTACCAACAGCAGTACGCATCAGTACTTCTATTCATGACTTTCATTGTTTACCGCACAATTTAAGCACTACATTTAAGCAAAAATAGCTCGTTCTGCGAGCTTATAAGACCTGACTAACTTGTGTTTGCTTTTTCCGGCCTCAGGAAACTGCACGGCTGGGCATATGTCGTCATATGTTTTAGCGCGGGAAATGAGCTGGTGGGTCGCTAGGCAATTCCTTTTTTTTCCTAGTTACATAGCTTAGCTTATTTGAGCGCAGTTTGTGTTAAAAATGGTGTCAGTATGACGCTAGCGAGGCAATCATTCAAATGAACCAAACTTGTGTTTTGTCTGCACGACCCTTTTAAGGATTGCGCTTGGGCTAAACACTGAGATGGACCTGAAAGAAGGAAGCCTACACCTGTTGTAAAGGCAGCATAAGCATACATTGCACCACAGCAATGTGTGTTTACAGAATAAAACGTACGGTAAGTGTACATTTTCTTCTTTTAAGTCCGTCTCTATGTTTAGCCTAAGCGCAATCCTTAAAACGATGTGCCACCAACGAGCCTGACACAAAGCATCAATTAGGTTCGTCACAAAGCAGGCCCAAGTAGATCTTGCTTGTTTTTTGTAATGTGTGGGCATCGGGCACGGCATGAATTACTGCGATTTGGTTGCTTTGCTGGTGTTTCACGCTCCATCGCACAGTTGCGCCTCAGGGTCGCCTTCAACACCCACTTGCACCCACTTCAGACGCACACAACTCCGCCACACTCCTCCACAGCACCCGTGCAGCACATGCTGCTTCCACCTGCCCTCTTTCTTCTCGGCACTGTCTTTCGTTCTCCCATGTTCTGTTGGTCTTACTTTGGTGCGCGTGCACTTGCTTCGGAACATGCGCCCACATTTCTCGCGGTCGACCCCACCACGGCCTATGCCCCAAAACTTGCGCAACGACATCCACGCAGGGCTGCAGTAAATTGCAGTTTCGGCCAAAGTTACTTTTGATTGAACCTGTTAACTGACTGAAATAATGGAGCAACAAAGGCCCTCGGGGTGCTCGTGCCAGGCGACAAAATTGCCTGTAGATTTCAGACGTGCAATTTTGAATGGATTTGAAGAAAAATGGCATTTTTTTGCCGTTTCTGGTGGCAAATGTTTCCTAAGTGCAGGAATAAGGCAGCTGTGCATATTGCGTAGTTTTGATACAATTCCGCCGCTGCTCCAAGAGCATGAGAATTGCAAAAATTGCGTCAAACTGCTTCCAAAACAGCTTGAAAAGCAAGGATTTCTATACTCAGGTCAGTTTCATAGGGGGAAAATGCTGAGTTGACAACATGTTTTTTTTTTTCCAAGCAGCTGTGGTGCTGGTTTCTCCCAGGTGATCAAATTTTGGTATCATTAGGTGAGCTGTATGCTTGTCTTCTGCCTTCGGGTCACCTCTTTTATCGTCACCTACTTGCAAACCCACAAACGGCAGAAAAAGAAGAACTGTGAAATGAAGCAAATTATAGGTTTTCAAGCGTGATTGGCTCTTCTCTTGCTGGGTTCGCTGAAATGGCTTTCCCCATTGTGCGTCCTATGGCAACATAAACATTGCTGCCAGGCAAAACATGGCTGCATAGTTGAAGCGCTCAGTGCGTTTCGCTGATCATTTACCTGCTTTAGGTTACGCCAGGGGTTCTCAAGCATGTTGGTCCCAGGAAACCCTGCTAAGTTCCGTTAAGTGCCAAGGAACCCCCTCCCCCCTCACTTCCGCCAGTTTTCCTTCCGTTCATGCTACATTAACGTGCAATAAATTCAAAAGCAAGCTAGGGTATCGTTTTTTTCCCGTCGACTTTACGCGAATGCGTACGCTAGCAGCACCTATCTCCAAACAGGAGAAATGCGCATGGGGGTAATATAAGGCCGAGGTTCAAGTGAAATAGTTTAACCACGTGGCCCGTTTTCGGAGTCTGGCTGGCTACAAGCTGCTGGCGAGATTTATTGCGCAGCTCGCGCGTTTCTGTTATGCGCCGAGATGTGCTTACTGACACTCGGGCTTGAGTAATGGAGGTTCCTTAGATCGATCGCACCTCAAGTTTATCATATAAGACTTTGCGACTGCGGAACCAGGGAAAATTTATCAGTGGCTTGCGGAACCCTGAGGAGGGGCCTGCGGAACGCACTTTGAGAAACCATGGGTTACGCGGTCAGCTGGGTTCCCAGGTATAATGTTCAAGAACGTGGGCGAGATTATGTTCAGTTGCATGGCTCAAAAAGAGTCCATTGAAAACAACGTGGTGGCAACGACTTTTCCGTGGCTTGTACTTGAGTGTTAAAGACTAAACTGCGTGCTGGTCAAATTCGACGCTCAAATAGTCAAAGTTTAAATTCAGAAGGCAACCAAGGATTAAATGCTGTGTGTGCATCTACAACCAGGGTTTGTGAAGTGAACTTTTTGACCCATTGCAATGTAATACAGTGGAACACCGCTGATACGACCTCTGGACTTACGATGACCCGCTTCTTATGATGGATCACCACGGTCCCGGCAAACTCCCCATAAAAACAATGCAATAAAAACCCCGATGGTACAACACTTTGGTGCATGTGGTCCGCTTCATACGACGGACCCTGGTGCACATAAACGGGCACTTATCCCATATTTTACACCACTTCGCCGCCTCGTCCTGGTCTTCTTTATTCTTAACCCTCGTTTGACGCTGCTTGATGTGCAAAAGTCTGCAGGCGGGTCAGACCATTTACTGAAAAGATGCAAGCAAGCAGGCGGGTACCACGCAGCAGCAGTACGCCAAAACGACAGCCGCGAGAAGTCGAAGTTCAGGTGGAAGGTGGATCGGGAATTTGAAGCTCCCGTTGAGCCACCGATGAACACGGAAATACATACAGTCTAATCCCGCTACAACGAAGTCCGCTTCAACGAAATTTCCGCTTCAACAAAATATTTCCAATTCCCCGTCAGCTAGCCATAGAAGTCAATGCAACAAAGTCCTCGCCACAACGAACCATTTGTCTGGCTTGCTTTCGCTTCAACGAAATTTTCGATGAATTGGGCTGGGTTTGAACAATTATTTCACAATAAAATAAGCATAGCGCCAGCTATTTGTAACTTTTTAAACATTCAGGACGCTTAGTTTCACCGAAAACATGCGCGGTGCGCCCACACCGCCACCAAAAAAAACAAAACAAAAAAAAACTCATAGGCGGACGCCGTTTGATGGTGATAACGATGTGGCTGGCCGTCTTTACATGAGGCACAGGCCCGGTTCGCCAAGCCGGAGCTACAGCCACTACAGCCAATCTGTATCCAATTGAAATCGCACGAATGTGCTCCGCTGCTGGCGCGGCGCCGTCATGTATGCGTTGTGGCTCGTGAGCAGCTGTCCTTGCCGTTTTCCTTCTACCATTCTTCATAGCCAAGAGCAAAAATCATGTTTGGTCTTGAAGCCAAGTCATCCTATCTTAGTTGCGAGCGCGCGGTCATGTTTAATGCAAGCGCGCGGGTCTTGCCTGCCAAGGTCAGTAGCTGCCGTGCCGTCAGAGGATAAGATAACGCCACTGCTCCTGCCACAAGCGAGGGGGGCTTCCGACGGCCTAGCAGCTATCCGAAAGTAATCAGCTCGGTACGGCTCGGCAGCAATAGGTTTTCCGCCTGCATGTCTTCACCCCCCTCCGTAACGCGTTCTTTGCGTGCAGTGAACACAGATAACCATTGGTATGTTTGTTATCCGAATAAACGTGACGTTATTGCGCGTCACTCGTTTTTCTAAACATTGTTTTTTTGCTGCCAATGATGCGGAAACATACGGGGCTATTTTTCGGGCCTTTCCGTGGTGTTCGGGGCGGATTTCGCCTCAACGAATTTTCGCTTCAACGAAATTTTTCGCGCGTCCCGTCAATTTCGTTGTAGCGGGATTCGACTGTACAGGGGTGAGACAGTTGCGCATATTGCGCAGATTTGATACAAATTTGTTTTCCTGTGCCAGGCTGCTCCAAAAGCTTGAAAATTGCAAAAATTGCGCCAAACTGCTCCGAAACAGCTTGAGAGCCAAGGATTTTAACGCTCCCGTCAATTTCAGTGGGGGAAAATGCTTACTGACGGCATTATTTTCCAGCACCCCCAAGTGTTTGTAAAGGTTAAATTGATTGATCATTCAACAAAAAATCGGCATAAAATTGTCCCCGAGATTGTTTTTAGATGCAAAGCATCTCTTGCTCTCGGCTCCTTCATCCGTCGTCCGTCCATCCACCGGCCCAGGAAGACACCGGCAACACTGTCGCTCTAGCCTCTCATGGTCGGGGCTATGTCCCTCCCTTGTTGTGGCGCCGTCCACACCCCCACTGTGCATGCTCGGCTCATCTCGGGCCCGCCCAGGAAGACACCGGTAACACGGTCGCTCCAGGAGCCATTAACGGGTTAGACAACACCGGGCGTTCAGCAAGCCGAGCATGCACATTGGGGGTGTGGACGGCGCAACAACGACGAGGGAGGGACATAGCCCCGTCATATCTAATAAAATTACACCATCTTCCCGTAGGGGAACCCTGAGTAGTATGCAAAACAGCCATGGGCTCAACGCAATTTCCCCATTTCGTAGTTCCGGTAAGTGAAAAGTGTGGTAGTTACCATGGAAACCAAACTGTAAATATAACGGTAGCTACGTACCTCAACCTAACGGAAACGACGAACTGAAAACTAATGGGCACTTGAATCGACCCCATGGCTGCTTTGCATGGTACTCAGGGTTCCGCTACGGGAAGATGGCGTAATTTTTTCGAAAGTCACAATGTCGGGTTGCACATCTTATATTCTCTGCGTTTTAAATGCAGAGCATTTCTTAGCCTCGCCTCTTCCTGCGTCGGACGGCGTCCACAGCTCTGCGTCCGCAGCAGGTGCGCCTCTCCTCCTTCCCTCCTCTCTCTCAACAGCAGCTGGCGCGCGCATGCGTCGTAGTCAGCCCGTTCGCTCCGTCGCGGTCTCGGCGTAACAGGTGCGTGATAGCAGTGTGGTGGGGCGTGGAAGGGTGCGCGCTGCTTGCGCATGCGCGCTCTCCCCCCCATACTGCTCTCCCTCTACTGCGCGCGCTGCAAATATAAAGCGGCTAGCGGTCGCTCGTGCTTCAGTCACTGCGTTGCTCCTTCCTTCCTTGGTTGACGCTCGCTCCGCCCTAACGCGACTTTACTCTCCTCTCTATACCCCAAACCAACACCAACGCAACTACGACCCAACTACCCACCCTAATGCGACTTTACGCGGCGTTAACCAATGCTCTGCATATACTCGTGTTCCCCTCGCGGGAAGGCGCGGGAATTTTTTTACAGTTTTCCCATCGAAAACCATTGCAAAGTCCTTGAGAAAAAATACTTATGTGTACTGATGCGTCAAACCAGTTGTGCAAGTTGATGAAAAAACGGCAATTTTTTCCAAGTGCCGTATCTCCAGAACGCCATTACTGGGCGCCGCCATCTTGGCGAGGTGAAGATGTGAAAACGTGGCCGCCGGGCGAAGCAGTTGCCTGTGGTTCAGGCAGAGTGCTCTTCGCCTATTTCTACCTTGGTTTTAGTATGGGGGTAGCTGGGTTTACATTTAGTTGTTTGATCTGTTGCAGGTACATTGCGGGACTGGAGAAACGGGAGTTCATCAAAAACAACATGGCGCCCGCGAATTCGCCGTGTTTTGGCTTTTAGTGTGAGGCCAGCGTGTGCTTGAAGTGAAACTTAGGACTCATTGCACTGTTATAAAACCATGAGTTATTGCTGCCTTTCACAGTGAGCTTGCGAGTGGCGGGAATGGGACAATCGACGCTGCAGAAGCAGCGGTGCAGGCTACATCACCGCAAAATATTGAAGCAGTGTCCGATAGCGAGACAGGCTATTATTTCACTCTACATCGTAATAATGGTTCATTTATCTGAAGTGAAATTCGATGCCAAGAGAGAGGTGGCTAAACATACCGATGTTACTCAAATTATGATCGTTGTGAAAGTGCACATTGGGGATGAAATGGTAGGGCTGGTGGGGTGTGACGACTATCACCTCGCTTTGCGCAGCTTTTGCCGTGGCTCTACACTTGTGCGTAAAGCCGAGTCTGGGATTAGAAAAATAAAAATTTCGGGATTCACATGATAATAAAAATGCCTTACAATTGCTTAGTTTTTCAATTCGATATTTTCAACGGCGCTCCACTATCTATGCATAGAACCTAAGAATTTAAAAATGTTGCAGTTCGTACCTTGTGATATTCTGGTAGAAAAAACTTTATTGAGAGGCTGTTTCAGTGTTATGTACGTTCAAAACCGATTAAAAAAAGCACTTAAAAAAAAAAGTCCCCCGTGAGTTGCCAAAAAATTTGTTTTTTAGGCACGTAAGGTGACATAACAAATGTTCTTCTGCTCCAATTCAAGGTTCCTCTGCTCCAAAATCAAGATATCACTGCTCCAAAAACTGCTCCCAAATCTGGTTCAGCTGTCTCACCCCTCTGCACATACGATGCAGCCCCACGGCGATAACCGGACAGCCGCTTTCCCTGCCCGCTTCATCCAAGTTTCTTTTTTTCACGATGCTCTTTTTCCCTAAATCTCTGCTCACTGCTTACCAAAATCGGTGTTGTCACTCTCTTTTTTTTGCTAGAGTGCCTCAATTCATGCGCGTCTGCCGCAAGGCTGGAGCGAAATACAGGAGGCGATGGAGGGAGACACGTACCCGTTGCACCGCCATTTTGTGACCCTTGCTGGCTGCCGCAGCAAGTCACTGTAGAAGACCGCGCTACAGTTTACTCGCGAAGGTTGAATGATCTTATCTATTTCACGTTGCTGGGTCTTGTGGGAAACGAAAACAGCTATGTGTTGAGCACTATGGCCCAATAACGATGGAACGGGACCTTTCAAAGGATGTCTCCACCATGTACGGCAATGCCGTTTTTTTTTTTTTTTAATCTCTGCCTTGTACTATCATTCGTTTCGCTTGGCCTTGGCAGTTTCACACTCGCCTTTTCCTCTCTCAATTTGCTCGACCCCGTCGGCCTTTGCGTAGCGCGCGGCGCTTGGCTGGCGGTCTAGCTGGACGTCATAAGAGGAGGGGGGCACAACATAGGCGTTGCTTTTTTTAACTTGGGATTTCAGCTAAAGGTTCGCAAATAATGCGAGAACATGCTAAATATAGTAGTTTAAATAAGTTCTGTGGGCATAATGGGCCTAGCTACGGGGTAGCAAACCACCCCGGCTAGCCTCGTTAGAGACGTTGAGCGCCGATGTGAGCTCGACGGTCCCTTGTGGGCCTAAGTGGGGTTCAGGGTGTTCCCCCTACGCCCGGAACTGACCCATCCAAAATGCCCCAGAGAGGTACGCGGTGTCCACAAGGGAGACGCCGGGCGAGGAGGAGCGACAGCGACGGCGGGACAGTCGGTGCCCGCCGGCGCGTCGGCCCGCGAGGTGACGTCACGTGTGCGGGAAAGCGCGCTCGTTCGAACATCGCGCTCGCGGGAGGAGGAAAGGGGATCAAGCGGATCCCCACAGTTCTTAGCTCACCTGTCGCGTGAGACCACCGTCTACTAGGCCGGCATTTACCCGCACCCCAGTCGTACGACACCCTGGTCTTATGACGCTTTCTCGCGGTCCCTTGAAAGTCGTATTATTGGGGTCCCACTGTAAAACCTTCAGTTACTGTTGTGTTAGAGAGCAAGCTGGCAAGCCTGGGGATGGGAACAAGCCAAGTAATGTTATAGGGTTGGGTGCAACGACCGCCACCTTCCTTGCATAACTTTTTCCGTGGTTCTACACTTGTCTGTACAACGCAGTCTGGGATCCCAAAAATAATAATTTCAGCATTATAACGGTAAAAAGAAACACCTTATGATTCCAGTATTTTTCAATTTGGTATTTTTAATGGCATTTTACATTGTCTATGCATACAACCGCAATACAATTTAAGAAGTTGGCAAGAAGGTAGTGCAGTTTGTACATTTTGATACTTTATTAAAAACACTTTCTCTAAAGGCTATTTCAGTGTCGTGTGTATTCCACACTGACTCAAAAGTGTACTTGTCCCCAAAGTAGCTACAAATTTGATTTTTTAAGCGCCTAAGACAACATATTAAATGTCGTGAACTGCTCCAAATCAAGGTTCGTCTGCTCCAAAACCGAAATATTACTGGTCCAAAAACTGCTTTCAAATCTGTTTGAGCTGTCCTAGCCCTGCAAGTAATGTTGAAGCTCTGATGGGAACAGAGGTTACTAGAGGAGCACGTTAAGTCAAGACAGGTGCTTGACAGGTTGAGGGCGAAATCTGGTGGAGAAGGGCTGGGCCAGTTTTAGGTTTTTGCAGTTGTCAGAGCAGAGCACACGTCATCATCTCATTGCAGCTTAGGTTGTGATCGCAGGCGTTGAGTGCATATGTGGTAGAAATGAAACAAACAGCTGTGGCAATGTCGGTTGGGTAGCAGTGCTTAGGTGCAATGTATGTCTGGCACATGAACAAAACAGGAGCTCAAAAACTCCCGTGTGTACGAGATTTTGGCGCACGTTAAAGATCCCCAGGTGGTCAAAATTAATCCAGAGCCCTCCGCTATGCCGCCTCATCGCCTGCGTTGCGTTGGCGCGTTAAACCCTACAATCAATCAAAACAGGAGCTGTTGCAAACTTGGTGAGTGTAGCCAGGGGCACAGTAGAACGTCGTTGATACGCTTGCAGTTGTACAATTTCCCAGGCGATAGAGACTGTCGAAAGCGCCTCGGGGAGTTTTTGCTAATCGACATGTCCCTGGGTGCCTGGATTTCCCTCATAATCAGTTGCGGTTGATGACAATTACCTCGCTGTGTGCGAACCGCCAAGCTTTGCAGAAACTGTTTAACAATTTGTTGCGCTGTTATTGATCTGTTTTTGACTGCTGGTTCATGTTTCTTCAGTGCCTAGAGATTGCACACTTTCCTGCATAGTGTGTTTTTGGTCTCTGGTTTCTAAGGGAATGTATCGTTGAGGTTCTCCTGTACATTTAGTACTATCACTGAACCCAGCAGAGGAAACGGAACTTGCTGGCAAGCGGCTGCCATTGCCACGAGCCCATTTGAGATGCTGTCATTGCCACTGGTATCTGCCAACTGGCTGTTGCCTCCCTCTTGCAGATGCATTAGAATCACGAGTGGCACGCTTCTGTCTGGAGTAGTGTTGGCAGCTGACAAAGGTGCCACGGCAACTCGGCTGTGGCATAGAAGCACCAAATGTGAGGCTTTTTGTGCGCTTGCAGAAAACCGAAACTGCCGTTAACTTGATTCTCAGGGAGTCGAAAAGACATGCGAACCTAGACAGGTAGTAGATGCTCGAAAAGTCACACTGTGGCTGGTAATTTGGCTTGGGTACCTTCCTTGCAAACACTGAACTCAGTGGGAGGCAGAGCAGTAGTGGCCAGAACAAGCAGCGTGTGATACGCACTGCCGAGGGTTTCAAACCATGGGGGGACTGTATGGTTTGCTTGCGTCTTGCGTCACGCAGTGAAATGGAACTAACCATGGTCAGTCGTGGGCAGTGGCAGTGAGAGCAGGCATTTGACGAGTGTCGTTGTGCCCGTGCACGCTCGCAGTCTGCCACGTGATCAAGCAGGGCCGCTGCACGCTGGTGACCACCCTGCAGATGTTCAAGATCCTGGCGCTGAATGCGCTGGTGCTGGCGTACAGCCAGAGCGTACTGTACCTGGACGGCATCAAGTTCAGCGACACCCAGGCCACCCTGCAGGGCCTCCTCCTGGCCGGATGCTTTTTCTTCATCTCGCGGTCAAAGGTAAAGGGTGGTTCGATGACAGCGAGGCTGTTGATCAAAATTGTGTGCATCTGTTGGATTGCGTCAACAAAGAATCCATGAGCTAGTGCAATGTGCTCTGTAGTTCTCAATCAAATACGGGTATTTTGGGGGAAAATTATACTGATCGATACTGCCCGCTAGGATGACTCTATTATTACTCTCAGTTTCATCTACTTTTCATAATTGCAGTTTACAGTGAAGTTGTAAATGCTACAGCATTCCTGTACGCTCTCAATAGTACATGCATGGCCGCCTACGGAGGTAGTATGGTTATAGGAAATGGCGCTAACAATTGTTTTGTGGAAACTATCCCGGAACAAACTACATGAGCATTAATTTAGAATTGATTCTGAGGAAATGATATCTTTATTTAAGAATAAGTCACCGTGCGTAACTCTACCAGCAGGGTTGGAAGTTCTGCGCCGTATGCGCCATGCTGCTACAATCCACTTTTACTGCACCATCCTGCTCCAAACGGCAGTATGTTGTGCTGAAACTGTTCCCAAGCGGTGCGGCAAAATGTGAGGCAACTGCAAGATGATATTCAGCGCCAGTCACATTGCACAAGGAGCAGTAGAGACCCATTCGTTGAGCTGTCATTCACGGTGTGGCACGCTCTGACGGACTTCCTAAAGGACTAACGCAATTTTCTGGTCTCCAAGTGGCAGCGCGGTTTTGTGGGACTTGGGAGCCAACTTAGGGTGCAGGCAGTGCGCAAACTTTTTCTCCTAAATGCAGCTTCACGGCACAGCCCGCTGCACCATGAAGCATGCGTTGTCACCAGCAGTCATTGCATTCTTCCCGCTTATTTTCATAAATAAAAAAAAAAAATTAACGTTCCGTTGGACCCTTGCCTTCTTATCGCTTGCCTGTCCAAAGGTTAGATGCCGCCATGTGGAGTCGAACAGAATGAGTTAACAGGCACCACTGTGGCACAAGCAAGAGGGGAGACTCTGTTAACCTAGAAGCTATCTTCAAGTAATCAGCACAGTAGGTGTGTCTTGGCCTACAAACAACTCTCTTACTTACTTACTTATTTACTTACTTACTTACTTACTTACTTACTTACTTACTTACTTACTTACTTACTTACTTGCTCGCTCGCTCGCTCGCTCGCTCGCTCGCTCACTCTCACTCACTCACTCACTCACTCACCTCACTCACTCACTCACTCACTCACTCACTCACTCACTCACTCACTCACTCACTCACTCACTCACTCACTCACTCACTCTCACTCACTCACTCACTTTCACTTACTTACTTACTTACTTACTTACTTATTTACTTACTTAGTTACTTACTTACTACTTACTTACACAATACTGCAGGCCCAGTGAAGGGCCCAAGCAGGAGGGACATAACTACAAACGATGTACTATGAACAACAGAAGTTCAAAGAACATGAAAAGCGCAAAGATTAAGGACATCATTCAAACAACGCATAAGAAAGAAATTTAACACATTAACAAAACAGGTCAAAATGCAGTATGGTCAATTGAGTCAATGCTATTTAAGAATGATGCAGGTAATTGATTCCATTCGGTCACAGTGCGCGGGAGAAAGGAGAATTTGAAAATGCTAGTTCTAGCATTGAAGGGCGTTAGGGAGTCAGCGTGCCGGTGTCGTGTTCTGCGAGCGGTGAGTGGTTGGATATATTGTTCTGGTCTCATTGACAATTTATTATTCTTGAGAAGGTAAAGAAATTTTAATCTTTGGATTTTCCGTCTGAATTCTAAGGTTGGGATGTTATGGTCTCTCATGAGTTGGGTTGGTGAATCGTTAGAACGGTATTTCGAGTAAATGAACCGAACAGATTTACGCTGAATCATCTCAAGTGCATGAATGTTAGTTTTTGTGTAAGGGTCCCAGATTATGCATGCATACTCCAATTTAGGTCTTACAATAGATGTATAAATATGTGTGAAAGTGGAGGGGGGGGGGTGGGGGGGAGAAATGGTTCCCCCTGTTTTCCCTCCGGTAAGCCTGCTGTTAACTATAAAAAAGTGGACAAACACTGTGGTACATTCAATATTTCAATAAACAACACAGTTGCACGGTATTTTCTTACTTAGATAAAAGGATGCATTACTTTGGCAATTGAACGGGTAATATGCAAGGATATTTTTAATTTCTCTGAAGTCTAGTCAGGTTTAGTTATGCTGCAATGCATCTAATTATCTCTTGTTTCCTTTTTGAATTATAATAAAACCTTGTTACAAGAGAGACACTTTTACAAGAGACACTTGGTTATAAGAGACATTTCAATGAAGACAGTTTGGTCAGTTTTCTTATGTTCTCCATGTTAGCAACATTGCATACAAGAGACCTTGGTTACAAGAGACGTACATTTCCTGGGTCTCTTGAGTGTCTTTTGTAATGAGGTTTTACTGTATTTGTCTAGAGTCTCGTTTGCTGTTTAATGAAGCGAGACTTTTAACAGGTTAGGTGCAAGAGAAACCATTTTGCCTATCTCTTGTCTTCTCTGGGTTGTTTCTCATGACCGTGATGGTGTTGCATCATCACAAAAATTTGTTTTTCGTTTGTCAGAAGTATCTAGTTAGGGGTAGGTATTCAGAGCAGCTGTTAAGTGTTGGAACATATATTTTCTAACTCTTTGGAAAAGTGGTGTGCTCACTATTGATCGAATGTTGAGTGAGAACAAATTGGGTTTTTGTTTTTTGCGTTTACGAGAAATAAAAAATGTCAAATAAATGTTTTTTAACCCTAGAAACCTGCACCCAGACAGACTTGCACTGCTCCAAAACAGCATTATATTCCTTCCCTCTGAGCTGCTCCAAGAGGCTCAAGCCCGCTTCCACCCCTGCGTGACCGGTCCATCTTTGCTGGTCTTCGCAGTGGTGGGGGAAGGGGGACCCGCCCGCTTGTCTCACTGGCAGTGTCTCTTCCTGTGTGCAGCCCCTGAAGGTGCTGTCTCGTGAGCGGCCGCTGCCCAACATCTTCAACGCCTACACGCTGCTCACGGTGCTGCTGCAGTTTGCCGTGCACTTTGCCAGCCTCGTCTACCTGGTGCAGGAGGCAACCGCACGCTCGCCCCCCCGGTGAGTGCCCCACCCACCCTGGGTGGAAGGAAGGTAGGGCCACAACCGGGCCACCACTGCCAAGTCGCGGTTTGCGTGAACATGCTGCAGTGCTGGATGACAGGAAACTTCTCTTTGGGCATCTTGGGTTTACACTGTTCCAGGAAAGACACTAAACAAAAGCAGAGAACATGCAGGAGTATGGCGCAGGTGGCTGCTGTAAAGGGAAAAGAACACAAGGCGCTGCTGCTCTGTGTTATCTTTAGTCTTCTGCTATCTCACAGGACTCCTGAACCGAGCAAAGCATCCATTTCTCACGTGACTTCACAACGCAGCGTAGCTTGACAATGGTGGCTGCCGCTTCAGAGAATTTTACCCGAACAAAGAAACTGCTACAGCTGAAGCCACGGCCATGAAAAAAAACGGGGTTAAGACGGTGATTTTGGCTAGCTGGTGCATACTAATGGCATTCAGAAGAGCGCTAATAAACGGGCCTAACAAACTGAGTGGCCTTTGCCAACGAGTGAACACTGATGAGCTGAGGGGTGCCTAATGCATCAAAGGCCAAACAAAACCTTACGTAGACTGTCGGGGTTGTGTCATATGTGAAATCCTGCTTTCGTGCTGCTAGGCCAGGCGGTGTCTGAACGATCAAGTACGAGCGCATGCAAACACACTCAATACGGGCACAGGAGCAACGTTGCTACACATTGCCGGAACCATGGGCGTTCACCCAGGTTCCACAACACGCGGTTCCGAGAACCTATAAAGGGCAGCGCAAGTGTGAAATCTACAAAGCGTTCCTATTTTACAGGGCAAGAAATTATTGCGTTAGCATGGCGTCTGTAAATTTACTAAGTGAGGAGATCTGGGATCTGGATTTTTCCAAACAAAGCTCTGCTGTCCGTGATGGCCTCAGCTTGCCCCTCGTATCTTGCCGCGCATTTGATAGTTACGCTATGTCTGCAGTGCTCACTGCATGTTCATTGCCCGTGTATGGTTCCTGCATTTTTGTTTTTCATCTGTTGCATTTACCTTGCCTATCATGGTTCCTTCTCGCCTCCCTTGCTTCTCCTAAACAAGTACATGCTAGTCAGCACCGTCTATTGGCGCTGTTCCGAATTCCGGCAAAGAAACGGGCTGGCAGAGGCAGGTTTCGAGCACAGCATGGTGTCCAGGGGGAAGAAAGAGTGCGTGCGGTATCGCCCTCCCTAGGCGCCTGGGGAAGAGGGAATTCCTGGCGCCTGGGAGGCTCTTCTGCATCAGTTACCACAGTCACTTGTTTTGGCATGCTTTCCCCTAGGCCATCAATATCCTGGTGAAATTGTTCTTCCGATTCGTTTTCTGGTCGTGGCGGCCACTTTTCTGATGGAGGCGAAAAGCGAAAATGCCCGTGTGTTCGAGATTTCGGCGCACGTTAAAGATATCCAGGTGGTCGAAATTAATCCGGAGCTCTCCACTATGGCGTGCTTCATCGCCAGTGTAGCGTCGGAGCGTTAAACTTCATAATCATCATCAATCATCATCATTCTTTCGGGTCAGTTTTTCTTGGAGTCCAGCGCCAGCTTGCTCAACCCCAATAAGGCAGACTTATTGGCAGTCTAGTCTTATTGGCAGACTAATTTGGGGTCTTAACTCCCCTAGCCTACTAAACACTTTCTCAAAACACTTACCGTATTTATTCGAATATAGGTCGACCTTTTTTTTTCCGAAAATGTGCTTAAAAATTGAGGGTCGACCTATAATCGTGACCGAAGAACCTCGACCTATAGTTGTGATCAAAAATGGCGAGCGCACCGAGCGATCCGTTTCTCCGTCACTCCTCAATTTGAGGCGGCAGCGCGGAGCATCTAGAACAAAGACAGGCAAGAAAATAAGGGAAAAAATAACAAAACAATCAGCGTAAGAAAACCACCCACAGTCACTGCCGGCCATGGAGGCTGCCGGCTATCGCGCATTACCTGCGGCCGAACTATAGTGCCTAGTATATTCTAGGCACTATAAGCGAACTGACGTATTGGCTAGAGAGCCAGATTGGCTTGGCTTGGTGTCTTCGGAGCCGCGGTAGCGGCTAGCGCGAGGTGAGGGTAAAGGTGACTTTCGCCACCTAGCGTAGCCACCTCGTGAACGGAACGGCGTTGCCTGCTTCGCTCGCTGTCTCTACTATCTCCCGTTCTCCGTTTCATGCGCTTTCTTTGTGTTTGCTTCGTTGTGATTTCCGCACATAACGTTTTTCTCGTGCGCATTTCGCGATGTCACGTCGGACTTTAAGCGGCGGGTGATCCTGTTTGCTGAGAACTTGAACAACTGCGCCGCTCAGCGAGAGTTAGACGTTAATGAAAAGCTGATCAGGGGATGGCGGAAACAGCGGGACAAACTTTTTGCTTGTAGGGGACTGCGTCGTGCGTTTCGTGGCCCTACAATTGGAAGGCACGATGCTCTCGAGAAAAAACTCCGGCTGCCCGTGGAAGAGGAGCGTGCGATATTCAGACCAAAGCTCAACAGTTAGCGCTGCGAGGCAGGATTGGCCGTTCAGCCTTCAAAGCCAGTCGGGGGCGGGGGTGGGTAATGAACTGCGGCGCATGCGGCGCAAGTTCCGACGACGACGCAGTGTGTGGCTCCAACCAGTGAGGTGACCGCGTTGTAAATAAATGGGAGTTTTAAAAAGTTTCCTCAAGTTTTTTCTTAAAAGTATGGGTCAACCTATAATCGAATATATTATTTTTTTTTTCGGCGACTTCAATTTTTAGGGGGTCGACCTATAGTCGTGCTCGACCTATTTTCGAATAAATACGGTACAAGACAGCGATTGAGGTGCCCAATAAGAATCCGATAAGACTGCGAACTACCCTACCCTGAGCAGTGTAATTCACAGACTTATGCTGACTTGGTCGACCATTTCATTGTAAAGGACAACCTCCTTGCAGTGAAAGACCAGTGAAGGTGAAGAAGCCATAGAAGTGGCAAACGATGCCTGGTGGCAGACGCCCCACCGTTGGCTTCAGACAAATGCCTGTTCGGCGGAGCTCTGCGCCGCTGGGGAGGCCGTGGGGAGGGTGGGTGGAGAGGGGTCGAACGCCCCTGCCTGAAGCGTCTAGGCCAACACACTGTGATGCTGCAACCGCCGCTGCAATCAAGGTTTTCTATTTTGCTGTGTGTTATGGGCATGTGCTTGTTTTCCCCGAGTAGTGCTGGTTTTCTTTCTCCCTTACGTCCACAAAAATGGACTGGAATGATTGTCTGAGGCCCACTATTTGTCTCGAGGAGACATCGGGCAGCCAAGCGCGTGGTGTGAATGAGGAATCATCTGTTATGCTGGCTGTCAGCGCAGTGGCTACGAAAAGGTTGCGTGAGAACAATGGAGCGAATATTTTTCATAACATCACGCTCATTAACTCAGAAACAATGATGGAGCGAATATTTTTCATAACATCACGCTCATTAACTCAGAAACAATGAGGCATTCATAATGGAGCTTCAGTGTGATAACAAAATTATACACAACAGCAAAATGTTAACAGCCTGCAATACCTGTGCCCCGTAGGAGTTAAATAAACTTGCATTTTTGATGCGAAACTGCACAGCTTTCGCGGCTTTTCTTCACTCCCCTCGAAAGTGGCGGTTACAAAGCTTCACTGTTTAGGTTTGTGCTGTGATTGTGCATGCTGCCTGAGCAGTGAGGGTGTTTTGCTCATAAAAGCATGCATCATATCAACATTCGACTGAATGCTACTATGCAATTGTTTAGCTGCTGGCTAGGCAGCACGAGCCGTAGGCTGTTCTGTGCTTTGTGCACATTGTGGTTGTAGTCAATGGCTCGTTAGTATTCATGGCACAGTTCGTCTATTGGTAAGAGAGTGTTCTCGCGACCAGTTGTAACGTAGCTGGCAACTAGCTGCTGAAGTGCTCGTTGCATCCGAGTCTACGGCAATGTACCCAAAGCCAATTCACAGTTGTCTAATTCACGGTGAGGTGAAAAGCACGACTCATGTTGCAACAATGTGAGACATCACTCCGACAGCATAACATTACTCTGGCCTCCTCAGGAACAATTGTATGCACACCGCGGGTCCTTTTCGTGTCAGCCCAGTGGGTTTTTCGGGTGCACACCACGTAGCAGGCGACTCACAACAGCGTTTGGGGGGACCAAGGCCCGGCGGCCCGGCCGCATGAGGTGGCCTGCTGAGGAGGGCAGGTCATTGTAATGGCTTCATGACAGGGCCTAAATATGCTGCCTGTTGGTCAGCGTTTCTTGAATTGTTCCGATCATGGTTCAAAATAAGCGCTTTCCCAACACCGGCGACGCCAAGAGGCAGTTTTGTGGCGTATTTCCCGCTTTTCCCTAGAAGCGTCCCCTGCGCGTGCCTAGGTATACGCTGTCCCTAGAGTCTTCGATAAGGCTGCTCTGTAGCCTAGCCTGTGCGCTTTCAGGAATTGCACTAGTCTGAGTTTAATTTGCAGACTTATTGTACTCCGTGAATAAGAGGAGACTCTCAATAAGACTGGCAATAAGCTCATTTGTTCGAGCAAGCAGGCCCAGGTACTTTGTTGTAATAAAACTACGCCAACACTTGCCACGTTATATCGAGATTAATAAATATACATGGCTACCAATAAACATTAAGTTACTTGTGGCTTAGTTATATGTAGGATTTCATTGTGTTCAAGTTCGTCCTTGCTGTTCAGGCTAATTGCATTGCTGTGTTTGTGGGTATTTTTTGTAATGCCGAACAGCTTGCAGCTAAATGTGCAGTTACTGGTATGGCGTGCGATGGACACAGGTAAAAGAATACCTCCCCACTCTTTTGTCAGATCACACTGCAGTAGCACTGAAATCGTCACGTGGAAAGCATGTACGGTCCATCCGCGCAGTTCTTGAAAGGCAGCTGGATTGCACAGCGTAAGTGCACAAGGTGTTCAAGTGGCTTCCCAAATTTGCAGGGTGTCGCTAAGATCTGCGGTACCTGGGTGTGAGCCACTTTCAGCCCCCCCCCCCCCCAACAGGGCTGGTGGACTGAAGGCGCCTTGTGACTCTCCCCCCTCGCAGGCCCGAGAGCTTCGCTGACCGGGAGGAGGAGTTCAAGCCGTCGCTGCTCAACAGCACGGTGTACATCATCTCCATGGCCCTGCAGGTGTCCACCTTCGCCATCAACTACCGGGTGCGTCCTCCTTTGCACAACGGGGCAGAGAGGCCCAGCACGCACACCCAATAAGAACAGACAAGAGGGGCAGCCGTTTGTTCTTATTCTGCATCTTTGTCCGCGGCGTGCCATCAGCTCTCCCAACTTTCAGTAGAGAGGACCAGGCTCAGGGAAGCATTGCTAACCAAGTGCAGCCACTCCTGCCTGATTCATTCAGCGATGACAAGGGAGGAAATAGATCCGGGTGGGCCACTGGTGGAGTAGTGTGGCCACTTGTTACATACCGTATTTACACGATTGTAAGTCGATTCGAATGTAGGTCGACCCCCCAAAATTGCATCTTTCAAAAAAAAAAAAAAAGCGAGTGCCGCCTAGAAAATCGTATCACAAAGAGGAACTCTTCCGGCAACGCACACAGCGGCTCTACCATCATCGATGCTCCCACAAAAGCCATGCGCTCGCGGTATGCACGGTAGATGTTAACTCTTTCTTTACCACGCGTATTAAATCGATCACCGGTGATCGATGATTTATATTGCCTATTTCAGCATGTTGTATTCGTTTCTCGTACACCTAATGCGGCCAGTGGTTAGTCAAGGCATTGCCCTTTTAGAATCAGTTTAAAGGCCAACTGCACTCAAATTTTCGAGAACGTAAAAATAATGTCATCAAATAGTACATATAAAAAGGGTGCGAAATGCAAAATACTGCGCTTCAAACATCAACGCGCGCGATACAAACGTCTCGTGACATTGACGTTTTCGGAACCGAAACTGAATAGAAAAGGCGGCCATTACCGGCGACCGGACGTGACGTGCGTGGCGGAACGGAAGCGGCCGCGCCAGGACCGGCGGCCGCTGAGAGCCGCCTTGAAATGAGCTTGCTAGCGCCGCGTTTCGCTCTGCTATTTCCACCGAACAACTTCCACTAACGTATGCCCATGATAATGGAGTTAGGCGCTATTCCGGCATCCCGTTGCTATCAGTCGAGATGAAGTAGACCGCCCGACAGTAATTTTTTTACATCATATTAACTGCCGGAGTAGCAGTTTTTGGCATTGCAAGTAAAAGAGCGGACCCTGATTTACAAAGCTACTTGCCCGTACGATTTTGAAAAGCAGCTTCCGTTATAGCCGACGCCTCGGCTATCACGTCTCTCTCTTTGAAGGGAACAAACCGCACGCGGGCGGCGATCAATCACTATTTCTACTGTATATACATTACGTACAAACAGTTTCGTGAATATCGGCGCAGTATTTTTCGCCTTGCTGCACAACGAGAATCGAATTATAAAAGTGGTCTGAAACTATAAGCTACTTCCACAGCCAAATGATGCACTAAAACACGAAAACATTTCCTATCTACCGCTGTTTTCTACTTTAACCACAGAGACAGGTGCTGGTGAAAACATTTTACTTCCTAATAAACTAAATCTAACCCTTCACTTGGGAATTGAACAAAAATCTAGTCTATTATTTAGGAGAGGAGCAGTTTCGTTAGTTTTTGCACTTCGCAAAGACGACGGCCGATATTTGTGCGGATGTATTTGTTACTACCAGAAAAGCTGATATTAATTGGTTCACTTAGCGAGTGAGGCAAAAGTCGCACAATTGTTTATAGCCGCGTGCACAACTCTATTTAGGTCGTCAAACTTTTGGAAAGGTCTAAAGGATGGAGGTGGCGTTGGGCCAGCCCAAATATGGCCAATATAGGACGCGGAAGTTGTGGGAATCGTGGAGAACCGCGACCTGCGATCCCTAGCCAGCGCGCGCTTAGGGAGAGACGCTTGTGCGCTGAAACCGGTCCGGCGCTCCGCTGGTTCGTCGGCGTCCCCCGAGAGATGGCGCCACCAATGTGTGCGGGGATAGGCACGCGGGCGCGGGCGGCGCGAGCGTGTGTACGTGTGTACGCGAGAGTCGGGAGAGTCTCGTCGGAGACCCGGTCGGGGCGAGATCGGCGGAACGCGGCGGTGGTGGATACATGCATCTCAGGTGGGAGCTTTGTTTGTCGTGCGCCGTGAGTGCCTGCCTCCCGTTCGCGGTCACGACCCGGACGGCGTGATTCGTGAACGCTGTCGAGCCTTGTGCTCGCATACTTTGGGATTCCCCAAATAAACGGCTGTGCTTCGGCACTACTGTCTACTGTGTTCTCGTATCGGCGAACCTCGCTGGGCTGCCGTAGGCATGGGAGCCCGCGTGGTTGACACGCCGGGAGCTAGCGTGGGGGCCTACCCCAGAGGGCTGGCAAGGCCCCCGAGGAACCCCTCACGTATCCCACAAAGTGCAAGTGGTCAAGAACTTATAAAATATCTTTTGTTTTTCTGTGGTATAAATGCAATAAGAATTCGAGCTTTTTTTTTTTTTAGTAAAAATAATATTGTCAAGTCAAAAGAGTTTTTGACACCAAGACGTTCGCAAGCGCGTGAAAGTTTAAAGGCTTCTAATCTCTTTTTTTTTTCATTGAAAAAAAAAGGCGGATATTACTGCCTATGCGTTTAGTTTAAACATGTGATGGCGACGGCGGTACAGGGCGTTGGTATAGCAGAGAAACCCCGGGCGAACGCATCCCTGCGCCCGACGGAGCGCCCTGCGAGTCGCCGGAGAAGCGCGATCTTCGCGGGACAGGTTCCCCAACCTCCGTCACAGGCCTCTCGGAACTTGTTTCGGCGACTCTCCGCCAGGTGCAAACGTCGTCTGCTCGGAGGTACTTTGAACGGCGGTACCTAGCGCTCTCTGTAATTACGAAGCTAGGGATTTCGCCATGGTGATTTTAAGAGCATAGACTACTTATTTTGACAAAGAAAAAATTTGAGTGCAGTTGGCCTTTAAATTTTCCCGCTCTGGCGACATTGAGATTTTTGACGCCGTTTTTTGCGAGCTGAGGTGCGCGTGTTTTTGAGGAAGGGGGCGTGGCTGCTGCACTTGAGAAAAAAGGATGCAGGTCGTGGTTAGGCTGCATTACCATAATATTTTTTTTGTCAAAAGGCTCCTGGCATGTCAAATACCAAATAATGCGGTCAGCTTTGTAATCCGACAGCGTTGAGCGGTGATAATTACTTGAAAATGGCCCCAGCTATTCACTAATAATCTTTGGTTCGGACAAAGGGCAGCTTTATTCTCCCAAAGCTTATTTCTGATGGTCCCCCGCATGTCTAGCAAGTGTGCCTGACATTTTCAACCAGTTTCCAGCAGTTTCGGTTTCGTTTTTGCTTTGCGAAATTCATATTTGGCGCTACTACGCAGTTACCCAACTACAAGCTCATTTGCCATGGCGCCTCCGTTGCCCGCTACTGCTCCTCAAAACAAGCATGCCGCTCGCGCTTCCACTTTATCTACGCCTTGCTTCTGCAATAAGAGCTTTCGCTGAAAGTCAAACGATAACACCAAGTCGTCGGGTATCAGCTCAGACAAGGAGAACGCTTCCAATTGGCCTTGAACACCGCCAGCTGTTCACCAGCCAGTTTCGGTTTCATACGAGGGTATTTCCGGAGGTCTAGTGTCGCTTTTTAGTAGTACGGTCTATTCTGACACAGTCTCCAACATCCTTGTATTTGTTTCTTTCCGAAATTGTTAGGTGGCGCTGCAATGTAGTAGGCTCGTAGTGCTGAACTCTCTTCACAGCCCGACGGCGGCTTGGTGAAAGCTTGCTGGGCATGATTCTAGCGCATCGTACCTTATTTCTGCAAGCAGGGCTACCATAATGAGTCAGAACATGATAATAAACCGCAAATAAAAGTTCTGACTGATAAGTGATCATCAGAATGTCAACAAGCATAACCCAGAGTTTGGTTCTCAACTCCAAGCGGGTTTTCACATCGCTTGCTTGCCTTCAATGTTGTGCCGGTCATAATCATCGACAAGGCGTTTTTACATCACGTGGAGGCTAATTTGGGCCTTTAATAATGTCAAACCACCAGATTTCTTCTAGAGAACTATCCAAAATAGCAAAACTTGAAATAGAGGTTGGGCTTCACCACATGGCACGGGCACTACGCGGGCTAACATTTTCTTTTATATCTGACAAATTGTACTGCGAAACAATTTTTTTTCTAGGACGGGTTTTTGAAATGTCTACCTACGAAATGTATATTCTAAATTTTTTCTACTACTGGTGGTTTATTATACACAACTTACTTTTTTCTTATTTTCTTCGACGCAGGGACAAAAATTTCGAATTCGATAATTTTTTTTCGGAATCATTATTTAGGAAAACATTATTAAAACTGGTGTCATTGGAAAGCGCGTGGAATAATCTGCATTTTATGTCACTGCAATGTGTGCCTAACCAATATGTATAGCGCAAAAAAAATGTTTTGTTAGACCCTTCAAAATTGGTCAATTTCCCGCGGTAACGAAAGAAAAGCTTTTGTATAAGCACCTGGAATAACCATGCGCTGTGGGTTGAGCGGGAAGAACGCATCCGCTGCGAGATGACGACCATCGAAGCAACCGGCAGCGGCCACTGCCGCGCGATACCAAAACAAACAACATGGCGGCTGACGGAAACGGCGGCGTGCGAGATTTACTTCTCCCACCTCCCACCACTGCGTTCGGAAGTGTACTGAACAACGTGATACGATTTGGGCTATGTTAGCGCGGCGCATTGAATCAAGGGATTCGCTAATACACATTTTGTTTGTTAGAGACGAATAAAACGCTTCTTGACATGACGCGTATTTACACGCGATTCGTGCGCGTCGGCGTTGCGCGGGCGACTTTTTCACGTCCGCGTCGACAATTCCGCGCGCGGCAGCTTCTACTGCTGTTAAGTTATACCACGCGGCAGCAGGAGGTGCCTGACGACTTGCCCAATGGGGAGGTGCACTCTTCATGGTGGCAGTTGCCGGCTGGTGCCGCCGGAGATGTTTAGTCTTATCACGGTGGCGGATATTTGATTGGCGCTTTCCCTCGCGGCGCGGATAATGTTGTATAGTGTCGTTTTTGACCACATTATCAGATCCCTTCCTGCACAAACGTCTTCGTTTGTGCCTTCAGTGAAATCTTAGGGAGCGGTTAGAAGCGGTCGCTGGAGCTACGCGCACCTCTTCGCGGCTGGTGACGCCGCCATGTTGCCGCCGCCATGTTGCCGCCACCGCCGTAGCTCACGGCATGCGCGTGGTATTTGCGGCAGCGGCAGCGCGGCGCATTTTCGCGAGCAGAAAACGCCTCATGCGGTTCACACTGTAGACCATAACCATGGGAACGAGGGTGCAAAGCTGTCCCCACCTCGTAACACCCCCGATTTCTCGTTTCTCTTGCCGTTATTAGCGGTAGACGGTTCGACTTCGATTCCAAGTCGACCCCCCGACATTGGATTGTCAAATTTGAAAAAAAGGGTCGACCTACAATCGTGTAAATACGGTAGTTTTTGTGGTAAAATTGACTGGGAAGTTCGGTGTACATGTTTTGTTACAACTCGAAGTTGGGGCTTTAGACGAGGGTCTGCTCAGGGGTTGCCCCTTAGCGACTATTCAGTGTTGTTATATGGAGTGACTGTGCCTTTTCTGTGGTGCGTCGCTTCCACTGTACGAGGTGATGTGCGAAAGTTTTGTAGCTTTTGGCAGTACAAAGAGTGCACGCACAGTGAGCCGGTGGGGCCCTTTAGTGATCAGTCTCAAAGTCGCCTCAGACTCCCCGACGAGCAATCCAACATTCCTTTTTCACATACATTCATGCAGCGTGGAGAATCCTGGGACCGGCTGCAAACTATCTGTGGCGAGTCTGGGAGTGTACATCAAAGAGCCCCAGCATGTCGCATGACACTGTCCTGTATATATTAAGAGAAATGAGGGGATGTCAAACCAGTTTTGTGGCAGACCTGATTATCTAATTGTGCAATCTACGAGTTATTTGAATTTGATAGCCTATGTAACTAAAGTGATCAGTTAGGAGGCCTTCTTCAGCAATTAATAGTTGGAGTGTGTGAATGTTTGAAACTTTGAATGTTCGATGCGAATTATTTGTTATTCAATTCAACTAGAGAGAGAGAGAGAGAGAGAAAGTATATATATGCGGCGACTACGTGCTGGATGGGGTGGTTCCCTCTTCACGGGACGCTGCCTGGCCCCTGGAGATCAGGACGAGCTGGTCATCCAAGGCGGGGCTGGTTAGCAAGGTCTCCCATCGCTCATTTCGGGGTGTGGAATGGGTGGTGGAGCCTGGAGATCAGGACGAGCTGGTCTTCCAAGGCGGGGCTGGTTAGCAAGGTCTCCCATTGCTCATTACGGGGTGTGGAATGGGTGGTGGAGGGTTTGGGTAAGGGGTGGGGGGATTGTCTCGGTGAAATCGCACTCTCCGATGACATGCCGATGCATGCCCAATAGCCCGCAGAAGTTACACTCTTTTAGATGCGACTGCATCTCATTCACTCGCCTTGTCCCTCCATACGGCGTTGTTGTTGTCCGTCCACACCCCTCCCCCGTTCTCCTCGCCGCGCGAGCTGCACTCTCCGCCGCTCACCCCCTCTCCTTTCCGATAGCGAACACTCTCTTGTGAGGGGCATTAGATTGGATTGGATTGGATTGGATTGGATTAAAGTGGATTGTGTTGGATTGTGTTGCGTCATAGCCGCGGCAGGGGGTTCATGGCACGTTTCACGCGATGGGAGAATCAACCTGACGGAAACAACAATGGAACCCCCTATGCGTCGCATCTACACAGGGGTTCCCGCGATGTGAGGTGGGAGAAATTTTGTCGTATCTCTCTGGGTGTATTCTGCTTTGGAGGTAGGGGTGCGGGAAGGATCCTGCTTGTATTTTCCTATAGATCGTTTGCTGCGCTCTGCTGAGTGATTTGTGCAGGTCAGGGTACCGCCGTCTGCCTTCCCTGTAGTGGTTGGTGATGTCCTTGTAAGTCGTTATGGCCTGCGGCTCGTGCTCGTCTGCCCGGTGTTCAAGTGCTCAGGCGAGCTGGTGGGCGAGTTCGTTGCCCTCCAGCCCCGAGTGAGCCAGTGTCCATATCAGTCCGACTTTCTGCTCGGGTATGCGGCGTATTCCTCCCTCTAGTATTCTGAGTGCCGTCAGAGACACCTGCCCTTTTCTATAGTTAGCATATGCTTTTTGCGAGTCCGTGATTATTTTGCTCGCGTTAGGCAGCATGAGCGCCAAGGCTATTGCCGCCTCTTCCACTTCTTCCGGAAACGCCGTTTTGACAGAGGTGCACGTCACCAGCGCGTCTTGCGTCGTGACCGATATCACGGCTCATGTCGAAAACTTGGGTAGAGAGGCGTCCGTGTAGAAGGTGACCCCCGTTGGGTCTTCTTGTTCTTCCGCTTGTCTTAGCCTTTCGATAAGGGCTTGACCCTGGCCTCGCCTCTCTGCGCCCGTCGTTGCGACCCAGTCTCATGTTTCTGGGCAGGGGTTTGCTTTTGATTTTCTGAGCCCAAAGCTTGGGTAAAGGTCCCATTTCCTTGTGGTCAGCCTCTTGCCAGCCCAGCTTGGCCAGTACTATTCGGCCCGCCGAGGTTTGTCTGAGCCGCGCTCTCTGGGTAGACAGGTGGGCTTCTACCAATTCTTCCACCGTGTTGTGTTTGGCCATGCCTAGCAGTTTCTCGGTGGACGAGTGGCAATTGAAAGTTTTCTTATTCAAAATATTTGAACCCTCCAAAACTGAAAAGGAAGTGTTCAGAACGTGTCTCAGCTGCAGAGTCGCAAAGTATATGTACCACAAATGGTTGGTACTTTTGCGGAGGTCGCACTTACAATGGTCGCATTGATCACCTCCTCAGTCGCGGTATTTATCAGATAAGACTCGGACTGCTTACAGCCACTTGCCTAAGCACGGCTGTCGCTGCCACTAGATAGTATAATCTACCCAGCTGCTGTAGTCCAGGAGTAAAACACAAAGCAAGCGCGCTGCACCCTGACAGATCAAGCACGCACCGCACACCGCAGCAATCGCGTGCCAACGCTTCGCGGCAAAGCTGACTGCGGCACACTCATGGAAGTGTCAGCTTCCGTGGGTCAATAAGTAGTCTGTTCTCTTTAGCATACTCGCGGCTGTCACGTGGGCTCATAATGACTATGCAGTCGTTATAAATTTCCGGCTAAATTTTTGAGGCAAGATGGTCTCAAATATTTGAAGCAAAACTTGTTGAAGCAAGCTTGCCCAGAATGTTTGGTGCGCATGGCAGGCCAGTCCTGCAGCTGTGTTTGCATGTGTTGCTCCTCTGTAAAAGTCAACTTTGTGAATCGTTGTCAGAGTGTTTCTGCGTCAATCTATCATTGTCATGAAGGAAATACAGTGTTACCGTCGTTCGTGCAGCAGTAGTTAGGCGTCCACGTATCATAGTTGTGCAAAGCGATTGCAACTGCGGAGGCCACCGTAGCACTGATGGAGCCGTGTCGCAAGTCACGACTGTCAGCTAGTACAGTTAAACCTCGATGTAACTAAGTCCGTAAAATTCGTAATTTACTTTGTTACATTGAAATTTCGCTACATTGAAATTTGCGGTTATAATGAAGTGTTCATCGCATGAAGCATTTCTGGCAAACGAAAACGTGGCGTGCATACACAGCTGGCCCGCTGTTTCTGTTTCTGTCGGAGCTTAACTGTCTACGTGGGCATCAGCATGAACCGCATGGAGCGTTTTCACCCCGCAAAAACGTGCCTCGCAAGCCACAGGCACGCTGATGCAGCCGCGGAGACCACCCGCACTATGCGGGTCGCTCCAGCGACCACCTCTAACTGCTCACTGAAACCCCCATCTCAATATGTTCTTTTCTAAAATGTGCCTTTGCTTCCTTGAAGTGCGCTGGTAACCATGTTATAATTGCTGTTTTTTACCGTCCCCCCGATATGGGTTGCACGTTTTCGGATGAATTTTCCCGTGTTCTGGGCGATATTCATACCCGTTTTCCGAACGCTGTTATCATTTTCGTGATTTTAATTTTCCTACCATTAATTGGAGTGACCTTACCGTTCCACCAAGTGATGTTGAAGCGCACAAATTTTTGCAGAGTTGCCTTGACTTTTCTTTAACTCAACTAATAAGTTTTCCTACATGCTGCTCAGCAACAAGTTCGAATATCTTCGACCTAATTTTACCAAATGAATTCGATGCTTTCTCGAACATTAATATTTTTGATGGTATTTCCGACCATGCCATTATTACCGGAAACCTGATTCGCCCACTTGCCGAAAGAATAACAACTAACAAATCGATTAGGTGCTATAACAGAGGTAACTTTGATGGCATAAATAATGAATTAGCGGCCTTTTACGAAGAGTTCATACATGGTCACCTCCAGCGCACCACTCGAGAAAACTGGTTGCTATTAATAAATAAACTTACTGGTCTCATCAACAAATTCATACCTGTCATCACTGTGAGAACCCGAAGCACGGTTCCTTGGTTTACTCAGCAGCTCCGACGGTTGAACAACAAAAAAAAACGTTTATATAAACAGGCTGTCCAAACGGATACCTCTAACTCTTGGGCGAAATACAAAAAATGCGATAAAGAATATCAGTCGCTTTTAAAATCTACCCGCAGCCATTTCTTTAACCATGATTTATCATCTATACTTGCAAATAATCCACGCAGATTCTGGTGCGTTGTTAACCCCAAATGTTATCCTGATATAGACCTAAGCAATAACGATGGCGTTTCAGTTCCCACATCGCAATGCGCAGAGGTCTTAAACCAGGCGTTTTCCTCAGTTTTTACCAGAGAAGACGTTTCATCCGCTCCCATATTGCATAGTATCAACAGCACAGTCATGCCGGAGATTGTTATCAGTGAGGCGGGTATTCTGTCCCTTTTACAGAAACTAAAAATTTCTACCACCTCGGATAATATAGGCTTTAGTAATAAATCGTCAAATCTATATCATTCAGCATCACCCCCTTTTTATGCGCCCTCTTTTCACAGTCTTTGTTCTACCAGAACTCTACCTCAAGACTGGCTAACAGCTAAAGTCGTCCCCCTCTTCAAATCGGGTGACCGTTCCTCACCGCTAAATTACAGGCCCATTTCCTTAACCAGTCATTTGCAAACTCATGGAGCATATCATACACACTCAAGTCATAAACTATCTGGAAGGTCACAATATCATCTTCAATTTTCAGCACGGTTTTCGCAAGGGATTTTCATGCGACACCCAACTTGCCGGTTTTGTTCACGACCTTCATAAATCTATGGATGCTGGTTGCCAGGTCGACGCAATTTTCTTAGATTTCGCTAAAGCTTTTGACCGCGTTTCTCACCACAGATTACTACTAAAGCTAGAACAACTTAACAATCATCCTAACGTTCTTGCATGGATAAAAGCTTTTCTTTCCTCCAGGTCTCAATTCACCTTTGCTATGAATGTTTATTCTTCCTCTTTACCGGTAACATCTAATGTACCCCGAGGAAGTGTTCTTGGTCCTCTACTCTTCCTCGTTTATATTAATGATCTACCGAATTCTTTATCTTCACACGTTCGACTTTTCACGGACGACTGCGTAATATACCGTAACATTTCCTCTGATTCGGACCGCTTAGCTTTGCAATCTGACCTTAACAAAATTAATCATTGGTGTTCAACTTGGCTTATGTCGTTAAATGTTTCTAAAACAAAGTGTATGTCCTTTACTAACGCTGCTACCCATTTTCCTAGTCAATACTCGTTGAATAATATGACGCTTGAGTTAACATCTACTTACAAGTACCTCGGCCTCCACTTTCAATCAGATATATCATGGCACCATCATATAGAACTCACTCTTGCAGCTGCTAACCGGTCTCTCGGGTTATTGAAACGAAATCTTAAACAGGCTCCATCGCAGTTAAAAAAGCTTGCTTTTACCACTTTAATTCGCCCTAAAATAGAATATGCCAGTGCCATTTTGGATCCTCATCAAGCCTACATCGTATCAAATATTGAATCCTTGCAAAACCATGCTGCTCGTTTCATTTACTCAGATTATTCTTCTTATTCCTGCGTCACTAACTTAAAAAAACCGTGCTAAGCTAGAGGATTTGGCCCTTCGTCGGAAATATGCGCACTTATCACTTTTCCACAAACTTTACAATCACCCGTCATTACATGACAGTTTCTTTGAACCCCCCTGTTTCATCTTTCCACCCCGTGATCATCCTAACAAAGTTAAGCGCCCGCTATCTTGCACACTTCGTTTCGCTCAGTCATTCATCCCGCGCACTATTATTGAGTGGAACAGTTTACCCGCACACATTGCCACCGAGAAAGACTCGGCTAGGTTTTTAGAGCTCATGCGCGCTACGGTGACCAGCTAATTTTTTTTTTTTTTTTTGCTTTTGTTGTTCTGTTTTTGTTTCTCTTTTTTAACTTTTGTATAACGTCATGCAATTGCTGCCCGTATTCATGGTTTGCGTTTTTTTGCAGTTGTTACGTTTCATTGTATCTTGTTGTACAGCTTTTTTTTCTGTTTCTTTTTTTCTTTTTTTTGTTTACACACCATGTGGTATTGGCCCACCCCTATGTAATACCCTCTTCTAGAGGGCCTTTAGGGGTAACCTGAATAAATAAATAAATAAACTCGAGGGGCAAACGAGAGGGCCATGCGAGGAAAAACGCGGATAGCGCGGACGAAATTTTCACTGTAAAACGTCATACACGCCGCTTAAAAAAGCGCCCATCAAATATCTTTTGTAGTGGTAAGCCTAATCGTCTCTGGCACTGCCAGCCGGCATCCCGGAGCGCTTCGAAGCTCCCTTACATAGGGTGCGTGCCTCCCCATTGGTGAAACTGGTCAGGCTCCTCCCACTGCCGCGCGCAGCACGAGTCGCTTCCTGGCTGAGACAGAAGCCGCCGCTGGCATGCAATCGCGGACGCAGGCGTGAAAAATACGCGTGCGCAAGGCTCATAAAGATTTACAAATGCTTGCTGGAACAGTGGAACCCAATAAGCACGAGCGAACTCGAACGAAGGGCAAAGCAGCGGCATGCAGCGGCGGCCCCACCAGGTTACCACCGCAGAAGATATTTGATGGGTGCTTTTGTATGCGGCGCGTATAACATTTTGCAGTAAAATTTCGCCCACATTATCCGCGTTTTTTCTCGCATGCCCCTCTCGTTTGCCCCTCGAGTTGCGTTTCAGCGAGCGGTGAGAAGCATTCGCTGGAGCTACCAGCATCGGGTAGGTGGTCTCCACGGCTGCGTCAGCGCGCCTGTGGCTTGCGGGGCGCGTTTTTGCGGGAAGAAAACGCTCCATGCGGTTCACGCTGATGCCCACTAGACGATTAAGCTCCGACAGAAACAGAAACAGTGCGCCAACCGTGTATGCGCGCCACGCAGTTTGTAGGCAAGGAGCTGGCTCACGGACTCTGTGGCTCGCTGCATCAGCAACATTAGGCGGCCCGTGTCGCCGTTCGTGTTTTATTGAGACCCTGTTTCGGTTCTTGCGTCTCCCAAAATGTACTAATATAACTAAAATTTCGTGCCTAGTTCTCCATGAAAGTATGTTACATTGAAATTTCAGTAAACGGGACTTCGCTACACAGAGGGTGAAAATGCACGGTTTGCATACACTAAAGGAGGAGGAAGTCTCTTTATTGTGTCCAGAGGAAAGGCCTAGCTATGGCTGGTGTGCTTCAGACGACGGCCAGGATGTCTTGGCTCCTAGCAGCGTCTTCGGCCCTCTGGACGGCCCAACGCTGGATGGCAGGGCCCTCGCTAAGCAGCATGGTCTCCCACTGCTCTTTGGTGTTGATAATAAATGTTCCCTCTGTATTGCTGAAGTCTTTTCTTTGTATAGCAGGGCATTCCCAAAGCATGAGTGCCAAACTTGCAAGCTGGGGGCAGTGCTTACATTTACCGTCACGAATTTCTCGGTGGAAGTGCCTGTAGAGCCCTCGGTTCGGATATGAATTAGTCTGAAGACGCCTCCATGCAACTTCTTGTTTTTTGGTCAGCGAAGGGTCGGCTGCAGGGTACTTTTTCGCCTCTGTATTGGTCGAGCACGTCCCGGTAGGTGCACAGGCGATCCTTGGTGTTGTCGGCAGGGTGTAGGGCGGGTTGCAGGGGCTCTCGAAAGGTGAATGCTCAAAAATTCCGTGGTTTGTTACATCGAGGGTTTCATTACATTGAAGCTTGTTACATCAAAGTTTAACTGTAGAGGAATTACTACGGTCGGCTCTCGATAATTCAAAGTTGCTTAATTGGAATTTTTGGTAGATTGGAAGTGATGTTCTGGTCCCGGCAATTTTACATGCAATTTAATTTAATGCATGAAATCGCTCGGTAATTTGATGCAGAAACCCATTATATCGGTTAATTGGAAGTTATTTTCAATAAAAGCATCGAGGTGACTGTCATCTCTCAATAAAATTCAAAATTTTTAAGCGCCAAAACGATGACATGCTCTGTGCTACATTGGTGCCATCGCAACTGAGGCAGCCCAGTCGATAAAGCGGCAGTTCAGTTAGCGATATGAAAAAACACATTTAGATTCCTCATGTCTGTGCTGTGTCAGGAACTTGCCATAGAAATGTGGTTTGCTTTAATGTCACCTTGCTCGCACATTTTATGGATCCCCTTCCAGAACTAGTCTGATGTTAGGCCGCTATGACTTGGGTGACCAATTTTCTCCTCAGGAACCCAAAATTAATTTTGTTTGCTGCTTTCATTATGCCGGCATTATATATGCCCCGACTTTTATCCCATGGCTAAGGTTTGGTCACATCATGGCATTGTGGGTACCAGGTAAAAGCATTTCAATAGCCTTTTGTTGTCCCATATAAATGGGGCTTTTCGTAATGATGGGGCAAAACTGATAACCAGGTTGATGTCTGTGTCAAACAGCTGCAGTACTGCTGAGTGATATACTGCTGAGCCGACAGCTCGCACTTTTTGGTCCACACTGTAACCGGATTCAATCGTTATATCCGATATCGCGGCACTGGAGCATTGTAATAAGGAGTTAAGTTTACCATACAGATCTACTTACTACGTTTCTTCATCTGTTATCTGAAATTTCCTAACCTCAATGTGTAGCTTGCAATACCAGAGTTCAAATATAAACAGACGTCATGACGTCTGGAAAACACCTTATTTCCGTAATTATTACAAACTAAAAATGTCGGCCCATAACCTTCCATCGGTTTTAAACAAATATCAAAACATAGCCAAATTCTTACACAAACAAGTGCGACAAAATTTTTCAGATTTTTAGTATGATTACTTTTGATTACTTCTGTTTCCATAATTTGAGATTTGTTGTATACATATTTTGGCAATTATGTTTTGAATGACCTCTACAAAATGGTATTCCCATCTTGTTGTCAGTGTTTGGTGTGCTTTTGTGAATTTTTGAAAGTGTGTAAACCTTTTTCTTTGTTTTATTCTTGCAGTGCTATTTTGCTGTGTTCAAGTGGAAACTGGCATTTTTGTGATTATGCTTGTCACTGAGTCTTGTAGTGGTTTCTTCGGCTCCGTCAAGCTGGTTATGCAGCTTTTGCCCAGGAAACCACCCAGTTTTATCAGGAAATAAAAATTGATTGGATTTGATTTAGAAAGCATACAAAAGTGGACGGTGCCATAGTTGTTCATCGTTATATCCGATATACAGTAAAACCTCGCTACAGGAGACACTCAAGGGACCCGGGAATAATGTCTCTTGTAACCAAGGCCTCTTGTACGCGATGTTGCTAACATGGCAAACATAGGACAACCAATCAAGCCGGCCTCATTCAAATGTCCCTTGTAACCAAGTGTCTCTTGGAACAGTGTCTCTTGCAGCGAGTTTTTACTGTATCGTAACAAGTGGGCTCGACTGTGTCTGGGTCCCTCCGTAGCTCCTCCCTGTGGGTTGTGTGCAGCCTCTCTAGGATGTCACCGCATCTGGTTTCTGGGATTGGCGTCATCCGACCTGAGCCACTGCCAGGAAACAAGACTGGGCCTCCGTTTGGTCGTGTCACTTGAATGCTGATGTGCCATTAACATCCTGATAGCTATCTTCTTAGTGCTGGGTAATGTCGCGTCATTCCTGCCCATGTTATGTCACTGCGGCACAAAACGTGTCGTAGTTGTTTTTTCGGTTAAGTATGCATGGCTGGAATGGAGCGGAGGGAGTTGCCAAAGGCTCGTTCATTTAGGGCAGAACGTGGCAAGTAGAACTATTTTTGTTATTTATGGACCAGATTTAGTCAAATTAGGAGAATTTATGCAGTTAATTAACCTAATAACAAAACAAATCAGTTTAAGAATACAGTCTAATCCCGCTACAACGAAGTCCGCTTCAGCGAAATTTCTGTTTCAACGAACTATTTCCAATTCCCCGTCAGCTAGCCATAGAAGTCAATGCAACAAAGTCCTCGCCACAACGAACCATTTGTCTGGCTTGCTTTCGCTTCAACGAAATTTTCTATGATTTGGGCTGGGTTTGAACAATTATTTTACAATAAAATAAGCATAGCGCCAGCTATCTGTAACTTCTTATACATTCAGGACGCTTAGTTTCACCGAAAACCTGCGCCGTGCGCCCAGACGGCCACCCAAAACAAAAACAAACTCTTAGGTGGACGCCATTGTTTGATGGTGATAACAATGGGGTAATCAGTCTTTACATGAGGCGCAAGCCGGGTTCGCCAAGCCGGAGCTATAGCCAATCCGTATCCAGTTGAAATCGCAGGAATATGGCACAGCGCCGTCATGCAGAGTCATGCGCCATCATGTATGTGTTGTGGGCAGCTGTCCTTGCAGTTTTCCTTCTACAATTCTTCAAAGTCAAAAGCAGAAATAATGGTTTCGTGTTTAGTCTTGAACCCGCGTCATCCTATCCTATCTTGGTCACGAGCGCACAGTTGCCTTAAATGCACGCGCGCGCGGCTTTCCTGCCAAGGTCAGTTGCTGCCATGCATAGTCAGAGGATAAGGTAACGGCGCTGTTCCTGCCACAAGCGAGATGGGGGCTTCCAACCGCCTAGCAGCTATCTGCAAGTAATCAGCTCGGTGGAAACGCCTTGTTGTGCAGCAATACGCTTTGCGCCTGCATTTCTTCACCTCTCCCCTCCTCCTCAGTATCGTGCTCTTTGCGTGCTGGTAAAAAAACAAATAGTCACTGGTATGTTTGTTATCTGAATAAACCCGATGTTACTGCGCATCACTCCTTTTTCTAAACATTGTATTATGCTGCCAATGATGCGGAAATATCCGGGGCCATTTTTCTTGCCCTTCCGTGCTGTGTTGGGGCAGATTTCGCCTCAACGAATTTTCGCTTCAACAAAAATTTTTGCACATCCCGTCAATTTTGTTGTAGTGGGATTCGACTGTATCTTCTATGCCTTTTGAGTTACCAGACTAATTACCTTCAGAAAGTCACCCCAAGATTAATTAACTAATTAGGCAAGAACTCAACAAGATTTTTATGACAGCGTGATCAGGAAGGTCTATTCTGTGCAAGGGAACTATTAGATTATTGCTTTATTTCCTTTAGGTATACAAAAAGAAAGACGGAATCTTCACTTTCTTTTTGAAATGAAACAATTTCTGATTTCGAAAGGAAGCTGGTCTTTATACCTAAGGACATCATGCAATGATGTTATAGCTTCCTTGCACAGAATAGGCATTTCTGATCACACTGGCATCAAAATCTTGTTGGCTTCTTGTGTATTTAGTTAATTATGCTGAATGCAAGTTTTGGGTAATTAGTCTTCTAACTTAAAAAGTATAGAAGGGATCTTTGCACCGATTTCAGTTTTGTTGTTAGAATGGTTAGTTACATAAATGCTCCTATTTTGATTCAATTTGGTGCATAAATAAAAAAAGTCATTTTACTTGCCACGTCTCACATGGAACCAAGTGCCCCTTCAACCCAATGGTTGTTCCCATCTGGAGCCGGTACTCGGGGACGCTGGTAATTGGAGGGGGCCCACGGTATTTCCGGGGCAGTGCGATATTTTCCTGTGCGCTGTTGGTGACGGGCTGGGATTGTGGCGGGTTCCCAGGGCTACCCCTTCATGGAGAGCTTGACGGAGAACAAGCCGCTGCTGTACAGCCTGCTTGTGTCGGGCGTCTCGGTCGTCGGCCTCGTCGCCGGAGTTGCACCCGATGTGGCCAAGCAGTTTGAGATCGTCCCCTTCCCCTCCAGTGTGAGTCTTCCTCCGTTGGTGCTGCATCTCGTGGCAACTCCTTGTGGCTTTTGCTGCTTGGATTGGATTGATTTTTGCCATCTAGTTTGGGTGGTGGATGGGTTTCAGCAAGTGTTTAAAAGCCATGTGCGCGAAGTAAGCGCTTGTTCTGCCCAAGGAAGCGGTTGCTTTTTCACGGCGCACATGACATTATGCAGTTGTCGTTTTTTTTGAAAAGTGCTTTTGCCACAGTAATTGTCGTATTTTTGTGCTTCAAAGTGCACATAACAGATAGAGTGGAAACCGCTTATTGCGTATACCATGGGAGCCGCAAAAATAAGCACTATAAGTGGTGCTGCACTATGAACAAAACATGCACAAATTTAACCACATCACAACCTACCTCTCCAGTTATTTATTGTTTATCACTCAAACGCATGGCACTTAAAAAACAGAGTCTTTTTTCTTTTTTTTTCCTCACATCAGCCACAGGGTCTTACAAACCACTTAAACAGCAAGCGGGGCTTTCACATTCCTTTTGTTTGTGTTTTGGGCAAGGACAGGTGCATAAGAATGCAAACAGGATTTCTCTTTCTTTTTTCTTTTTTTTAACTACACCTTGCGTTTGCAATGCCGAAGGCAGTTGCATGTCAACATAATGTATCGGTAGTGGAAATCTCCGGTGTTGCGACCGGGCTCACTATCTCCAGATGCTCGAAACGGAAAAACGTGGTTGCTTATCACAAGGTTCTAATCACAACTTACCATGGTTGGAAGGGCGGGGTTGGAAGCTCGCTATTTTCAGAAGTATGCCGAGAGCAAGGACAGTTCTAATTATCATGCTAGTTCAAATGGAACACGCAAACTAAAGGGTGCCTTTTCTTTTTTAATTTATTTTCATTGTCTAAGTTAGAGCTGAGAAGCGTGCGCACGTGCTGCGTCAGCAGGCTGAATCCTCTTTTTTTATTCTTCTTCCCCCCCCCCCCCCCCCCAACCCTAAAACGATGCCACAGCTGCGCCGATCGATCAGCGGACCCGCCAAAAAAGCCACACTAAGCAGTATTGTGCTTCACGCAACCACATTATAAACAGTATGCTTATGCATTGAGTTCTATGGGAGGCCTACCTGTGGCCAGGAAAACCCACGTCATATCCGGCACCGCACTATAAGCGGTTACGTTATAAATGGTCTACACTGTATAATGCTTTTTTTTTTCTTGCGCTATGGTGAAGTTGGGGGGACTGCTGATCTCCTGGGCTTTGTGCCAAAGGCCCGCTTCCCAAGGCGCCACCATAGGGAGTCTAGGGAAGAGGGCCTGCCTGCATGGAGGCTGCCTCGGTTCATAGCTCTTGTACCACCACAGTTGGTACTGCATGGCGGTTATCACAACGCAGTTCAGCCATTCGTTGCAGGGCACAAGTTTTTAGTAACTTGGTAAACTTCTTTTTTTTTTGTAAGTGTATCGAGGTTCCTTCCTGGGGTTATACTCCTCATGGGTGCATTGCGTGTTTGATGTTCCCCAGAATAGTTTTGGTCTGGGGAAGTATTGGAGCTGGAACAACCAGAGGGTGGCCTTGCAGTTCAAACAGTAGCAAGTATTCTGAAAATCTCACTCTTTCGAGAACAGGTGTGTCAGGTAACCCTCTCCATGTGCACGTTGAAGATTAACACGAAAAAGTTTGTTAGTAGAGACATTCGGTCACATATTGATAGTGGGTGACAATTTGGAAGCTGGGCGAGTTGGCATGCCATAACTGGAAAATAGCACAAACGGACCAATACACGAGAGCATGGAAGACAGTGTCGTGTTTGTGTTGGCCTTCCTCTCGTGTATTCACCCATCTGTGCTGTTTTCCAGTTTTCGTGGAATGTCTTCTCTTCCCAACTGTCTCCTCTGGAGGCTGTTGGGATCAATTGTGTTGTCTAAAACTGTGCTTTGGCTGCTTCCTAGCAAGACTGGTTTTGAATGGATGGTTGAGCAGTACGAAAACCAAGACTCACAGGAGTGCTTCTTCCATCCTTGTTGCCAGTGATATATTTGAAGATGGCTGGGCAGTAGGCGGGACTATTGCGAACAAAAGTAGGCCATCAATCCCGCAAAGAACAAGCCGTACTGCCCGAGCCGTTTGCCCAGAACAAACTGATGTTTATTTACTTTTTCCATAACCACCTGCGGCTTTGCCAGGCATGCACAGAACTCTCAGCATTGCGTGTGGACGCTGTTCTTTCGCTGACATTGTAAATGGGTATGTATTAGGGGGAAAAAACTGTCGAGTGGTCTAACATTTCACAGCTGGCTGTCTTGGCTGGTGTGTGTGTGTGTGTGTGTGTGTGTGTGCGTGTGCGTGTGCGTGCTTGCGCGCGCGTGCGCGTGTTCGTGCTAAGCCTTATCCCTTTGCGATACGCACTAGGATGTAGCCGTCAGAAAAATTTGAAACTGCCTGTGTATGTTTTTGATAACCAAAATTTCACTTAAAAACAATAAACATTCGATCTCATAAGTAGTTAATAAATTTCGTCGTGTCCTAATCATAAACACGCTTTCGTAAACGTCACCACCGTTTCCTAGAAAACGTATACACACTATTGTGATCTGTAGCCCTTGTATATTAAAGTAGCAGCTTCAGTTTTGCTTTAATAAACGCTTTAAATAGATAGAAAATTTAAAACCAGGGACACCTACGTGACATGCCGAGCATTTGGTGAATCAAGTGGGTGTTCTTGAACCCCGCTGAACTGCTTAGCCAGCATTCGCATTTCCCGCCATAGATCCGGAAGTGCGAATGCTGGCTGAGTGGTTCAAGTGGGGATGGCGATAATTGTAACTAGAGCCCCTAGCTTTCCGTGATTCCGCAATTCCGCAAAAAATCGTGGAATTAAAGTGTTTTCGCGGAATTCCAAAAAAAAAAAAAACGTCAAAAGTGTGGTGCTATGTCCCCAAAACGATATATTCGGTGAAATGTGACGGAAAAGTGGTATTTTCTATTAGTAATAGCAAAATGGTTTCTATTAATTGTCTGCAACGTTTTTACTGTTGAAAATTTAAATTTGCATCTGCGTATTCCTGCCTTATCAAATAATAAAAGTGTCTAGTTGGCGCAGCCTCCACCCGAATCAAGGGGCTTAGCCATAGCCACAGAAAGAGAACACTGCACACGACAAGGCCCGTCAGATTATAAAAACAAATGAAGGGTGCAGTGAGAAAAGCGGCTAGCAAGGCACTAGTATACTTGGAGAACTCTTACACTTGGAAGTTCTTCAAGAGTGTGAGGTGCTTGGATCCCCAGCAAGTTGGGTGTCTCTCAGAGTAGATATCAAATTTTGGGGCTGTTCCTGGATTTATAGCCCTAGCTACTAAATGGCAAGTGTACCTGAAGTCTGCCCAAGACCTCAAGTCTAGTGACAGGGACTTAGCACCATTTCTTTCTAAACAAGAAAGGCCACCAGGTGGAGATTTTGATGTCCTGGCTTTCTGGGCTAGGATGGAACACCTGAGTCCAACACTTTCTTCCATTGCCCTTAAATACCTGTTGGTGCCAATCAACTCTGTTGACAGAGAAAAGTCGTTCAGTCGCTATGGTGTCATCGTGCTATTCTCTTGGTGAAGAAAGCACAAAGCATCACCAGATGCTCAGCCACAACAGCTTTCTTCAGTTGTAAATAAAATCTAGCATGTTAGGAGTCTGAAGTGTCTACGTAATAAATGAACTGTTACATTACCTTATGCCGTTTCAATGTTGTCACGGAATTTTGCAGATTTCCCTATCTAGAATCGCAGAATTTGAAATGTTCCACTGCAAAAAGTAAGGGGCTCTAATTGTAACTCACAAAAATGCCCTTAAAAGTCGCGTGTACAATTGTACACGCCGCGTCGCAAAGGGTTACAATTTCCCCTTGTGTGTGCCTCTCTTGTCTCCCCAGATGCAGTGGATCATCCTGCAAGTTCTGGCATTCGACCTGGTGTGCGCCTTTGTTGTCGACCGTGCCTGCCTCTTCCTCTTCGGCAGGGCGAAGCTGCGGAACTCGTGATGTGTGTGTTGTGCTCCTCCACTGCCTGCGTTGCGCTGTGTTACTCCGTGCGTGGCTACGGAGACGACGGAGAGAGAGAGAGAGAGGTTTATTTAAAAGCCGACCATTGTTTCCTCCTTGAACAAGCGTGTCCTGTCTGCCCGCCTCCTCCCGCCTGGGTGATGGCACACGTGGGGCAACAATTCCACCACACGGCAAGGGGAGAGGGACTGCAAAGAGCGGAGACGTGGGGAGACAGGGAGGGAGCCAAGGGGGAGAGAGGTTACTTGCAACAGTGGAGCTATCAGGGAAGCTGGTTTGAGGTTTCAGTGGAAAATTTTACACTATGGTGATCTACGATTCTGTAGAGCGTAGACGTCTTGTAGACGTCTACAAGACAGCTTGCTGCAACGGGTGCCCCATTTATTCTGGACTCCGGCTCAGGCTCCCCCATGACCATCGCGGCAGATGGTGGTGATGGTGTACCGCAGGTGTTGCAGTGGTGATGATAATGTTGCCACTGCAGGCCCTTAATGCAGAGCATGTTGGAGAGAGAGGAGGAAAAGAGGGCAGCTGAATGGTTGTGTGCAGGTTGTGCCTCTCTTTGGATGTGTGGGAGTGTCCAGTGCTGTCAGTAATGTGTGAAGGTTCTGTCGCACGGTACTCGCCCACGAACGTGTCAGGGTGCAGTGTACACATCTGAGTATTGGGGTGTGCTTGGATCTTAAAGGGGCCATGAAGACAAAATAAAAGTCAACTTTATTCGAAAGATTTCGTGTGCTATAGTGCCCCCAGCGCTTGTCAGGAAGCAAACGATGCTTTTTATTCACTGCGAAATTAATTTGAGCTAAAATTTTGATTTTCGCGCCAAAACGTGTTTGAACGACGCTTCCAATGACATCATAAGAACAGGTCTTTCAGCTAAACTTGGTGTGGAGCAAAAATTTTCTTACTGTTAGTCCTAGATGGCGTCACCAAACCGCGGCGAGCCATTTTCTGCCTTTGGTTTGTTTGTGATCGTATATAAACCTGGCTCGCTCTTGTTGATGGAGAAAATAATCGTTTCATGAAACATGGTGCTCGCTCGACAAATATGGTCCTGTAAGACGCCGTTGCTTGCGTCAATCGGCCAGTGTCATCTGAGACTACCCCAAAGCCCCGCAGTGCTGTGCATCTGAACGAAGCATAGTGTGTGGAGTACCAACAGCATTACGCATTGGTACTTCTTTGTTTACTTGTGCTTTCATAACTTCCACTTTTTGTCCCACCATTTTTACTGATGTAAAAAGAATGTGCCCTAAATTTAAGCACAAATAGCTCATTCGGCAAGCTTATAAGTTCTGCCTAATTTGCGCTTGCTTTTTCGGGCTCCGCCAATCGCAGAGCTGGCTCGAATGACATCATAGGTTCTGTGCGGGAAATGAGCTAGTGGGTCGCATGGCCATTCCCTTTTTTCCTAATTACACAGCTTATTTGAGCGAACTTTATGTTAAAAGTGGTGCCAGCATGATTCTAACGAGGCAATCTTTTGAATGAACCACACTTGCATTTTGTCTTCATGGCCCCTTTAAAGGCCAGCTGCACTGAAAATTTCGACCTCTTGAAAACCCTATTTTCGTATAGTCTGCTTAAAAAGAAAGCAACATGCAAAATACAACAGCTGAACTATGTGCATAGACGCCGCAAGCGGTCAGCAAAAATTCGCGATTTTGAAACCGAAACTGAGGAGAGCGCGACCATTGTAGCGACGTTGCGGCCGGACGGTCACCAGCTGGGGAGAAAGTCTGCGCGCAAGCTCTACGCACGCACGGGGCAGCAAGTGGGTGGAGTGTTCGCAGCAGAGCTCGACCAGTTCTCCAGCTGCGTGGCTGGCCAGAGGAAGAAGCCCCCGTCGGCTGGAACGTCACAGGCGCGTCATGGCTGTTCACGCGATCCGCCGGCAGGTGCAGCGTGATCTGTGGTGGAGCTTTTTTAAGCGCTTCCGACTGATTAACGAGGCATTTCACGGGACTACCACTTGTGTCCCAGCTGATTTGGGGGTACTTACTACGCATTGAAAATAAATTTGGTCAAGGTGAAATTTGAGTGCAGTTGGCCTTCAAGGGGAGACGCAGGTCTTGGAATCCCGAAATTTGACCAAAAAATCGATTTTTCAAAACTGCCATTTTCAGCAAGTAGAGCTATTTTCCTTCCTGTCAGCCAAATATCCAGACCGAGGAGTACATATTTGAGCCATAATATCAATTTATAGCACCGACAACCGCTAAAATCAGCCAGTATTCGATGCGAAAATAGCATTTTTTTGACGACTTGCCGATCAGGTTCTACATGTGCTATGGCGTCCATCTTGGTCTCATTCGGAAGTGCGTCTTTCCGTTTTCAAATCCTGCCAGAACCGCTTCCTTTCATCTATTGGTTGTGAGTATAACCGGGGTAGAAAAAAGAGTGAACGCGCCGCTTAATTGGCTACTGACTGCATGTGACCACAGGGCGCAATCTGATTGGCTGGGCGCCGTGGGTCGTCTGCTCGCCACACTAATCACAGAGCAACGGCTCATGTACTCGTCTATGCAACAACCAGCAAAATCCCCGCACGGCATAAAAATAAAGTAAAGATTTCTATCGCTAACCGAAAGGATGAACGAACAGTATTAGAAAGCACCTGGAATACGCTTTTCTGCGTGTCTGGCGGCAACTTACCGTGAGAACGGCGCCGAGACAGAGGAACAGTATTAGAAAGCACCCGGAATACGCTTTTCTGCGTGTCTGGCGGCAACTTATCGTGAGAACGGCACCGAGACAGAGGTGGTAGGCTTCGTGCACCCACGGGCTGCCGAGACTATAGCGTTAGCGATATGATTACGCCTGAGGGTGCACTAACGTGCACCTATTTTTAGATCAACAGCAAATAGAAAGAAAATATATGATAAAGTGGAGGATGCCACTTGCCGACGACGCAAGGGAATTGTGTTCATTCTGTTTTCAACGATGACGCGGCGGGTCGGCCTGCTTCCCAGCGCACGCTTCTTCATCGGCAGGTTACCATATAGATGAGCGATTTGAGAATGATAAAGGCTCGCACTGTGCACAATGAGCAGGGGTGACGTTATACTATAAGAGTAGATTGAATTGAAAATGTGGTTATCCCACCTAGCCAAGCGCATGCACGTCACAGAACGGTGGAGTGCATTGCAACTCATTTCACGCGATGCGATGGAGCCGATTTTATTGCAACAAATGGAGCGGTAGCATAACAGAATAAACTTTTACAGCTGTGGTGCACAGTCAGCACCTCAGCCCTGGTCGCCAAAGAGTGATGCAACGATTGCAACGGTCTGGATTTGCTTTTAAGTTTTTCTGCCCAGTGCCATCTGTAGACAGAGAATTTCATAATTTTCACATCAACTGATTTCAGCAAACTTGGTATGCTCGTGTTGAGCGAAAAGCGAGCTACATTTTAAAACCTTTCTTTTTTTTCACATGCTCAATAGATAAATCTGTCACTTGCAGTAAAACTTCAACTGCAATTTTCTCGGCTTCCCTTTTTTCGCATATGTGCCTCGCCTTACAGACCTTTTCAGGTAGTTTTTTTCAAAGGATTTCTACAAACGTTGTACCGTTGAGTTCGGGATAAAATGGAACTGCATGCTGATGCTATTTTAATTGGCCCATTATGCCCCAAATAAATGTTATGAGTAATAATATGAGCTCATTAAGTTTTCTGAAAACTGTACTTAACATAGACTAATTTTATCCAATCAGCTAGCTTTACTGGAATATAAATAGCATCATCATGCATGGCAGGTCTTAGGCTACACATCCATAGCATTTATTTTCAAAAAATTGGAGTAAAAAGATAACTCACAAAATAATTATTCCACTTGAAAACCAAATAAATATTTGAAGTGAGGAGGACAAAACACATGTGCACAGTGATTTTCATTATCACAGACCAATTAATAAAAAAGTTCATTTAAGACTAGCATCTTAGCCAAGGCTCGGAGCTGCATTAGCCACAGAAGCAGGCTTCAGCTTCTCAAGAGTGATGACGTCAGGGTAGTAGTCATGTCCGCTGGATTTTCTCTGGGCTGATCAGCCTGTCAGTCAAGGATTACCCCATCACCGAGCTTTACAAAATTGCTAGTTTTGCTTTTCAGGGTGCGTTATTGTGTCGTATGGGAAAACGTGGGGCCCTGGCTTTCAATTCGAAATATCTGCATAGTTGTTGCAATGTATACTGCCACTCATCTCTAAGGTCTGCGTGGTAGGTTGAAAGCCTTTTGTGGGTTTGAATCAACTTACCCCTGGCATTTTTCGTCCTCATCCTTTTGTACCTGGTCTAGAAGGGGCCAATACTGCGAGCCAAAACCCCGACCAGCAGGCATTTGGGCTGGATGGGGTCGAGTGATTTTTGCCAGTGCAAAGAGGACAAGAGCACAAGGAGAGCTGACGCTTGGCCAGGGCAGGCACTGGGCCAAGCGCTCAGAAATTGGAAAAAAGCTGGAGCATAGAAGGGCTTTTCGGATTTTGCAATATCATGCTTAACCGACATTTTTCTACATTCTAGTGTCTATTCTGGTAGGGGGTTTATGTTATGTCTCTACTTTTCGTTTGCAAGATCGCATAAGAACAAATGTGTGTGCAACACATTTCTTAAATGGACACTGACCCGCCACGGTGGCTCAGTGCCTAAGGCGTTGCGCTGCTGAGCCCGAGGTCGCGGGTTCGATTCCCGGCCGCGGCGGCAGCTTTTCTGGGGGAGGCGAAAAGCAAAACCGCCCGTGTGTACGAGATTTCGGCACACGTTAAAGATCCCCAGGTGGTCAAAATGAATCTGGAGCCCTCCACTACGGCGCGCCTCATCGCCTGCGTTGCGTCGGCACGTTAAACCCTATAATCAATCAATCAATCAATCAATTAAAGAGACACATAAGTGGTTTGTAAACATTGCAGGATTACAAGCTCAAATTGTAGTCTGGAATAGGCCATGTTTTGAACACACTCGCTGCGTTTACACGACTTCAATTCGAAAATGCTGTCGTCCTCTGTGCATTCTCTTTGCCAATTTCCTATGACGTTTCGTGTGACAACAAAACAAGATGGCATGGCTTGACTATGCTACTGCATGGCTCGCCGACCCTCTGACAAAATCACGTCAGCCCAACGTTTAGTCAGCTGGCGGCCGGCTGGTAGTCACAGTTCATTTGCTCAGTTCAATTGAAACTGAGCCACGGCACGTTTGTGCCAAAAAGAATGTGCCTTTAGTTCGTTAGTTTGTAGACTGTATCAAGCTCTAAGTCCAAGTCGCTCCACACAATCGCACATGTGACGCTTCCCTGACTGGTACACTAGTAGAACAATCAAAGGCCAATTGAAGGCGGGAGAAGAGCCAGCGAAGTTAATATAAGTACGAAGAATTAAAATCAACTGAAACTTTATTGTACAGCGTAAAACCAAGGTGCAGGAAGCACGTTTTTCATTGGGTGAACTAGCACAGCCGTCAGCAGCATGGCCACACATCTGCGAACTCTTTTCCATCTAAGGAATGCAGTCGCTAGACATGAGATATTGTGGGAATTTGGGGGATGCTTATTGCATGAGCGCTATACTAGAAATAGTAGTCTAAGCTGTCTAAGCTGCTTGAAATGCTAAAACTAAATAAAAATGTAAACTGGCCATACATTATATTTCAGCCCCTGGCATCGCTGGCTTATGGCCGGCCGAGTGGTCTGGAGTACTAGGTAGCAAGTCGCAAGTTCAAATCCCCGATGGTGCATTTTTCTTTTAGGTTGATTTATTTGTTTTTGGGCAATGTTTTCTATACTGAATTCACCATTTTTGCGTTCTAACGTTTACAGCTCCATGAGCGGGTTCGCAAAACATGTGCAGACGGACACTGACACGCTGGCAAGTTCTCGTTAGCAAGGTGTTGCCATAAGCACCGGCTGCTTGCGGGTACAGTACGAAATCAGCCGATCCTTGGCCTGGTGCGAACACACCTTTTATGATACAGGTACGAGCCAGGCAAGCTCCAAAGATGGGAGAAAACGCATCACATTTCAGCGTCTGCGGTGACACAAAGGGCGGTCATCCACTGCGTTCGCCTCATCTAGTGATTGTTACGATTCCAAGCCATGCTGGTAGGCTGATCTGACGCATTTTACAGCCAGCAACATGGCAGAAGCGCAGTATGCCGATTACTGAAAATGCCCATCCACGGTAATGTCAGATGCAAAGCATGTTGTTTCACAGAACCGAAACCGAAACTGGTTTGAATTCTAATCTTGGACAGTGTCTAATCACGCACCTTGTATTGACGTCAGTGCTGGTAGTTGGTGCGGCCGCCGCCTACTGTGTGCGGTAGTTTTTATTTGTTCAGGGTTTATCAAAAAATACCGCCTTACCGCCCGGATAAACGACGAAAAGGGTGTTTATTTGAGCCAGTTTACGCAGTGCAAGCAAAAACGGGAGCTTGAAAAATTCACTTCAGGGTCCCTTTAAGGCACAGCGAGCAGCAAGGGCACGAGCGATCCATGCACAGTATGGTCACCTCCCCTTCGCTCACTGTGCAGACGCATCTCCATACCCCTACGAATCTGCCCACGCTGCCACTTTGACCGACGCCAATGGAAAATAATTAACCACAGTCGCGACCATTGCAAAATCTTTAGAAACAGCTGAAGAAGTTGCTGTCGGTCCAGTTGTCACCACTTGCGAAGAATATACAGTTATACTGACAGACTCCCAAGCTGCATGCCCCAATTTCCTAATTGGGCGAATATCCCTGCCAGTGTTGGCTATTCTAAAAACAAATTAAACAATTTCCAGAACTACAGATTGTCTAGTCACCTGGCCACGAATCCCTCAAAGGAAATAAGTCTGCACATGCCGCTGCCCACGCCCATACACACCGGGCCGTTTCTCAAGAGGGAGATAACCAATTAAACAATTTCCAGAACTACAGATTGTCTAGTCACCTGGGCACGAATCCCTCAAAGGAAATAAGTCTGCACATGCCGCTGCCCACGCCCATACACACCGGGCCGTTTCTCAAGAGGGAGATAACCTACAAGCTGACATCCTTCAAGGAGCCATGAAAAGGAAATACAACTTTGTTTAATTTGGAAGAACTGGGATTCAGTATCTCACTCAGCTCCATTACAGACCCAAAAGATGTTTTTTAACGAAAACAAGCAAGAGGCATTTAAAAACTTTCAAATTTTGCGCCACAGTGACGTGTTATGAGCACGAATGACGTCATACGGGCCAACAATAAAACATAATTTTCAGTGCGTTAACTGCACGTTAGCATTCAAGTGGTGTGGTCAAGTGGAACTAGAGGCCCCATTACAGACGTCCAGTCATGTGTCGTCGCGACAGGTCAGTTAGGCGGCCGCCAATCGCACATACAAGGTTCCGTGACGTCATAGAAAAGTTGCGGGAAATTGGCTAGGGGGTCGCGACTGCTTCACACGTTTTCTTTTATATCTCCGTTATTTGTTCCAAGATTGCGATGATATTAGTATCATTGTTATCGGGACTAAGCAGTCTTTCTAATAAACGCAACTTGTACTTTGTCTTCATGTCTCCTTTAAGCCCCACAAATCTGCCCCTGCTGCAGTGTAACCTACACCAATGGACAAAAATTACAGCAGTCACGACCCTTACAAAATCTATAGAAACAGCTGAAGATTTCAGCTATCATGGCCCTAGCGAAAATACGCCGAAATACTCACTCACTAGTGGCATGGACGCCAACAATACCCGGCACGACAGTCACACCTATCTAGAACCGAAGCTACAGTATTCCAATGACTACAAACTCATCCCCACAATACACTACTCCATGCCAGGTGTAGAGAACACCTATCTGTAATCCATATTCAAATGCAATGCGAGGCGCTAGACATAATGCGACACCAACACTTCCCCCCTGCTTCTCGCAGACGGTGCCCCCGGTCTGACCCGCCCGGGGGGAACCAGCCAGTCGCCTTTTCCTGCCTCCCTCTCAGCTCTTTCACCTTCCTGTCTTCTTTTCTACCCCTATCCTGTCATCTCTTCTTTTCCTCATTTCCACACATTTCCAGGCGGCGAGGGTTAACCCTGGGTAAGGAATCAACCTTGAGGACTTAAACAGGGTTATAGCAGCTATGTATGGCTAACGCGCATCTAGCGCGTTCCCAGGTTGGGCTCGGTGGTGGGCGGCCAGCATAGCTGCTGAATTGATTTCACTTGTTATGGCAACAAGATTTTCTGCATCCCATGATCGTCCTCCAAAACGGGGACGCAACGAAGCAGTCCAGCAGTTTTTCACTCCTAAAAAGTCAGAAAATTTCCTAAAGTTTCACGTCATGCACTGTGAAAAAGAAGGCTTGTCAACGAGACGTCTGTCACCATTCTTGGTAGCCAAAGTTCTAACGAATGAGCTAGGCGGCGGTTATAAAGTAAGCAAGCTGGGAAGCGGTGACCTTCTCCTAGAAGTACAAGATGCAGCTCAGTGTGCCAAGTTGACGAAAATAACCACTGTTGGCGACAATCCTGTGAGCATCAGTCCCCACCGATCCATGAACACTACCAGAGGTGTTATCTCTGATGAAGACTTTCTGAACTTGTCTGAGCAAGAACTCCTGGAAGGGTTCGAGGGCCAGAATGTTGTGAATGTTCAACGAATCAAGATACGTAGAGATGGGAAGGAAATTCCGACCAAGCATGTAATCCTCACATTCTCGACCAGTGTACTGCCCGAGTCTGTCGAGGCAGGCTACGTTAAAATCCCTGTGCGTTTGTATATTCCAAACCCCCGTCGCTGCTATAAATGCCAAAGATTTGGCCATGGTTCACTGAGCTGCCGAGGCAAGGCAGCATGTCCAAAGTGTAGCCTCCCCGACCACTCGTCTGACACCTGTGAAGCTCCACTCCACTGTGTAAACTGCATGGGAGAGCACGCCGCGTACTCGCGCTTGTGCCCGCAATGGAAGAAAGAAAAAGAAATAATTGCTCTGAAGTATAAGGAAAACATTACCTTTAGGGAAGCACGACAGAGACTGTTCCTGACACACACTAGCTTTGCCGATGTAGCGCGACGGGGGGCGGCGCTACACTCGGTTCGAGTTCCCCTTGGAACCCTCCCAGTGAGGCCCCAAGGGACACCCCAAGCCCCCTCAGTGCCGGTGGCTAAGGCCACTGCACATGCCACAAAAGAAGCGTCAAGGGCTGCCCCAGCACCCCTTGATGCCAACGCTAGGCCCCTTGCTGGCACTGCACTGCCGGTCCCTGCTGAGAGGCAGGCTGCCGCAACCAGCCAGCCTAGCCCTGCTGACGAGGCTTCGCAAGAAGCCATGGACACAACGCCAAGCCCTCCGTTGCGTGGTACGCCGATAGGGCGCGGCACGTCACTCGACCGTTCAAAGCAAAAGACACCTAGGGTCACGGCTCCTGGGAAGGTGTCTTGAGCCTGGGAGGGTGACAGCATGGCACTTCCTTAATCCTTGTTCAGCATAAGCTGATGGTAACTGATAATGTAGTCCAATGGAACTGCAGAGGCCTCCTGAAAAACTTGGACGATATCTATGAATTGCTGTCACAACACCAAATAAGTATTATGTGTCTCCAGGAGACACACTTGAGGACGAACCAAACTAACTTCTTAAAGAACTACTCTGTATTTAGGAAGGACAGGGATGGCTGCATGCATCCCTCTGGAGGAGTTGCGATTATCGTGCAAAAATCAGTGGCATGCCAGTTCTTACCGCTACAGACCAGTTTAGAGGCTGTAGCCATACGAGCCATTATCTTTAATAGACTGGTAACAGTATGCTCACTGTACATACCTCCAGACCACGGGCTCTCCAGTATGGAGTTTGAAACATTAGTTGATCAGCTGCCAGAGCCGTATCTGCTAGTTGGGGATTGTAATGCTCACCACCCACTCTGGGGTTCTGCACGCACGGATGCTAGAGGACGCCTCGTTGAAAAGTTTCTGCTATCATCTGGAGCATGCATACTTAACAAGAAAGACCCAACATATTATAACACAACACATGCCACGTACTCCTGCATAGATCTCGCCATAGCCTCTCCAGTTCTGTTTCCAGCACTCCAGTGGAAGGTCATTAATAACCTGTACGGAAGTGACCACTTTCCAGTGAGCCTCAAGCTTGTAGACAACAAACAAGACAACACTCCATGCCCACAAAAGTTCAAGGAGGAGGCCGCAGACTGGAAAAAAATTCAAAGAGCTCTCTGAGTGTCACTATACACTTATAGACAACCTTGGTATTGATGAAGCTGCTGAGACTCTGACCACCCATATAATTGAAGCTGCGCTGAGGTCCATCCCCCAGACTTCTTCTAGTAGGGTTGCTAAGCCGAAACCTTGGTGGAATGATGATTGTAGGCAGGCCCGTAAGGAACAGAATAAAGCATGGGGTGTCTTGCGTAGGTGCCCAACGACTGAAAATTTGGTACTTTTCAAGCGGGCAAAGGCCAATGGCAGACGGATTCGGCGTATTGCGAAAAAAGAAAGCTGGAATCGTTTTGTGTCATCAATCACATCATATACTGACACGCGGAAAGTATGGAGGAGAATTAAAGCACTCCGAGGAAGTAACACTCTTACGTACCCTTTGGTCAGCACAAGTGGAGACACTTTACAAGACCAAGCGAATGCTCTAGGCAAGCATTTTGAGTATGTATCAAGCTCAGCTCACTATTCAAATAACTTCCTGAGACACAAGAATGCAGAGGAACGGAAGATTGTACGTGACAAACGGCAGTCTGAGGTAGGGTATAATTGCCCCTTCACTATGCAGGAGCTTAAAGTGGCGCTCACTACTTGTGGTAAATCATCACCATGTCGAGACCGAATAACATACACCATGATTAAGCACCTGCACGACGACACGCTAGAAGCGCTCTTACTGTTGTTTAACAAGATCTGGCGTGCAGGGCAATTTCCAAAAGTGTGGAAAGAAGCTATTGTGGTGCCGATTCTAAAGGAGGGGAAAGATCCATCACTTGCAACTAGTTTCAGACCGGTCGCTTTAACCAGTTGCTTATGCAAGGTCTTCGAAAAAATGATTAACCGTCGCCTTATCTATTTTCTTGAGTACCATGGTATTATAGACAATCGCCAGGCGGGATTTCGCTCTGGTAGATCGACAGCAGACCACCTAGTGGCTATTGAATCCTACATCAGGGATGCATTTGTTCATAAGCAGCATTGTTTATCAGTTTTCTTTGACCTCCAGAAAGCTTACGACACAGCCTGGCGTTACGGTATTCTTTGCGATCTTCGCCGCCTTGGAGTTTGTGGAAACATGCTGAACAGTTTGAAAGATTACCTTTCGGAGCGCACCTTTCAGGTTAGGGTTGGAAATGTCCTCTCGAGGATGTTCGTCCAAGAAAATGGAGTGCCGCAGGGTGGTGTGCTCAGCTGCACCCTTTTTATTGTTAAAATGAATTCCTTAGGAACTGCACTGCCTCGCTCCATATCCTACTCGCTATATGTTGATGATGTGCACATTGCGTTTAAATCATGTAATATGTCCATTTGTGAGAGGCAAATCCAACTAGCTGCAAACAAACTTACAAAATGGGCAGATGAGAATGGCTTCTGTTTTAACCCAGAAAAAAGCACGTGTGTGGTCTTCTCTAGGCAGCGTGGTATCCGCCCAGATCCTGTTATTAAACTCAATGAAACACCCATAGCAGTAAAAAAGGAGCACAAGTTCCTTGGGGTTGTGCTTGATGACAAACTTTCATTCATTGCACACCTCAAACGCCTTAAAGTTAAATGTTTGGATACAGTCAGGATCCTGAAAGTCCTCTCACACCAGTCTTGGGGTACTGACACAAAGTGCCTATTGGCCTTATTCAATAGCCTTGTGAGGTCCCGCATCGACTACGGGTGTCTTGTTTATCAATCTGCCGCGAGAACAGCACTAAAGATGTTAGACCCTGTCTACCATCTTGGCCTTCGTCTGGCTACAGGCGCTTTCCGAACAAGCCCTGTGTTAAGCCTGTATGTGGAAGCCAATCAGTGGTCTCTTGAAACACAGCGGAAGTACACTGGGTTGAATTATGCTCTAAAAGTGACATCCTTGACCGGACACCCGAACAGCACTCTAGGTAACCAGGCAATCAAGCTTTTTGAAAAGCGACCTGCCATGGCTGAGCCATTCCTTCTGTCGGTGAGGGCACTGGCCGCAGGCCTGGGAATATCCTTCACTGACGCTCAGAAAACCAGCTTTGCTGACTTTGTCCCTCCATGGGATCTCTGCCCTATCTCTTATGATCTCTCTTTTATGAAGATTGACAAAAGAACCGCTCCAAAGGAATTAATTATGCAGCATTTTTTGTTTTTGCAGAACAAGTACAGAGCATCTGAGTTCTACACAGATGCATCCAAGTCAGCTGGTGCAGTATCATGTGCTGCACATGGTCCCAACTTTTCCACGTCAAAGACTATGCCTGAAGCCACATCTATATTCACTGCTGAAACACGCGGCCTTGTATTGGCTGTAGAATATATTATTGAGAACAATGTCCCAAAGTCAGTGATATTCACGGATTCTCAAAGTGCTGTGCAGGCTTTAGCGTCAGGAAAGTTACAAAAAAATCCAGTCTTTAATCAATTGCTAAAACTACTGTGCTCAGCCCACAAACAAAAACTTGAAATCACTGTCTGTTGGGTCCCAGGTCACTGCGGCATAGCCGGAAATGAGCAAGCAGACAGGAATGCTGTAACTGCAGCTCTTCGGAATGATCTAGATATTCAAAGCGTCCCGTACGAGGATCTTAAAGCGTACGTACGTAAGAGGCTGCGAGACCAATGGCAGGAAGATTGGAATGGGGAAACAGCAAACAAATTGCACATGGTAAAACCCAAGTTAGGTAGATCGATCTGTGAGAAACGAGACAGGATCACAGAGGTTACTCTCTGTAGACTGCGCATAGGCCATACCCATGCTACACATGCGTACCTATTGAAAGGAACAGAACAGCCACGCTGCTTGAGGTGTGGAGGGTCGCTATCAGTCATTCACGTACTGGTAGAATGCAAACTACTTGAACCGCAAAGAAAGCTTCATTTTCCAGAATTGTACACACGCATGATCCCTCAACACCCATTGCTGTTTTTATCAGACGAGCCACTTTTCTCTACTAACCGTGTTTTTAAAGGGACACTGAAGTGAATTTGTCAAGCTCCCGTTTTTGCTTGCACTGCGTAGACTGGCTCAAATTAGCACACTTTTCATCGTTTATCCGGTTGACAAATCGGTAATTATTTTACAAAGCGCGAAAGAAGAAAAACTACCATGCGCGGTTTGCGGCGGCCGCACCAACTAAGGCTGTGACGTTGAGAGGAGGGGCGCCGTGATTGGACGATGCCCAAGGTTAGCAATCACACAAGTTTCGGTTTCGGTTCTGTAAAACATAACCAATGGCTTTGTTGGATGGTCATTCTCAATATCTCAGTAATCATCGTACCGCGCTTCTGCCATGTTGTCGGCTGTAAAATGCACAAGATAAGCCTCCCAGGACGGCTTGTAGTCGTAGCATTCACTAGCCGAGACCTACGCAGTGCATGAACGCCCTCCGCGTACCCGCAGACGCCCAAATGTCATGCGCTTTTCCCCCATATTTGGAGCTTGCCTCCCTCATGCCTGTATCGTAAAAAGCGTGTTCGCACCAGGCCAAGGGTCTGTTCATTCTGGCCTGTGCCCACTGCCTGCAAGCAGTCGGTGCTTATGGCAACAGCACGCCAACGAGAACTCGCTAGCGCGCCAGTGCCAGCCTGCGCGCGTTTTGTGAACTAGTTCGTGTAGCCATGAACGTTGCGGCCCCAAAAAAGGTGAACTCAATATAGAAAACATCGGCGGAAAACAAAAAAGTTAACTTACAAAAAAAAAAAAAAAGCACGTACCCGCGGGGATTCGAACTCGTGACTCGCAAAACATTTGCCGCCAATTCTTAGCACCTCAAACCGCTAGGCCACGCAGCGGGACGGCAATACCTTGCTAATACAGGGTATATATTGTACAACCGGTTTACACTTTTATTTAGTTTTGGCATTTCAAACCGCTTAGGTCACTATTTGTTGTACTGCGATCATGCAGTAAGCGTCGCCCGAGTTTCCACAGTAGCTCACGTCTAGCAATTGCATTTCGTAGACGGAAAAGCGTTCGCAGATGCGTAGTCGTGCTGCTGACCGCTGTGCTTGTTCGCCCAGCGCAAAAACGTGCTTCCCGCGCCCTAGTTTTACGCTGTACGGTAAAAATATCAGTTGATTTTATTTGCTTAGTACCTATTTTGACTTCGCTGACTCTTCTCCCGCCTTCAAGAGGCCTTATATTTTCCTACTGGCGTACCAGTCAGCGAAGCGTCGCATGTGCAGCGCTTGTGTGAAGCGACCTTGACTTGGAGCTAGATACAGTGTACAAACAAACCAAGTAAAGAAAGGCACATTCTTCCATTCACAAACGTGTCCTGGCTTCGTTTCAACTAAGCGAACGAATTGCGACCAAGCAATTTTTTTTAACCTCCTTGATTGCGACGACCCGCCGGCGGCCGGCGGACGAAACGCTGGGCCGACTGGCTCTTTCGGCCGGGGAGCCGTGCAGTAGCGCAGCCGTGGCGCAGCCAATTGCCAGCTCATCCCCTCCTGACGTCACACGAAAACGCCACAGAAAATGGGAGAGCGTAAAGAGAGGAGGACAGCGTTTTCGAATTAGTTTTTCTACTAAATAAAATCGCGTAAACGCACCTAGAGTGGTCGAAACATGGCCTGGGGACTCCGGACTACAATTTGCGCTGGTAATCCCGCAATGTTTACATATCACTTCAGTGTCCCTTTAAGTACCTCTCAGACGTAGATTTTTTAAGGTATGTGTCGTATCACCCGTGAGCCGAGCCACCATCGCACGCTAGGACCCGGTAGGGCCACTCATTGCTACCGCAAAGACGGGGGCAAGGGGTGCACGTAGAAAATGCCTGGCATAGTGTCAAATGTTTTTACTTGGCCCTCTACACCAATTCTTGGCCCTCTACACCAACAGAAATCTGAGATACCTTTTATTATATATTCTGTACTTTATATTCTCACTTGAATAATCCTCACCATAGTACTGGCGCTCTTTGGCCTTGATGCCCTTGCGCCAAGAAAACCTAACATCATCACGACACCAACACTTCCCACAACTTTACAGACTACGTGTTCCACTTCACCCTTCGTTTTTCTTGTCTGACGATGCCATGGTATCTTTTCATCACGTTTCCAGGTACATGTCGGAGATGAAATTTTTACAGCTGATATTGTACCATGCATAACCAAAAACTGGCCTTTTACACCGGTTATCTCCATTGTCTGATTTTATTGTTATTCTTCCTTACTGGCTTTAGCACAACTTTTTGTGTGTTTCTAACCACTCTTTTTTTGGCGCTCTTTGCCCTAGTTGGCCTTGCACCATAAACCATCATCCCCACTGTACTCCATGCAATGTACCTCACCCTCTACCCCACCTCTTGCAAATACTGCCCCCACCCTGGCACCCCATACCATCTGGTATGGGGGTGCCAGCAAACCCCATCCCTCACTCCTAATCCCCCAGTTATATACGACGGGGGTGAGACAGCTGAATCAGATTTGGGAGCAGTTTTTGGAGCAACAAAATCTCAATTTCGGAGCAGAAGAACGACGTTTATTATATCGCCTTAGAAGCCCCAAAAAATCAAATTTTTGGCAACTCGGGGGGCAAAAGTGCACTTTTTGATAGTATCACAAGGTGCGAACTGCACTACCTTTTGCCAAACCATTTTTCAATTCTGAGGCTCTGTGCATAGATTGAGGAGTGCCGTTGAGAATATGGAATTAAAAAACTAAACAATTGTAAGGCATCTTTAGTATCATGTGAATGCCGAAATTATTATTTTTGTAATCCCAAACTGGGCTTTGCGCACAAGTGTAGGGCGACGGCAAAAGTTGCACAAAGCGAGGTGACAGTCGTCGCACCCTACCAGCCCTCCCATTTCAATCCCCATGGTGCATGTTCACTACGATCGTAATTCGAGTACCGTTGTATATTTAGCCACCTCCTTCTTGGCATTAAATTTCACTTCAGATAGATGAACTATTATTACTAGTGTGCAATAATAGCCCGTCCCGCTATCGGACACTGCTTGAACATTTTGCCGCGATGTAGCCTGCGCCGCCACTTCTGTTGTCTCGATCGTCCCATTCCCGCTGCTCGCAAGCTCGCCATCAAAGGCAGCAAAAACTCGGCGTTTCTAACACTGCAACGAGTCCGAAATTCAAGCACGCAGCGCACCTCACACTCAAGGCCAAAACACAGCGAATCCACGGGCAACGCGTTGTTTTTTATGAACTCCCGTCTTCCGAGTCGCACAACTTCCCGCAAAAGATCAAACGACTAAGTTTAAACCCAGCCATGCCCATAACCAATAATCGGCGAAGAGCACTCTGCCTGAACCACGAGCAGCTGCTTCGCCAGGCGGCCATGTTTTCCAATCTTCAGCACACCAAGATGGCAGAGCACAGAGTTGCATTCCGGAGATACGGCGCTCCGAAAATTGCTGTTTTTTCATTAACTTGCACAAGTAGTTTGTCCCCTCAGTACGCATTAGTATTTTTTCTACAGGACTTTGCAATGGTTTTCGATGGGGAAACTTCAAAAACTCACAGAATATAACATGTGCAACCCGACATTGTGACTTTTGAAAAAACTATTTAGGGGTAAATTTTGTGCGGGCGTTCTATTGAATGATCAATTAAACCTTTACAAACAGCATCGCCTTGGGGGTTCTGGAAAATTATACCATCAGTAAGTATTTTTACCCACTGAAACTGATGGGAGTGTTAAAATCATTGGCTCTCAGACCATTTTGGAGCAGTTTGGCGCAATTTTTGCAATTTTCAAGCTTTTGGAGCAGCCTGGCGCAGGAAAACAAATTTGTATTAAAACTGCACAATATGCGCAGCTGTCTCACCCCCGATACGAGTAGTGGGTGGCACGGCTGACCAGCTCCGACCTCTCTTCCCAGCTAGCCTGGTGAAGAGGGCCCGGGTGGCCAGCGTAGGCCAGGGTATCCCGGACTCGAGGAAACAATCAATAAAGTTTACGCGATTTTTTTATTGCATCTCTGAATGTGACCTTCGGCGATGCCGCCGAAGGTCACACTCATAATAAAATTTCGCTCCACAATCAGAACACGTGCAGCGGTCCCCGATGCTGTGCCTAGTCACCAGGTGGCGTGACAGGCTGCCACGCCTGGTGAAGCGTCTTCCGCACACTGTGCAGATCATTTGTCCTCTCTCCTTTTTTGCGGCGTCATGGGTGTGCAGGTGCTGGCACAGGACTTCTATTGAAGTGGTGCTGAAGCAACACTGGCCACATGCGATCCGTTGCTGGTCTTGGCGACCTCTTCGACTTGGCAAGGCCAGCAACCCGCCTGCGTTGGCCCATTAAGAGAATGGGAGCGAAATCAAAGCCCCTTTCTTAGGAGAAAGATGGTTAAAATGTGAAGCTTTCTCCCGTGCAACCCGAGTCAAAGTCAAAGTCCGAAATCCAAACTGCTTCGACCGTGTCGGAATGGCGCAATCGGATACACTTTGACTTCATAATGCGAGGGACCCAGGCTCGGTTCTGACCACGGGAAGCAGTTTTTTTCTTGAGGCGCTTGATGTGCCTTTGTTTATCGTCATTGTTTTGTCGCGATATCAAATCCCATCAGTGGGGCATAGAAAGCTTCGCTTTAATACTATAAACGGGCTGGCAAGTTCTTCAGTCTACGGGACAAAAACAGTATGCTGGTGCTGAGTCACTTTCTTCTTTTGTGCCTGGCACTTTTCATCAAGTCTGGGCAGAGCCACAAAGCAAGGAGGGAATCGCAGTTGATATTTTCACTGCTCTTGTGCACCCGCCGCAGTGGCTCAGTGGCTAAGGCATTGCGCTGCTGAGCACGAGGTCGCGGGTTCAATTCCCGGCCGCGGCGGCCGCTTTTTCTGATGGAGGCGAAAAGCAAAAACGCTCGTGTATACGAGATTTCGGCGCACGTTAAAGATTCCCAGGTGGTCAAAATTAATCCGGAGCCCTCCACTACGGCGTGCCTCATCGCCTGCGTTGCGTCGGCGCGTTAAACCCCACAATCACTGCTCTTGTGCTGCAAAATTTGCTTTTCTTTTTTTCTGAAGTGTGGAATAGGGTGGGCAATCGATCGATTAACCTTCCGGTTAATCGATTAATGCTGCGACTAATTTTTTTTTTTTGCAGTTGATCTGTTGAAATTGAGCAAAATAAAACATGAGTACAGTCAAATCTCGGTATAATGAACACCACATTAACGAACTTTTCAGATTAACGAGCATTTAAGAAATCCCACGCCGACTGCTTATATAGTTTTAATGTAAAATTATTTCACTACTACGTACTTCAGAATAGCGAACATTTCAAAATAACGATCGTTTTATTTAGTTCCGTGCCATGTTAACAATGCCTCAGTATTACGAACTGATATTTTCATTGCCGGAGGTTCTTAGACTTCTGTTAAACAATCGCGGCAACCGGAGACGCGTATGCTAGCAGACGACACGGCAACACGATGCGCAGAAGAGGACGTCTTGAAACTTGCTCCGCGGAATGCGCGAGCCGATGCGAGGGAGATAAAAAATAAGGTGATGAGAAGGAAAAAAAATGAAGCATGGGTGGCCTCCTCCGTCCGGAAAGCAGCGGCCGCCCTATTCGCGCTCCAACTCGAGTTTTTCCACGTTCCGCTGCTGCTCGGGTTGCTTGCTGGATCTTACGGACATCAACGGCGCTGACCACAGAGGACAATCTTCAGAGCATGAGCGTTCAGGATGAAGAAGGCAGCGAGGACGGCATGAACGACGATGCCTCTGAGGGTGCCGCGGCAGTACTCGTAGACTGCGACCATCACGTGACGACTGCGGATGTGCGGGACAGCATACGAAAACTCCGCACATTTCCGGGGAAAACCGCACGGCCACTGAGTCAGTCCACAGGAATATGGAAGAGTTGGAGTACTTCATGCTAGGAAGCTTGTGCAGCATGCACCAGAAGAAAATGGTAAACGTACATTGTTTCAGGATCACTTGTGCATTTTTTCTGAAAAATGACTTCAAGGATGCACAGCTCTACAGGTAGGTTGTTTTAGGCATTGAAATGTTATTTGTTGTCTTAAATTTTGCGATTTTCGCTACAACGATCTTTCAGAATAACGAGCACTTTTTTGCGGTCCCCTGAAGTTCGTTATATGGAGATTTCACTGTACTGTGTTGAAATTGTGCGGAAGCATGTCAAATAACCCGTCTCACGTCACAACAGAAAGCGATGGGACTATGCTTATAGATCATAGTGATTAAAACAAAAAGCTTATAGCCAAGACAAGCAGAAAATGGCTACCATAAATACAAATTTACACGGAACAAAAATTAGTGAGCAGGCATTTGCACCATTTGGCCGTTGTATTAAAGGGGTTGTGAAGAGAAAATGCATGTCTTTGCTTAATTTTGTCTGCTTGAACAACCTTTTAAGAACATAAATCCCAAATATTTTCACAATTCATTGCTTCTGGAATTTAGGAGATGCCTTTGAAATTCTAATTTTGAGGTGCATCACAAGCGACCATGTGCACGTCGTCGGGCGGCAGCGCAACTAGCAGTGACGTCACAGTAGGAACATTTGACAGTTAAACGCTGTTTGTGCATATTGTTCTGTACATCTTCAAACCCGATATCTTAAAAATAATGCATCTTTTATTCGTTGCCAGTAACAGTTTTCTATCCACGTGAGCAGTGTCGTGGCCGCTTCAGTTGTCTGGCAACCATTGCAGCAAAACTCGGACCTACTGGCTGTTTGTACGGTTTGTAGCCAGATTCCCTCTTGAAGTTTATGTTTTTTTTTTTCGAATTCTCTTTGGCATCTTACCTTTTTTTTGTATGAAATGGCACAAAACCGCTCAAACGAAAAAGAAAGAAAGAGAAGTGCCCTGTGTGCAATTCGACCTTGCAGCCACCGGGCCAGCCCAACTTTACGGCCAGCCTGCATTGAAGTCAGACACTTTACCCACTACACTATTGACATGAAAAGCATGCGCGCCAGAAAACTGCGGCATAAAAGCAGCTTTGACAACACACCTAGCACTTTGGTGTTTCCATAAATTCTTATCAGCCCAGAGCTTTAGCCACCAACTTACTGTTGAATGTTTCTGCAGTAAGCCAAAGGGGAGCATATCCAATCAACGAAACAACCTTAACAGCATTGTTTATTGGAGGAAACAGCAAAGCAATCAAACTGTGTGATGGTAGGACTCGGTAACTCGGCACTGTATCACTGCTTCTCGCTAGTTATTTTTGCGCTTGGTGAGTAAATGATGGGTTGGTTTTAAGTTCAGACTACTCGACGTTCCTTCGATAAACGTGTTTATGTAGTAAATTCTCATTTTAAGCTTTCGGTCATTTATCTTGTCAGGTCAGAATTTTCTTGTTCGCGCAACTCACAATACAGGCTACGTGAGACCAACGTCGGCAAGCTTGTGCAAGAATACCAGCTAGCAGAACGACAGGTTACACTCGTGCGAAACAGCGTAAAAATTTTACAATGACCCAGATTACTTTAAACGTGGTTGCTTCTGCCTGCGCGACTTGCCCACGTTGTTGACTGAATGTGGATCAGTCGTATCAGAGATCAGACATCTCCTGTTCAGTTGCAGGGAGAGTTTCATCATTCCACCGATGACATAGCCTTATCTGAACCTTTGCGAGCCCGCTTTATGCCAACGTGTTGTGCAGACTGGGGGAACTATGATTGGCTTCTTATTGAGACGTCACTTCCTGAGTCGAGGAGGAAAGCCTCGGAGAAACCATAACTGCATTTGTTTTCCTATTAGCCGATATCGGGCAACGAAACGGGCTATCTGTGTTTGTTTATCAAGGTTCTGCAGTTATAAGTGCCCACACAACACAATTTTTTTGAAAATCTCTTCACGACCCCTTTAACTATTGATGGCGTAAGTAAACCACGATTAATGGGTGTCCCCTGCATACAGTGAGTGCATATCACCCTGATTCAATAAAGAGAGCGAATGACGAACGCGGTGAAACGAGTCTCACTTGCACCTGCATCTGCGACATGATGATGACCTGCTTACCTGTATTGAAATGTCTGTGACAGGCCGTCAAGCATATTGATCTAATTTGTATAATTATAATATTACGAATGTTTGGTAATTTTTCTTCCAAACCTAATGAAACCGATTAATTGGCTGATTAAACTCAGCCAATTAATCAAATTAAAATTTTAAACTGATGCCCAGCCCTAGTGCGGTGCATTCGAGGGGCCTGGCTTGTCGTCGTAGCTCGTCCAGGATCACGGTATCCAGCCACTGTAGCAACACGTAACGCAGCGTTACGCACCCGAACAGAGCAGGGTTCGCACAGGCTTCAAAAGCAAAAATTCAAGGGTTTTCAAGGACTTTCAAGGACCAGAAAACACATTTTCAAGGTCCCCATCCACGGAGCAAGATAAACAGGAGCGCCGACTTCGCTCTCTCCGGCGGGCTCTTAATGTCCATAACTCGCGGAGCACAATGTAGATGGCGCAGCGAATGGGCCGGCGGCGGCTAAGCGGCCGGCGTTCCCCGTGCGCCGGCGGGCGAGTTGGCGGAACGCATTCCGTCGGCTCTGTCGTCTGCTTCGGCGACGGTAGTTTTGGGCACGGACTGCTTTGGGCCTGCTTTGGCGCCGCTTCGCGTTCATTGTGCGCCTCCTTCGCTCAGTTGATTAACTTGTTCGACAGCACCTTCCGGGTAACCCGGACCCGAAGGAATTGAGTGGCCGTACGGCAAAGATACGTTAAGGATTGGTTTGCATGGCGGGAAAGCAAAATATAGAGACCACATACAAACATATGGCTGCTATACAAACACTACCTTTTGCGCGGTGCTTGCCGAAAATGTGGCTCCGTTTTGTAAAATTGGGACTACCAATTTGGCTGTGTTTTAACAGGTTTTACAAAAGGAGAAAGGAGCAACTGGTTCTGATCACTAGCGATTATAAAAGTTCCCTCAGCTTTCTCGCAGTTCTGCAACTTGCGTCCAAAACAGAGTGTGCCTAGAACATGGGCCGGCACTTACACGCTCATCAGAAAAGAACAGAAATGCGATAACCACCCGCGACTGCCCGCAACGTAGCAATCTGCTCAAGATCAAGTCCCTGACAGTGCGGTCTTTTCACAAGCCTTCATTTCGCGATAACTCACCGAAAGAAAAGGTTTAACGAGCCGGTTGTTTTGCTGGTCAGCCGCTTAAACAAAAAAAAAAAAAAACGCCGGGAACCCTGGTAGGCCAAAATATTGCAGCCATACAAATCGCAGCATTTTATTTGGATACCGCGGTGTTATCGACTAGATAACACGACCGTAGAGCGACAGTGAACTTCGGGCGGTAAGTTGCGGCATGAGTTAATATGAAGTATGCGTTTGATATTCTTGGGTTCCTTATCAAGCTGACAGTGTTTTTTTACACTTGATACAACAGGGCAGCCGTCCAATTCAGTCATTGGCACAGAAATGTGCATCATTGCTGTTTGCCGATGGAGACTCCGGGCGACCCTCGTAAGCATTGTTCGTGCACAGAAGCAGCATAAATAATTAAGCACGCGGCCGGAGAGCGGGATAACAACAGAGGGTAACCTTTGCGCTGCATCGATTCATCGTAAGCAGAATCACGCTAGACTGTGTTGTGGCGTTCCATATTGCTCTTGCTCATTCGTTGGTGCTTCTGAAGTCGTCATCGTTCAGTTGCGTCTTACATGTGCTGGTTTAGTACAATATTTTTAGTGGATATTCATAATGTCAGACTAAACGTTTCGGGAATAAGCGATCGCCATGTATGCAGCGGCGTGCGATTATCTGCGCCGTCTATTGCGGCCGCGCACGGGTGTTTCAATTCCGCACGTGCACGCATGCCTCCTGCATAGTAGGACAGGCATGAGACGTCGTCGCTGCGCAAGAAAAGATGCCTCTGGGGAGAGCGAAGAAGGGAAGAGCCATGTACAGAGGCTCTAAAATCCACGACAAACGCTTTAAATTCTTGTGAAAAGACAGGGCCATTGATTCTCTCCATAAAAATCAAGGATATTCAAGGACCATTTAAAAATTCCAGGACTTTCCAGGCCTTGAAATTGACACTTCTGAATTCAAGGGTTTTCAAGGTTTTCAAGGACCTGTGCGAACCCTGCAGAGGCTTCAAAAAGATCGCCGCTTCCCCTGGTCTTGATCGAACATGGGCCCCTCGTGTTACGAAGCCAATGTCAATCCTATTGTGCTACCGAGGCACACATTACTCATATGCAAAGGGTTGGGGGTGAGCATTACACAGCGCTGTTGCCGCGGAGGCTGACGTTGCTAGGCCGCAAAGAAGTACACAATAACATGAAATAATGAGAAAATCATGAATTAACGCATTAATTACCTCAAATTAATAAAAACTTAATTCCATGTCTATAGGCTTTTTCAGTGGCTCTGGCGCCCTCTCGTGACTACTTTCAGTATCGATGCCAGGCTGATACTGAGACTAGTCAAGAGAGGGTGCCGCAGCCCGTCTAGTGAATCACTGCTCCGCAGTTGATAGGCTTCACGTTGCGTGGAACTGCTTTAATTTTTTTCTGTGACTCCCGTAATGGACATTGAACAGAAAAGGCACAATACACAGCATTTACATTTACATGGGCACTACAATCTTGCCATTCCTTCGGCATTGGTTGGGGGATGCACCAAAAGTGCCTCTCTATACTTTTGATTGTTGGCATAATGGCCTCGGCCATAATGACCTGCGCCAGCCATACATACACTGGCAGAAGACATGGCCCCACACCTTTGGTGTACTAGTTGACGGTGCCATATGTTCCAAGCCGGGAAGGAGAATCGCAAGCCCCTCAAGGGGCGACGTCTGTTGTGACACCGAAGGATGAGCAAGCAAGCACTAATCATGGGTCATTTCACACCAATTAAGCATACCAGTAGGGGTCAATCCCACCACCTCCGAAGTCAACGTTGGAAAAAAAATTTTGGTTTTCACTAGTTCTAATTAAAGAGGTACACCATATTTCTGACAAAACAGTTTTTCCATCTCACACGAATCATACAAATTTCTAGTGAAAATGCAGAGATGTGCGAGGTATCCCTCCTGAACTCTGTCAACAGCTCACTGTTCCCCACGCAGTACTCCACAATTAAGGCACACTGGAGCCAGTGCGGAAGCAAACCCGACACTAGACGGATGCAGCATCCTGGGGTCCAAGCTAGGATCACCGTCGTAGCCCTGAGAAACGGACCCCGCACTGGCAGCCTTGCCATACCGCGCCACAACACAGTGCGTGTGGAGGAAGCGGCCCCTGCCATGACCCAAACCACAGCTGCCGTCATTGATCACCAGTGACCTCGACATCATCACCCAATGCCCCGAAACCAGCCACCTGGACCCCCCCCCCCAGCGAGGCCCCCCACCAACGCCGCCTGTATAAACATTGCCGAACGTGTCGCCCGCTTGTCAATGGGAAGAGTAGGGACGCTTAGTTCAGGCACTCATCCGCTATGTGGCGTGCGCCGGCGGACGTCTGCCTTATGTGGTGTGTGCTGGCGGATGTCCCGCCTTATGTCACTGCTCGCGAGTCGCGAACGCTGCACCTACTTCTATGACGTGTCTGTCAGCTTGCCTGTTGGGTTTCAAGAGCCGTTTCGGTCACATCTTAGCCATGACGGGGTGGTAGTTCTGGGGCGCTGGGGATCTTGTTCAAAGTGTCACTCGCTGCATACCTGCTGCATTTTTCGTAAGATGACTGACGTAGGCGAAACTGAAATAGTGTGAGAACATATTAATTGTCGGGTAGACAAATAGCAAACATGGAAACAATATTTTTGGATGGTACAACCATTATTTTACTCATATATTTCTTCCTGGTGGATTTAGTGAAGAAAAAATTATGTGCACATTTTCTGTTCAAGCGCTCCCTTCTACCATTATATTCCAAAAAATACCACGTGCTTGTAAATTTTAGGAGATTTTATAAAACAAAAGGATAAGCAGTTGAGGGTCCAGCCACGCTCTAAGGGCGCTTCTACGGTACAGTCTTCAAAACTGTGTACTAATGGGAAGTGCGAATGGCTAGCACAATACAAGGCCAAAACGCAGAGGGGGATGCCCCATTTAGAAAATTTCGGGGCCCGTGATCCCAGTAGGTAAGCGCACAAAGCCGGCATCAGGCTGCGGCACCACAAGTGGTTTTGCATCTGCCGTGGTGCAGGCGGATTTTTCAGCGACCGACCAAGACAGACAGGCATATTGATAAACAAGGAGTAGGAGCGCCGGGAAAACGCTAGAAAAGCTATCAACCATTTTGCATAGTTTGCGAGAAGCGGCGCTGGCCGACAGACACAAAAGCATGCAGGAAGGCTACGGCGCCAGAAAGGGTAGGAGAGAACAGCAGGAGAGTGGCTGTTTAGCCATTTTTCGCTCCCGCGTTAGGCAATGATTATACAGGCGGCATTGCCCCCACCACCCGGCTCAGCCGGAAGGAAGCCGTACGTGCCAAGAAACCACGCAAGGCTACCGGCTGCAAAGCCAACACTGCCTGCCCAAACAACTCCCCAGAGAAGAGCAGGAGGCGCTCCTGCACTCCTCCTGACCACAACTTTTTCCCGGCACAGCCCAAGTCGTGCTGCCCTTCACAGCGCCGGCTTTGCAAGGCTCCCAGCTGGCTGTGGCCAACTGGCCCCGCTGCCCGACAGACCCCGCTTTGGCCAGCATCAGCCAGGTGCAGCCAAGGGGGCTGGGGGAACCACCCCCAAGCCTCCATAGTGTTCTCGCGTGCACTCTTGCACTCACCAAGCAAGTCCACCTTCTGCTCACCGTCCGCTCCGCCGCCGAGCCCTGCAGTCACAAAGAAGGCAGCACACAAGCCTTCCATTAGCAAAGAAACTCTCAACGGGCAATCTGAAGGTGCAGTGCAGAGAGATTTAGACTTCTACTACATTTCCCCTTGCCAGGCTCAAAGAAAAAATTGAAACAGTTATCAGTTTTTAATTCACCTGAATCTCTTTTACAGCAACCGGTTTGCTTCGAACGTAAGCGTTATAAATAAGCACATTATGGGACATAGTTTTTTCCTTTTGAGGTTTTAAAATTGACTCTAATGCAATTTCAGCATGCCTTTTTAAAGCATCTTAGCACAAGTTATATGAATGTCCAGTTTCCTGTTTTTCTTTTGCGATTTCCTTTGCGTTTCTGACTTTGTGCTCTTGTGCCAGCATTAGGACAGGATTTACCCACCAATTAAATTGTTCTATTCAGCACTAATACTAATCGTGTGGTCACTAAAACAAGTAAACACAAGAGAAAAAAATTGGTATGCTCCTCTAGACACACGCTGACATCAGCAAGGGGACAAAATTATTCGATGTCTGGGTCCCACGCACACTTGCTGCGACCAAGCTATGTGGCGCTGCAAAGGCACAAAAGAGGCTCCGCTGTGGCCTCACTCTGAGCAGTCAATTGTTCAAGGCAAATGCAAATGAATACCTAGTCAAGGTTTCCCCTCGATCTCTGTTATCTTTAAACGTGCACTTTTTCTACAAGACTGCCACAGCAGGGGCCATCTTTTATGATGACGCATTTCCTTGTTCACTTTTTTTCTTTTGCACATGTAAATAAGCCCAATGTCAAAACAGTTCACAGAAGTGCAGGCATGCAGAAGGATTGAAAGGACACGAGAAGCACACAAGGAACACTGAAATCGGCACAGCAAATAAACATCTTTCTTTTCAAGCAAATCCCTTCCTTGCATTCTGGCAGCTCATTCCTATTGGGCAAAAAAAACAGCGTGAGCTGTGCACAGTGAGTGGAATATGTAGAAGCAGCTGATACCCAAACACGCAACAAACTTTATAAAGCACTGGCATAATCCACATTCGGCTGTTCTTTACTGTTGTCTGCAAGCACATTAAAACAACAAAGGTGCGTGCCTGCATTAGTTTAAACATCACAGGGGTACTGTGCAAGGAAAATGTGCTGCGCCATTTTTGAGCTCCCCACTACACATTCAGAGCGGCGCACGAGTACAGCGGCCTGGTTGCCCAGCTTGGGTTTGGCTGACAGCTGCCTAATCTCTACAGCACCATCCGTGCCTGTTATCACGAGAAGCACACTGTAGCAGTTTAGTGCAGAAGCAGCAGGGATGTTTTGCAAGAGTGGGAGTGAGCTGTATTTTCTATCCCCCCCTGCAGCCACCTTTCTCCTTGATTTCCGGGCACCATATGGCGTTGAAGATGCCTTGCTACCACCCTCGGGGTGGAGAAAGAGAAAAAACTCCAAATCTGTTTTCTAAACAAATGAGGCAATGGACAGCACAACCCCACAAGAACCAAGTACTAAAGAACACCTGAATAATATTGCCAGAACCAACCACAATGCAACAACAACAAAAAAATGCAATTGCGTGAGCGCAGTAAAAACTGCATGCCAATGGATCAATTGTTTGCCTCGGATGAAGTGCTCCGAGTGCAAGGGTGCACTTTGCCAGCTTTCAACACCTTGGAATGGAAGAAATATGGCTTCTTTTCTACTTCTTTCCCTATGTTCTGCTGCTGCCAAAACTGCTCTCCTGCAGCACACACGCTGAGTTGACTTTTTTTGGCATTGACAAAGTAAATGGAATCTGGGGAATAGATGCATGCAGCCGTGCCACTGAAAGAGAAAGGCCTTCTAGGGAAGAAATCCAAAAGAATTCGAAGCAAAACCTAGGAATTCCAGGACAATTACGCACTATACACACGTTGATCACAATTGTTCACACTTGTCAAACCCCTCTACATATTCAACTAGCAGAGTGTCAAAATGTCTAAAAAAGATGTATTTTTAGGGTATTTTAAAACAGCCTCAGCTGAACTATGTGAAGCTGAACCTTGATTTAACCAAGTCACTGGGAACAGCTAGTGCATTGTTTTGCTCAATCAAAGACAAATCGTTGAGCCCGTAAGCAACTCTGGGGGAATCCAATCCAAACTTTTTCGTTAACTCGGGAAATTCGTAAAATTGAGGTTCAACTGTCTTCACAGTAGCAGCCTCGTCTCTACTGTTGAATCGAATCAAATGGAGCTCCCCAGACGTCAAGCCGAACAAGCAGCTTCCTGAGCGGTGGCGGCATAATATCTTATCCAACCCACTGCCAAAGAACATGCATCTGGTTCACCACTCCGGTCGACAAGAAGCTAGAGCGAAAGCCTTAGACAAGAAATATGGCACCTTCCCGGAAACGATCTACACGGATGCAGCCGCAATCCGTGGTAAAAGAGTAAAGACGCTGGTAGTCACCACAAAGACAGAGCTTCTTGTCAGTGCCACCGTAATAACTGCATTGATCAAAGAAGCAGAGGAGCTAGCTGTTGCGCTGGCTCTCACGCAGACGGAAGCCGTGGTGGTTGCAACAGACTCCCAGGAAGCGTGCAGAAGCTTCATGTCGGGTTGGGTGGCACCAGCAACGCACCGAATGCTCTTAACCAAATTCCCTGACAGAAAAGTAAGGATTGTGTGGACGCCTGCACATGCTTCCATGGAGGGCAACGAATTTGCCCACCAAAAGGCTTGAGAACTTGCCGACCAGGCCTCGGAGGATGTGGAGAAACCTGTACCTCTTGTAACATACCATGAAATAATACAACATTACAAGCTTAATCGACGGACTTTCTTGCTACATCACCTAAACCTCATGAAATCTCAAGAAACAACACTTGGACTCCTACAAACCAACACCTTCCTGCATCCAATTAGGCTTCACCAAATATCCCCCACCCCATATCCAGCAGAATGCAAATTCTGCCAAGAACCTGGTACACTAAGACATATTGTCCTAGAGTGTAGAAAAAACAAGCACCCACCACCCCTTCCCCGCATTTCAAATACTCAAGAGCAGTGGGAGACGCTGCTGTCCAGCCCCTGCCTCTCGGACCAGCTCCTGCTCACCGAGAGGGCAGCCGGTGCTAAGACAGCTCATGGATGCCTGGGAAGAGGGAACCACTCCTACAAGAACATTGTAAATGATCTGACAATAAACGTTTTCTCTCTCTACTTCATGTCGAACTGTGTTCGCTCTTTAAGGGACCAAGTCGGCCATTCTGAAAGATAGAAATGGCGAAGGAGTGAGGAGGGAACCGCAAAACACAATTACAAAAAATTACTTCAGAACACAAGTATGTATATTCGAATTTGCCAAAATACACTTGGCAATAAAAGGAAGTCACAATTCACCACATAGAGACGCACGTTGATAAGAAGTTTAAGAGTTCAAAGCACGAAATTAATTTAGGCTTAGGATGTTGGAAGTGGGAAGCAGTGGGAAGGCCGCAGCCGCAGAATATCAGCATCCGTCTTTTCTATACTCCGTGCTCGTTGCTGTTGTATTGTTGCACGGGGGCCAGGTGGACGTTCCTAAAAAAAAAGAAAAGAGTGGTCGTTTAACTCTAAGGCAGCATTACTGCAGTGCACAGCACAAGTTGTTCAACAGAATGGGCTACTCGGCGAGTTTGTTATGGTTCGTGACCTGCTAACAGTGCCCACAGACAAGGGACGAAAAAACAGGACAGCGTTTGTCCTGTTCCTTCTGTGTCCCATGCCTGTTACAAAACAGTAGTATCTGTACTTTATCGGCAAAAGGGCAATGATGGCCGAAGAGCACGAAAAACCAGTTTGGTCACGCAATGACTAAAAAGTCTTACCAAAATGTTTACAATATACTCATCGTATGGTTAAAATTGGTTAGTCTGTACGTGTATAGGCCGTTGAATGCTGTTTCAGAACACACAAAGTGCAATACTACACGCAATTCTCCTAGTCACTTAAGCAGCCATGGTAAAAAATGCAGTTGTCCAGCTCCACATATGTGCCCGGTCACTTAAGACATGCGATGTAGGCCACCAATGGATCGCTACTAATTTGATTCGATTGACTGTAGGATTTAACGCGCCAACGCAACACAGGCGATGAGGCGTGCCGTAGTAGAGGGCTCTGGATTAATTTTGACTGCCGGGGAATATCGTGTATCGTGTGACCCGCAGGATATCACGGATGGTCACTCACGGGTGAACCGCAGGTGGATATCTGATTGGCAATTACTGCTGGATGAACAGTTCCCCACAAATTGCCAGCTCGTAGCCGGTGCACATGGGTAACATTTCTGACTGATTCAGTTGACAGGCAGACCATAATTGTTCCACTTAGTTCACCCAAGTAGTGGGACTGTGTCCCCTTGCACAATTAACCATGCAGCCTGGCATGCCTGCGCATTTCTCCAGATCACGTTAGGGAGCCATAAACTTGTGCTGCAGTGAACACCCCAAGGCTGCAGTCGCAGACCCTGCGATGATGATCTTAAAGACCTGCGCTCTGAATAGGGTCAATGGCAGTCGCCATCTCGCCTCTGTAATTCAGCTGCTGCTGTTGCTAAACTAAGGCTAAAGTTTTTTTATTATTATTATTAATTAGGCCCTCAAACTATGGCCGAGACAGCCTCATCACTGCGTCTTCCCTGCTTTTCTTCAAGCGACACTACCTACCGTGGTGGCTCAGCTGTAGCTAAGGCGTTTTGCTGCCGAGCCCAAGGAAGCAACCTTGATTTCTGGCCGTGGCAGCTGCTTTTCTGATTGAGGCGAAAAGCAAAAACGCCCATGTGTTCGAAATTTTGGCGCACGTTAAAGATCCCTAGGTGGTCAAAATTAATCCAGAGCCCTCCACTATACATCGTGCCTCATTGCCTGTGTAGCAGTGGCGCATTAAACCTCGTAGCCAATCAATGAATCAAGCGATACTTTAATAGCCTTTGAACGCATCTCCCATGCATCGCGTGAGCGTGCAGTGATTCTACCTCACAAAGCGCGGCACACTTAAAGCCATCAACACATGCTCTGGTAACCGCAGTGGGTCGTCTCGTGCCAACGGTGTTGTTTGTGGTTTGGGGGAAGGAAGCGCACTGGGGATATTTTTGAGCTCGGCAAGGAGCTCACCTGCATACAACCCAGTGCGGTGGAGGAGGAGTGAAAGGGCGGAGAAAAAGAGTAGGGGAAGGGGTCTGGCACAGAAACCTAGATGCCTAGAATAAAGAATAAAATATAGGGCTAAGTTACTCCAGGCGCATCAGTCACTAGCACAGCAGTTCAGGGTATAGTCACTGTGGACCGATCGTCTTCAGGTAGGGGAGCAGATGGGCGAATACTTCTGTCTTCTGTTGGGTGGCCGCAAGCCCCTTCGGGAACGGAAGGTCCTCCATGCCGGTGCAGAGAAGGCCTTGACACTGGAGCGCACAGGGGAGCGCTGCTTTCAGCACCGCGTGGTGGGGCAGAAGAGTAGATGCTCCCGCTTCTCCTATTGCGAACAGTCCGTGTTCAAAAAGGAGACGCTTGGCCTCGCTCGTGTCAATCATCATCGTCATCATTAGATCGTTCCATTAAAAGCACTCCTAAAAGCGGGTCTTGGCGGCTCGTTCCTTTTTCGACATTTTTGGTGTCGAAACCCGGGACTAAGGAATCTCCAGAGGTGAGCCACCTGAACGGATTTTGGACCCTTTTAGACCACCATCTCCCCTTTTGGGAAGAAGAATGAAGCCGCCATTTGAACAAACCCGTTGGGAAAGCAAGGGCCCGGGCTGGCCTAAGAAGAAGAAAATAAAAGCCAGACCCAATACTGCTGCTCCTGCCGCTCCGGTCACCAGCCATATCGCCAGCCCTAAAAGAAAGACAGCAGAGTGTCCGGGAGCAACTAACGCAATTGATCGGTAAGGTTGATGACTGTGTCCTCATCAAGCAACGACCCATACATGAGTTGACTTATCTTTTAAAGACTTGACGGAACAAAAATGGTTGCTTGGTTCAGATCAACTGACAAGTTGAAAACACTGCTGACATTGACAGAAATGTTTGACGCGTTTGATTTTGAAGCCACAGTAATATCTGCATAAGTGAGACAGGAAATGAAATTAACTGAGTGCAGAGCTAACTGGCAAGCTCGCATAGCATCTATCTAATTCAGAATTCAGTCAGAGCTGAGACAGCACCGGAAGGATGAAGATGTAATTACTGATAATACGGAAGTTGCTAATGAAAAGAATAATCTGGTATCTGAACAACACAAAAACCAGGGTAGATCAGAAATAAATTACCTCCAACAGAAAACAGCTGCCTTAGTTTCGGCGTTGAATCCCCCCGCCCCCCGTACCATTCTGCGTACAATGACATGCTCAGAAGAAACCGAAATGACCCTGACAATAGTGAGACATGCGGGACCAGAACAAAACATTGAAGACTTGACCATCAGTGATCGGACATCAAAAGGACATTCAAAGTTCACATGTCCTAAGGAAATGGCCATACCAAAGAAAAAGAATCTCAAGACTGGTTTGCATTGCAACGTGACTCATTCAAAACGCAAGCGACACCAGCAGAGCGTGGAGATTATCAGGATGAAACGGAAACACTAAGTGGCAGACAGCTTAAAGCGCAGCAGTGAGAGTGAAGCGAAAGAAAGGACAAAGAGAAGTAGTCCATTTAGGTACGCGGATGTCTACGAGGCTTTCCAAGGGGTATGAAGAAAACCAAGGTCTGTGATGGACAAAACAACTGCCAGCTTTCGAACCCAGAGGTTTCAACTCAAAAGCAGTAATGCACGGATTGGCTCGCAGACTCTTTTCAACAGGACTCCTTTCACTGCGTTTTTAGATTCCATGGCAGGAAAGCAGTCCAGTTGGCAGGCAACATCATTGATGTCCATAGAAGCAAGCAGTATCGGTAGCATCACCGCTTCTGCTTCCAGCGATGATAGCGGTGCTTCTTACGGCGCTGAAGCTTAGGACTGTTGCCTGGCCGAGCAGCCGCTGAACCTTTTGCGTAGATGGGAGTTTTCAAACAGACAAATTTACCACCGCTTGTGGGTCCAAAACGCTCTTTTCGTCAGCAGGCATTTGTATCCTTCACAGACTGTATATGGCGCCTGTATATATCTTACCTCGTTTCTTTCGTCTACGTCTTGTTTGCGCCACGTTTTCGTCTTCCTTAAAACATGTACCAACTAGCTCAACAAGTTTTGTCAGACGTTTACATTTTTTGTTTGTGCTTGAAACACCCCGAGGACTCCTTTGGTATCAAAAGTACTATTTCTCTTTGTCTTCTCTTTCACTTTGAGCTCTTTGCGACACGAAAAATCCTGGTCATCTTGACCATCCGCATCTTTGGTTCGAATTGCATCTTGAATCTGTTCCATTGCATGGCGTAACAGTCTTGCGTTTACTATTCCTCTGTATAGTTCTCTTAAAGGGACGGACAGTGTTCATTGCTTTGGATGTCTGATCATCAGCAGTCAACTCATCAACACTAGTTTCTGGCCGCGTGTCTCATTACAGTTACGATCACTTCTGTTTCATCTGAGCAGTCAATACACGTCGGATGGCGCTTGGTGTCTTCTGTGCAGAAATCAAGACGGCTGTTGTCTATTGGCGGTATGTCTTGAAAATTCATTTCTGGTCTACACTGGTCGTCTTGGTGTCGTTTGGCTACGAGAATATTGTGTCCGTTCACAGTTTTTGTATCTCTTGTAATATTCTCTTCCTTGCTTCAGCACTGTGTGAGATCTGATCTAGTTTGAGTTCTAATGGAGGTAAGGAGAGCTTGCCGATTAGTTCTGACCTCGGCTATCTTTAGGGTTGCCACCTTCCCCCCCTCCCAAAAAAACCATCTCAAGCAACCACAAACGTCCATGGAACGTCCAAAAAATAGCCAAACATCCAATGCCAAGTTTAATTCACTATGTGTCCATGTTTGGGTGTACATCTGTGGACGTACGGTGGACATCCACCAATAGATGTACAAAGGATATACATTTCTGTATGTCTGAAGGACATCTGCCTGTAGACGTATAAAGTTACCACGAAGCATCTATTAATGGCGTACATTAAATATAAAAGCAAAAACCAGAATGCTAACCTGCTTTTTAATTAAAAAATATTTGTACATCAACACCCTGACTTGTATATTGCAAGTTTCATCTGTATATTACGAAAAAGCCCAATTTTTAAACTTTTTTGAAGCACCTCACCGACCCGACTCCAACGATGATCCCTATGAGAATTGAGAACCGCATAGGGAACATGTGAAGCAAGTTTACCCTGCTCATGTATGCATGTCTGCCCAGTAGTGTAGCAACATATTAACCTACTCGTTAATAAAACATTCGTGACTTCAAATTTTTCATGTCGAAACCTTCAAAAAGTGCAACACTTGAAAAAACGCAATGCAAACAAAAGGAACACAGTATGAGAGAGAGAGAGAGAGAGAGAGAGAGAGAGAGAGAGAGAGAGAGAGAGAGAGAGAGAGAGAGAGAGAGAGAGAGAGAGATGTGACGTTTATTTGAAATGAAAGGCGATTGAACTAGGGTAGGTTCCCTCCTTCCAGGGCCCCTGTTTCCTCTGCCCTAGTTTTGGCCCTAAAGATCAGATACTTCTGAACCCCAGGGTCAGAGCTGGCCAGAGCTGCCTCCCATAGCTCATATAACTTGGTGTTGGTGTTTTCTGAGGGCCATATAGTACGACAACCCCAGGATGCATAGAATAGGGTGGATATTTCACCGCACTTATTACATGGGTTTGAGAATTTCTCGGGGAACATCTTCGATAGCCTGAGGATGTTGGGGTAGGTGTTCGTCTGTATTTGTCTGAGAGACTGATGCTCTGCAGCTGAGTGGTGTTCCCTTCGTTTGCATGGCATTTTTTTTAAGTGTTGCACTTTTTGAAGGTTTCGACATGCAATTTAACCAACTAGCCCAACTCGCCATTCTGCTGCAGCATAGTTCAAATTTTTACTGAAGATCCAAAATAAATCCAGTTTCAGACATCTGGATGGACATACGGAAGTGTTAAATCTGGATGTCCCAAGAATGTTCATGTTATGTCCATCAGCCCTGAAACGGACGTACTGCGGACATTTGCTAAAGCCGAAACAGACGGACGCTGGACAGCCGACGGACGTCCAGTGATCGCTTGGAAGCTTCGGGGGAGGGGGGGCGTTGTATATAGAATGTTGAATTTGCGTTGAAAAAAAAAACCGCCATGTTTTATTTGACATGCAATGCCATTTATTTTAGCGTTTTGTTAGAGAAAAATCAGCATAATGTTTGGAATAAAAGTGAATGAAGTAGTTATTGCTCTGAATGTGCTGCACTGAAAAGTAGCCGCACATACAGTTGAACCTCGTTATAAGAGACACTGATGTAAGAGACAAATGGTTATAAGAGACACTATTCACCCACATGGTTCGCTGCCCTATCTTTCCCATTAAATCGACCTCTTTTATAACAGACATCGGATGTAGAAGATGACAAGTCATCCTTGAACTTTTATCATCAATCTCGCTTGTAACAGACATTTTAACTTCAGATGCAGAGCCACCAGTCTCTAATTGCAGTTGCTTCCATTGTGGAAACACAGGTGGACGACAGACACCTGCAGTCGCTATTTATTATAACTTCAGCAAGCACACAGTGGTTCAGCCAGCTATGAAATGACGATGAGAAGCCCTGCCAATGGAAATACAACTGACAAAAGTGGTTGAAGCTTACTGCCATCCATTGGATGGAGCGCGACCGCACATGCGGGCTCTCTCACTCGCGTAGCTCCCAATCAAGAAGCATCGCAGATGTTGAGTCCTGCAAGCGTAATGAATAGTTTGAGCACACAGCGGAAGAAGCTGTGCACTCTGGCTATTCATCAGGCTTGTGAACTCAACATCTACGATTCATCTTCCACAAGCAAGGAAAGGAAAAAAAGCTTGTAGAATCGGTTGTAAAAAACAGTGTAAATACAGTCATGAAGCAAACAAAGTTTCATAAATTCTGGGGCCAAACATAAATTAGAACGAATCTTTTGCAACATGCTGTAGCGTTCTTTTGAGCTTATTTTAGTCATACGGTGTCCACATTGAACTAGGGTCTGATTAGTAAGTGAAAACATGGTTCCCTGCTTATAAGAGACATCTTGTATAAGAGACAGAAACTGCTCCCCGGTACGTGTCTCTTATAAAGGGGTTCAACTGTAGTTGGTTCTTTAAAGCTCTTCTTTGCATCTGAATTGCAGTGGCGGCATTTCGTTGTGTTGTTCCTCCCTTGGTTCTCCCCTCCATCTTGGGGAGCACGCTCGCTTTCGTATTTTCTCGTCTTGTGTGTCTTTGCGAAGCTTGTCGACACATTTATCTTCGTAGACATGTACCAAAAAACCGGCCAATGATGGCCAGTTTTAGGTACGAACCGGCAACCGACCCAATGTCTAAAAAATCGGTCCGGCGGGTCAAAAACTGGGCAGGTGGCAACTCCAGCCTGTCTCCATTTCTAGCTAACCTTTGCCGATAACACTGTGCCTTCAAAGTCAAATGTGTAAAACGTCTCGGATTCCAGGTTCTCGATGTCCACAGTGTTTTCTACATCTCTGTTAATCAAGCAGCCATTTTGTTTTCAAAGGAGTACTGACACGAAAATTTTGTTCCATTTTTATTGCTTTTATCGATGCTTAATGGTCTGGCGAACCCGAAACAGCACTTTAAATACTTCAGCGCGTGATAATTACAGTGAATGGCTTCGAAAATCGTTTGTTTCAATCTCCCGCACTTTCAGCCCGAAAGGCGCATATGACAGAATCCCGGCATGACCTCACCGCTTTGTGTGGACGTCAAAACACTGCGGAGGCCGGTGGGAGCATTGTTTCGGCCGCGCTGCCGCCTTTGCTGAATGGCTGAGCTACCTGAAGGTACTAGCAATGCTAGGCCTAGCATTGTGGCGGAAATTTGATAACCTCTGTCAATAAAAATCCTGATGGCGACTTTTATTGCGATTCCGGGCTATATTATAGCTTCCTTTCCCGTGTGTGGAACTTTATTTTTGCCAACAGTGCCTTTCTGGGCAGTGGTTATGCCTGTAGCTCTGCCTATATGCGTACACCGTTTGTGAATGCTCCAGAGCCCAGTCGCCGCTCGTGGGGCCGCACGCGTGAAGTGCCGTCACGAGTTTTTGATGAGCGCTCTCCGCGTCACTTCTTTTGGCTACCACGGGATGATGTCACGCTGATGTCCATTTGCTGAGTGCCGCCCCGCGTGCTGTTTTGTCAGCGCAATAAATGAGACCCAATAAAAGTATGTTGTTCGCATCGCAGGCTGCTCATATTTCAGCCAGGGTATTCTGTTGAGTAAAGGAAGCGAACTGTGCAATATATTAACGCCGAAAACTGGTGTCAGTACCCCTTTAACAGACAAGTCAACTCACGTATAGGCGGTTGCTCTATGCAGAGAAAGCCATCAAGCTTGCCAATCACTTCTGTCAATTGCTCCCGGACAATCTGCCGTCTTTTGTTAGGGCCTTCATGGTCCGTCCGAGTGTCACAGACGTCGATAGGAATGGGGATCGGACTCACGGGGCAAAGGTCAGTGTGATCATTTCGGTAGGTACGCAGCCGCGAAGGCGCATCTCTATACCCCAAGCTGAAGCGGCGGCTTCGATCTTGTTCCCCAGAAGAGAGAAGGCGGTCGAAGACAAGGCAAATCTGCTCGGAGTGGCTCACCTTTAAAGCTCCCTTGGTCCCGAGTTTTGCCACCCAAAATGTGGGAAAGGGGACGAGCCGCCAAGACCCACTGAGGAGTGCTTTTAATGGAACGACCTTATGGTGATGATGGGCACGAGGAAGGCTATAGGCGTCTTTTTCAACAGTCCACACCTGTAGGAGAATCCTTGCGCCCGTGTCGGTGCAGGTACGCTTTGTCAGGTGGCAGCAGTCAAGCCACATGTAAAGCAGCAATGCAGCCCTGCTGCTGCGCACAGGCAGTGGCTGCGGCATCAGGCCACTCACAACCCGGGGGTCAGGGTGCATAGTCTGCACCATGCGGGTCAGGACGGTGCGAGCCTCGTCGAAAGGCAGTGACGTCCCGGGAGAGTGGGGTTCCCTCCTGGTGGGCCTCTCTGGCCAGGGCGTCGGCGTCCTCGTTGCCCCGTATGCCACAGTGACCCGGCAGCCAGTGTAGCCGCAGGTCGCAGCCTCAGGAGGACACCGTGTGGAGCTTGTCACCACAGTAGGGCAGGTCTCGAGTCCGTGAAGATGACCACTTCGGGGTTGCCCTGGGGCCCACCTCTCAAGGAGGAGGTGGATTGCCAGGTGCAGTCCGGCCAGCTCCGCCAGTGTGGAGAAGGCTAAGAAGGGCAGGCGACAGCTCCAGCTGGCTCCCAGTTCAGGCACTATGCACGCAGCTGCAGCCTTGCCCGTGCTGTGCTTGACGGAGTCGTCGGGGAAAAGATGCAGGTAGCTGCTCAGCTAATCCGGCAGCAGGGTGGCCTCCTCGTGGCGGATGGCTCTGGGTGATATGATCCGCTTGTTTTGCGGACCCGGAAAGGGTCGGGTGATCCGCAGGACCTCCCCGGTGTCTAGTGGTGGTGGTGGTGGCCGTGGTCGGTCTGGCACCTCGATGCCCTCCTCGATGGGCCAGGTGCCCGCTTCACTGTAGGTCCCCGCCACCGGGGACATGGAGGTGAGACCCAGGCAACAGAGGCGGATGGCACGGCGCTGGTCTATCTCCAGCTCCTCCTTGCGCTGAGGCCCCATGTAGGTTAGGAAGCGCATACAGCACAGCCGGGGAAGCCATGCCTTGAAACGCTCTATGCCACCTGGTGTGAGCAGCCATTGCCTCGAGCCAGAGGCTGCCGCACCCCTTGGAGAACCCGTGCACTGCGTTCCCTGAGGGGATTGACGGCCAGCAGCTATGTAAGCCGGCAGTCAATGTGCAACCCCAGGTCAGCCGCCAAGGAAGAGGCTGTTCGTGGAGTGGTATGGGGGGTGTTGCCTGTCCATCCCTGTAGCCTCCCAGGTGCGGGTGCAGCATCAGGGCCTGCGTTTCGCCCTCCACAAGCTGTAGGCCACGGCTCTCTTGGAAGGCTGCAACTGCTCCCTGCTAGCACCTCTTGGAGGCGCGCTTTGACGATGTGGCAGCCTGTGGCAGCATTGTGTCCAGAGCACCACATCATCTGCGTACACCGCAACCTCCACGGGGCGTCGTAGGCCAGTAGGGATGCAGTCGGAGAAAGGAACAAGCACCAGGTTGGAAAGGAACGGGCTCAGCACGCTCCCCTTGGGCACTCCAGAGCGGACGATTGGACTGCTGGTCGGCCGGCCGGCCTTCACCTGCAGTGTCAGTACGTCATACAGAAACTCCTGGATGTAGTCTACGAGGCGCCCCACAATGCCCACACCATTCAGAGCCTCTTGGATGGCCCGATGGGAGATTCTGTTGAAGGCGACCGCATGTGCAACAGAAACAGGAAGACCACCTCCTTGTCGTGGTGGGCCTGCTTGAGCACGGAGACTACATCCCCTAGGGAGTAAGCCGTGCAGCAGTGCCACCTGAAGCCGCTCTGCTGCTCCCAGAAGACACCGCGCTGGTCCGTGATCCACTTAACACGGGCCAGGACTGCACTCTCCATCATCTTCCTGGCAGCTGACCTCAGGAACACCGGCCAATAGGACTCGAGCTCCGTTGTGGGCTTGCCCACCTTGCGGATCGGTGAGATGAGTCCCGCCCGCAAGTGCAGCAGGAAGACACCCTTCTACCAGCCGCAGATGCGGCTCCAGCTCGGTGACGTCCAGGTTCTGCAGCATCTGGTACGTCCCCCTGCAGTGGCGTCGGAACAATTTTTCTCTGAAGGAGCAAAAAATACACTATAATAATAATAATAATAATAATAATAACAATAATAATAATAATAATAATAATAATAATAATAATAATAATAATAATAATAATAATAATAACAACAACAACAATAACAACAACAATAATAATAATCAACCATCAATCAATCAACCATGTTTATTTACGTGCCCAGGAACAGCCAGAGGCCTGAGTGCTGGCGCACGGATAGTTACATCAAAACAAAATACAAGAAACATATTGCAAGAAACAAACAAGCGACAAGACACACACATATATATTGAAGTAGCGAAAATTACAAAAATAAAGCATAGGCGGAGCCTGGGTACAGGTAAAAAAGAAAAAAGAAGATGCCTTTGTGGCTCAGCTTATTGTAATGAATACACAACAAGCAGAGAACAAAGTTTGACAGTAAGACGACAAAAACAATGACAAGAGTATAGAGACAAATGATAAGACAAGCATGATAAGTAAACAGTTTCAAAAACAGGCAACTATATTGGTTAAACAGAACCGCAGAGAAACCAAATTTCAGCAATAAAAAAAATCTGTAGTTTAGGAATAATAATAATAATAATAATAATAATCAATCAATCAATCAACCTTTATTTTGGTCCCCAGGAACAACCCTAGGGTCTTGGTACTGGTACACCATATACAAAACATACATAAAAACAAACTAAAATCAAGACAACACAACCCACAAAACCGTATGCATGACAGAAACAATAAAGTAAAGGTAGTTACAGCAATCTCAGAAAGCAAAACAGCAAAAAAAAAAGAAAAGAAAAGAAACAGGAGACCTAGCGTTGCAAGCCATCACAATAATAATCAATCAATCAATCAATCAATCATGTTTAATTACGTGCCCAGGAACAGCCAGAGGCCTGAGTGCTGGCGCACGGGTAGTTACATGAAAACAAAATACAAGAAACATATAGCAAGAAACAAACAAGCGACAAGACACACACAAATTGAAGTAGTGAAGATGACAGAAATAAAGCACAGCCGGAGCCTGGGTACAGATAAAAAATAAAAAAAGAAGATGCCTATAAGGAGCAAAAAATACACTATAATAATAATAATAATAATAATAATAATAATAACAATAATAATAATAATAATAATAATAATAATAATAATAATAATAATAATAATAATAATAATAATAACAACAACAACAATAACAACAACAATAATAATAATCAACCATCAATCAATCAACCATGTTTATTTACGTGCCCAGGAACAGCCAGAGGCCTGAGTGCTGGCGCACGGATAGTTACATCAAAACAAAATACAAGAAACATATTGCAAGAAACAAACAAGCGACAAGACACACACATATATATTGAAGTAGCGAAAATTACAAAAATAAAGCATAGGCGGAGCCTGGGTACAGGTAAAAAAGAAAAAAGAAGATGCCTTTGTGGCTCAGCTTATTGTAATGAATACACAACAAGCAGAGAACAAAGTTTGACAGTAAGACGACAAAAACAATGACAAGAGTATAGAGACAAATGATAAGACAAGCATGATAAGTAAACAGTTTCAAAAACAGGCAACTATATTGGTTAAACAGAACCGCAGAGAAACCAAATTTCAGCAATAAAAAAAATCTGTAGTTTAGGAATAATAATAATAATAATAATAATAATCAATCAATCAATCAACCTTTATTTTGGTCCCCAGGAACAACCCTAGGGTCTTGGTACTGGTACACCATATACAAAACATACATAAAAACAAACTAAAATCAAGACAACACAACCCACAAAACCGTATGCATGACAGAAACAATAAAGTAAAGGTAGTTACAGCAATCTCAGAAAGCAAAACAGCAAAAAAAAAAAGAAAAGAAAAGAAACAGGAGACCTAGCGTTGCAAGCCATCACAATAATAATCAATCAATCAATCAATCAATCATGTTTAATTACGTGCCCAGGAACAGCCAGAGGCCTGAGTGCTGGCGCACGGGTAGTTACATGAAAACAAAATACAAGAAACATATAGCAAGAAACAAACAAGCGACAAGACACACACAAATTGAAGTAGTGAAGATGACAGAAATAAAGCACAGCCGGAGCCTGGGTACAGATAAAAAATAAAAAAAGAAGATGCCTATATGTTGCTCTGACTGTCGTAAAGGCCACACGACAGGCAGAGCAACAAAGTTTGACAGTAATACAACAAAAACAACGGCAAGAGTGTAGAGACAAATGATAAAAAATGACAGTAAACAGTTTCAAAAATAGGCAATTATATCATTTGGATAGACACAACCGCAGAGAAACCAAATTCCAGAAAAAAAGAATAATAATAATAATAATGATAATAATAATAATAATAATAATAATAATAATAATAATAATAATAATAATAATAATAATAATAATAAAATTATTAAGAATATTTTTCAAATGTCATAATTCACTTTTTTTAGTACTTCTGCAGGGTCTGTACAGTGGCGCTACAATGAGTACTATACACAAACAATCACAATCTACCTACCTACATAAAACCAAATCTAACCTAATCAAACATTCACTGAGCATCAGAGCTGCTGGAGAGCACAGTAAAAAAGGCTAGTGAGTGACTTTATGGCGACGCGTGCCCTCTACTTGAGGCTACAGTAGCCTTGATTCTATACTTTTTTCTTTAAGAAAGTCATTGATGTAATGTAACCCGTTTCACCTATGTAGCTTGGAGACTTGGGAAAGGATCGCCATGTGCTTCACCTCGTCAAAGGCGATGGTCTAGCTCGTCTCGCTAGATGCCTACTGGGCGCTGCTGGGAGCTGCTGGTCCCTGTTGGGACCAGCAGCGCCCAGCTGGGAATTCGGCCATAAACCAGCAGGGACCAGCAACCATTTTCTCTAGGGCGGTGTCGTCCATGATCTTGTTAACTTTTTTCCTGCTGCTCGTTGGACCTTACAAAAAGGATCATCCGTAGTGGCGCAAACTTGCCTGACACACCCGCACAATTCTAAGTTTTGCACACAAAAACAAAGCGGTCGTGTCAACACGGCTTTCACATGCACACACGCGCGAGCTGCGTTGCAGGGGTGCAGATTATTAACATTGCAGTAAGACATGAACTCAACTGGCATGTTTGCTCCATTTGGTAGGATTCAGGACTTTTAAATCGTAATTTTTCGCGTCCGCAGTTAAAAATACCAAGAAATGGCCGAGCGCGCACACGTGAGCGCGGGCTTTGCGGCGACCGCCCAGCCGTTAAAACCCCGACGCACGTTTTGTCACGCCAAACATACCAACTGAGAGATATTGGCCAAGATTCCCCCCCCCCCCCAAAAAAAAAACACTCCAGCGTAATCGTGGCAACACTTTCACTATCGGAATCACACTGCTCACGTCACTCGCTAGTTATGGCTACAGAGCACGTTTGTCACACCAAACATACCCATCTAGACAGATTGCCCAAGATTTGCCAAAAAAACTCCTGCGTAATCTTGGCAAATACCAAGATTCCCAGGAATTATCCACGCTCTACCCGTGGTCGGCCACAGATGCGACGTACGTGTGCCCCACACCGAACGTACGTGTTTGCCTTACATGCGGTGTTTCTAATCCAGAGAGGGTCACAAGTGTGACCTCAAATGCAAGCTCTGCGGCGGAGAACACCCCACTGGGGACCGCTTCTACAGAGCCAAATACAAGGTTCCATTCGTCGTGCGGCGATGGCGATGGGAACGCCGTAACGCCGAAGAACAGCAAAAGCAAGCACTCGAATCAAATTCGTTTCCTTGCCTTGGATGCATACCCTCGCGCAGTGTTTCCCCATCGCGTCATGCCTCACGCTGCTCTTCCCGTCATGTATCGCGCAGCGCACCGTGACTCGATCTGACAGGAACAGCTGCGGCACTAAGCGATCGAGGTCCCCTGACGGAGTCAGCTGGGGGAATTTAAACGCTGCAGCGCTAGCTCCAACAGCGCCACTATAGTGGCCAAAGCACTCCGAGCAGTTCGCAGGCATGGATTCCAGCTCCTACTACAAAGAACTCGAACAACTCCGCAAAACCACGCGACGATGGTAGAACCACGCGCCGGTTTACCCAAGAGCTAGCAGAGTTCAACAAAGCACTCCAAGCACAACGAGCTCAGCAAACCACTGGCCCAGTTCAGTCACCCGAGACACCTACACCCACCGTTACCCCCCGAGCAGAACACCGACACGCCATCACACCAAGGCACACAGTCAATGGACACAACCCAAGACGATCGAGCCCCAGAACGAAAAGACCACTGAACCAACCCCAACAAACGAGCACACACCTCACCAGGCAACCACATGGAACTGACCCAATTGGAAACTCAGTCTAAGCCAAAATTGAAGCGTTCGCCAACACCTACGCCAGCACGACTGCACCGACTAACGACTGGCGCGGCTGGAGGAACTCGTCACCAAGTCCCTCCATAACATACAATAGCGGCTCGACTAACTGAACGGACCTTCAAGCCCACAGTCCGCAGCCCCCTCTTTTCGGCGCAATTCGCCAACCACCCATACCTCCAAGAACAGATCTAGCACCAACTCCACTACAACAATGTCCCAGCCCCAAGCCACAATAGGATCGCTGCCGGGCCTTACGGTCTGGCAGTGGAACTGCCACAGTACAACAAGAGAGCAGTGCTGCAACAACACATCACCACAGTAACCAAGATACCCGACATCATCCTGCTGCAAGAAACGGCGACGGCGACCCCAACCCGTCCTGGGTATAGCGCTCACGTTAGTCCGGCGGAGGGACGGGGCGTCTGCACGCTCGTCCGCAAAGGGCTTACGTTCATCCAGCACCAACTCAAACACGGCCGCAGCAGTGTGGAATACACCTTCACCGAAATCATCCGAAGCAAACAACGGAAAGGCAGCCTGTTCATCGCCAAAATCTACAGTAACCTCAAGCACCAAGCACCAAACACTGAAGACTCCACTAAACACAGCCAGCCCCCAAGCCAAAGACAACACGTTGCTGATCGGAGGGGACTTCAATGCCGCCCATCGAGCGTGAGGTTACGTGAAGGACACAGCCAAGGGACGGGACCTGTTACAGGATACCATGGACCACAACTGTGCCCTGATCACGAGCCCCGCTCATCCCACTCGCACCGACAACGCCGTAGCACGATACACTACACCAGACCTTACATTTATCAACGACCACACGGGCAAAGTAATTAACATATGGCACAACACCGGCGCCGACCTGGGAGCGACCCCTACAGCCTCGAAATAACGATACCTAACCAATGCCGGGGGAACACCATTACACACAAGTGGACGGACTGGGACGGCTTCCGTAAGGGACGTCCCACCACAGAAGAAGATATCACAGACATCGGTACTTGGACGGCAGAGCTCCGCGATGCATGGCAGTCGGACATCAAGACCATCGAAATGGACGAGGACGTCGCTGTCATGGGCAGCCGCCTGGCCCATCTTATCGAGGGCCAAACGTTCGATACAGGCGCGTGGGAAGCGGCAACGGCTGAATCGCAAATTGAGAAAGAAAGTGGCCAACAGGGCCATTGAACACCACTGCAAACGAAATCACTCACCGAGCTGACGGACAGCTGGATTTCCACCTGGAATCTGATTCGGCACCTCTTAGACGAAACCAAGACAAAGTCATACCAGCGCGACCGCCTGGCCTGCCTCATGCACACCGCCACACAACATCCAGGAAAAGACGCTGTTTTCAAGAGCCTGGAAGCCAAGTATCTGCCGGACACGCCAACGGAAACCCACCCGCCGTACGGGGGCCTGTCGAACGCGTAGCTCGGCCGAGACATTACCATGTCAGAGGTACGGGCAGCTCTTTACGAGCTCAACACCCGCTCGGCAGCCGGCCGAGATCTCGTTACCAACAAGATGCTACGCAACCTCGACGATGCATCGATCGAGGATACCGTTACTAAAACGTCTGCTGGCGGACAGGAAAGCTCCCCAGACAGTGTAAAACGGCAAGAACGATCCTGATTCCGAAACCGGGCAAACCACTGGGCATCGGCAACCTGCGCCCCGTCTCGCTCACGTCCTGCGTGGGTAAGGTGCTGGAGCACGTGGTAGCCAACCAATGGAAAGAATACCCGGAGATAGAGGGCCTCTACCCGGACATTATGATCGGCTTCCGGCACGGACTCAACACACAAGACGCCATGTTACAACTCAAACAAGAAATCACAAGACAGCAAAGTAATAACTCAAACAAGAAATCATGGACAACGAGACACATGACAGCAAAGTGATTCTGGGGCTCGATTTACAAAGCGCATTTGACTAAGTTAAGCACTCAGCCATATTAGCACAAGTATCAAGACCCAACATGAGGGTAACGAGCTACAATGACATCCAAGACTTATTGACCCACCGTACGCGGTGGAACTGCACGCCGGAGACCTCAAGCTCCCCGAACGGAAGCTCGACAGCATGGGTACCCCGCAGATTTTCCTTCCGCCGTTTCTCTTCAACCTCGTCATGATCGGGGTAGCGAGGGCAGTGGCGGGACCGGCGTCCGGCACACGATCTACGCCGACGACATTACCCTGTGGGCGACCGGCGGCACCGACGTCAGCATCGAGCAACAGCTGCAAGCGGCGGCGCCATCAAGCAGCACCTTGAAGGCACCGTGTTCGCCCGCCAAATCCGAGCTGTTCGTCGTCGCACCGCTACGACCGGACGGAAACACGCGCCCCCTCGGGAGTGCGATCACATCAAGATCGTGACTGTATCGGGGCAACGTATCCCCGAAGTTCTCCAAATCAGTGTCCTGGGCCTGATGCTAAACAAGAGCGGCCGCAACGACAAGACCATCAACAAGTTAACCACCAAGGCAATGGACGCCATCCGTCTCATACACCGAGTCTCGGCAGCCTCGTCCAGTCGTTCGTGATCAGTCACATCGCCTACATTGTGGCCTACGTACCTCAACTGGCACGTCACCGACAGGACCGAGATCAACACGCTGATCGGTCGAGTTTACAAGACGGCGCTGGGCTTAACGGAGAACACAAGTACGGCTCGGCCCCTGCAGCTCAGCGTCCATAACACCCCAGAATAGCCTAAGCGCAGCTCACCGCGCAAATGAAATGCCTCTCTACGACCAAAACGGGCCGCAGTATCCTGGCGTCCATGGGTTACAACACCACAGCTCCCAGCCAGCAACCGGGCGAGATCAGCGAGGAGGCGCGGGCCAACATCCGCGTGGACTCCATCCCGAAGAACGTGCACCCGTGTACAACAACCAAGTACGGCGGCAGGCGCGGGCCAAGGCCCGAGCAACACGCCCAAGATCCGCACGCCCGGTATGTATAGACGCATCGGAATACAAGCGAGAAAGCTTCGCGGCATTGGTCGCTGCGGCGGCTACCGGCACCGAGACAACGGGCGAGTGTGCGCACCGGCGTCCGCCTTCATAGGCAAGCTCAAGCAGCAAGACCGCGGTAGCACCATCCGTATTAAGTGGTTCCCAGCGCACGCGGGCGAGTGTGCATCCTCACCAAACCACAACGAGACTGCCCATTCGGCGGCGCGAGCGCTTACCCTCCGCTCCCCCGAGAGTGACCGTTCCGTGTGGTGGTTTCGACCAAAAAGCCAGTTACGGCGAAGTTACTAAGTACTACCTCCTAGTTAGACGGACAATGCCGCCTCCCCACCACGCACTCAGTCGGTAGGAGGCCGTCGGTACCGGGAGCCGACGTTCGGTTCAACCGCTGGTGGGGAAACGGGCTAATTCACACACAACGTTTAAAAGATCCCATACGCTTCACCCTCGGAGCCCCACTTGATCGCTCATGGCGGACGGGAAAACGAGAATACAGCACCCCTCGGCGGGAGCCAACAGAAGCGCGCGTCGGCACATCAATCGTCGCTGCTTAGCTAGCTAAAAGCCGGTGGTTGTGGTATTCTTCTGGCGAGATTTCTTTTCGTTGCACCTGGACGCACATTTAAAAGCGTCGGTGCGCGAGCGGACGCCTCCATCTCGGTGCCGATACGCGGCCTCTGTCGATGAGTTCGAGGAGGTCGACGGCCATAGCCCCGGGGTTAGGACCAGCGAGTGCGTAGCACGCCTATAGGCTTAGTAAACAGCCCCATCGCTGTGGCAGAAAAGACCCAAAATTTGGCGAAAAATCGTACCTTACGGTGCAAAGCTGGTGTCGGTAGACGCCTCCATCTCGGTGCCGATACGCGGCCTCTGTCGATGAGCTCGAGGAGGTCGACGGCCATGGCCCCGGGGTTACGACCAGCGAGCGCGTAGCACGCCTATAGGCTTAGCAAACAGCCCCATCGCTGTGGCAGAAAAGTCCCAAAATTTGGCGAAAAAGCGAACCTTACGGTGCAAAGCTGGTGTCGGTAGATTGTTCTCGCCTTCACGAACACACTGGTGTAAGTGAAATTTTGGTCGGAGTTAATTAGCACAGCGTAGGGGGTCATTAAAAACGGAGCCGGTGTGAATACGGCGGCTCAATTCGGTGACGCAGGGGCCACAGAACAAGGAGGCAGGGGCGCAGTGTTGCCAACTAATTCTGACCGCAACGCCCCGCACCGCGCCTTAAAAAGCCCTGCAGCGCCCTACACGCTAATGTTATTGCCCCTACGTTCCAGCCTACGCTAAACAGACTATTTTGCGAGATGAATGACAATTTGCGTGTAAATTTTATTTGTTTGTTGTAGTGCTTTTACAGCAAAGCTGTGTATGTTCCGATTTTACAATATAGCGTGCGCGGACAAATCGGCGTAGAACGGAAGCTTTTTTAGATGCAGAGCATCTGATTAATGATGATGATGATGATGTCCTCAAATATTTTGGTACGTACCCACAAGGGGGGATTGGCCAGGGCTAAACCGGTTAAATACGTGGGGACTTCAAAATACTTATTTCCGGGAAGAACTCGCCTTGCCCCTCCCGCGTCGTCGTCGTTGTCCACCCCTCCCCCATTCTCCTCGCCGCGCCAGCTGCGCTCTCCGCTGCTCACCCGCTCTCCTACCTGGACTTAGCAAGCACGAGGAAGCCATTCTGCATAGGCTGCGCTTGAATGTGGCCTACACGGTACATTACCTGTACAAAATCCAGCAGGCACCTTCACCTCTGCTCCAAATGCGACTCACGAGAAGACATCCATCATGTTATATGCGTGTGTCCAAAGTACACCGTGCACAGACAGAAACTCATATTATCTTTGTGCCGGCAGCTTGGTGCGGGACTTGAGCTGAGGGCTGTTTTGGGTCCATGGTCGGGTCCCAGTCAGGCTGCGCGTGCAATCAAAGCTCTTTTGGAGTTTCTTCGGAGCGCAGAACTGGACAGAGTTTTGTGATTGAAAATTTTGGCCGCATCAAATGACATCATTTCGTTTTCACATTTTTTTCTCTTTTTTTTTTCATTTTGTTTTTCTTCTCTCATCTAGCGTAGCAAGCCAGCCCGACGGCTCGGCTAACATCGCTGGTTTTCATTAAAGTTATTCTCTCTCTCTCTCTCTCTCTCTCTCCGATAGCGAACACTCTCTCGCGAGGGGCATTGGATTGGATTCGATTGGATTGAATTGGCTTGGATTTGGGTTGGATTAAAGTGGATTGTGTTGGTTTGTGTTGCGTCATAGCCGCGGCAGACGCGCTGGGGCCGGCGCATGTGCAGCACTCTCTCCCGCGGTTTCCTCTCCTTCGGGCGCGCTGCGCATATAACCGGTGTGCCGTTCTTCGGCGAAGCAACATCTACGCTTGGCTCAAACACCTAGAGTCCACGCCGCTTTACAAGTACGCCAACGTCATCATCGACTGGGACCGGCTTACGCAGTCCCCTCAACGTTATGCGCGCTATAAAACGCGGTCCCTTCGCCGCTCCGCCTATGCGTCGCATCTACACAGGGGTTCCCGCGAGGGGAGGTGGGAGTTTTGTCTACGGAGCTAGGTTTTAAATGCAGAGCATTTCTTAGCCTCGCCTGTTCCTGCGTCGGACTAAAGTGAACTAGAATAAGGGAGTGCCCCGAGCGGCGGCGCCGAGCCACTCCGGTTGGCGTCGACACCGCGAGGTGGCGCGACTGCGCCCTTTCGCAGCTGGTCTGGCGCAGTGAGACTACGCGTCTGGCCTTGCACTGTCATGTTCTCGCGTTCTCTTTCGGCTTTCAAGGACATTCAGAAGCTAAGCAAGATTCTAAACAGCCAAACGTGATTTTTGCTTTACTTACTGCTGCTCCAGGTCGAGCAGAAGAACTGTGGCTTTGATGGGGTCAGCCGTTCTGGTTGCAGGCACCTTAGTTCCGCTATCCGCGATTTTGATTCACCTCGATCTTTATATCTGCCGCGGTCGCTTCTGAATGTCAATGAACTGTCACCTGTGTTCTACGCAACACGCCGAACTGACGAACGCTAATACTTACTTTTCGCGAACTGGCAGCTGTTCAGCATGGACTGATAGTGCCTGCGCAGGGCAGAGCATCGCGCTTCTAAAAACACGTCATTGTCGTATAGCAGCATTTAAGAGCGCAAATTTTTTTAGCCGATGTGTTGCAGTCAACTCTGATGTATTATTCGGCGCATCCGCGCAAATAAGCGCGTTGACCCCCACCTCCTCACCCCCAATCTCCTAAAAGGAAGTTTAGACCCGCCGCATACACAAAAACGAAACTAACTGCTGCTTGCTTGCCAATATGGTATGGAGTCTTTACTATTTTTCAGAGATCAGAGGTGCTATCATGGCGAAAGACAAATTATTTTGTGGTTATTTCTTGTTATAATTACTATAAAAAAAGAACAGTAACTAATGTTAACACTTACATGCAATGCTTTATAATGGCCCAGCTTCACCTTTTTCACACCCGATTGCAATTTTTATAATATACATACAGTGAACGAGATAGAACAGTTTACCTTTCAGTGTGCTGTCACAGTTTATTTCGCGATTTGGTCCTGTACTACGCGCATTTACTTAGTTTAGCATACTTTGCAAATTGCCGTCTTTTTGCATTGCTTCTGTTGATGCTTTTGATGTAGAACTGAATGCGGGTCGTGAGGTAAAACGCACCTCTGCCGCAACAGCCTTACAATGGTCACTGCACCCAAGTTCACACTGCTGCGTAGCCTTCACCACACTCAAAATGTCAAGGATGCTATCAAAATGAAGCTCAAGAAGACTGAAGCATTCAGTGAACGCGTTCTCGATGTTTAGCACAAACCTGTGCTGAACGGCCTGTACACAAAGTGGAGCTCGCACACTGCAGCCAACGATTCTGTGAGGGGCTTGTCCTAATAGTGACAAATACGTTTCCCCATCCAGTCAGGATGCATCTGTTATTTCCCACACAATTCGACGCACAATGAAATTCCGTACTCAACCAGGCACTCTATGGCACATAATATGGGAGTGCGTCAAGAACCCAGACCTCCCACCTTCTTTTACTTCCCCTACTCCTGAGCAGTGGGAGATACTGCTGTCCAGCTCCCTCCCTCAAGATCAACTTCTGCTGGTCGAGAGGGCCAGTCGAGCCGGGACGGCACATGGTTACCTGAAATGAGGAACCACCCCACCTAAAAGCTCGATAAAGAAAAGTTTTGTCTCTCTCGGTCTTCTGCCGGCGCAAATTGCGCTTCGAACCTCTTCGTCTCTTGGGGCGGCGAACAAAGACGCCTTTGGAGCGCCCTGGTCCCTGATAGCCGGTGTGACAGCCTGGGCAAAACGGTGCGCATCAGTCCTTCTTTTCGCCATCTTCCTTACATGCTGGTCCTTGACGAAATGCGCTCTCTCACTGTTTTGAAAAACACGTCAGAACCTCCGCACCGATTCCACCGAACACACGTTCTACGTTTTGTCCGGTCTGAGGGCTGCGGCGACAGCGCACAGCGCGGGCGCGGCTGTCCGTGCTATATCGCTTCCGAGCGAATAATACTTAGAGCACCAGCCACGAACAACATGGCAAGATGGAAGCCGGTTTTATTCCACGCAGCACAAATCCTGATGATGATGATTCCTTGATTGTTGGTGATGATGATGATGACATATCAGTCCGGCTGCGAGATCGTGCACCAGCGCCCCTACCCACCTTAGCGGTGGTCGACGGCGCGCGGCACGCCGAAAGCAACGCCGTCTCCGCCCGCTCGGGCCACTACCCTATTCTAGTTCACTCTAGTCGGACGGTGTCAACAGTTTCGCGTCCGCAGCAGGTGCGCCTCTCCTTCCCTCCTCTCTCTCAACAGCAGCTGGCGCGCGCATGCGTCGTAGTCAGCCCGTTCGCTGTCTCGGCGAACAGGTGCGTGATAGCAGCGCGGTGGGGCGTGGAAGGGCGCGCGCTGCTTGCGCATGCGCGCTCTCCCCGCCGTACTGCTCTCCCTCTACTGCGCGCGCTGCAAATATAGCGGCTAGCGGTCGCTCGTGTTTCAGTCACTGCGTTGCTCCTTCCTTCCTTGGTTGGTTGACGCTCGTGCCCACGTTTACTCGTGTCTGCTACTCCAGCATCACGGAAGAAGCGATGGAAGCAACACTGCCTTCAATCAGTACTGAGGCCCCAATGCTCTGCATTTACTCGTGTTCCCCTCGCGGGAAGGCGCGGGAATATTTTTTTTTGTGTTGCCTTTTTGAAGGGTTCCTGGAGTTACGTCTTGGCTTGCGTTTCTGGAGGTTTCCTGATGGGTTCCTGGAGTTACGTTTTCACATGTACACATTGAAGGGCTTGCGGAACGACGTTATGGCCGGTGTTTTTACCGTCAAGCACGTGCACATCACTGGTCGCCCAAGCATGCACGGAGAACGGGGCAGGGAAGGCTGCACACGCGCAGCTAGGCTTCGCGCATCACCGGTTCAGACCCATTCTGATCGACGAATTACTAAAAGCAGCTGTAACCCTTGTTTAATCGGAACTATCATAAAACAGAATACCTCGTTATAGTTTAACCTAGTTATCTCATTGGACCACAGACGTCCATAAAACATCCGTTGGACATCCGGTGTCGGACATTTGGACGTCCGTTAGATATCCGCAGAAAGCCAGCGGAAGTTTTAGGGACGTCCGTGGGATGGTCCGACGCAAAGGAATTGCTCATCCTACGAACGTCCGACAGACGTCCTAGCCGGATTTCCCGACATCCGGCGAATGTTCAAAATCGGACATTTCCAAACCGAGATGTACAGGGGACGTCCAGGGGATAACAAAATGCGGATTTTGGATGTCCGCCGGACGTCCGCTTCTAGTCCCAAATTTTTCGAATCAGGGCGAACCTGTACTCGCTGTAAACTTCAGTGCTTTGTTGATAACATGCCTTGAAGCACTGCTCCAGCTTTAAGAATACTTGATACAAAAGCCCCTTCTGTAGCTTGTTTTAACACAACCCTAATTATAAATGCTTGCCTCATGCACTCTGTGGACAGAGAACTCCACACCCTATTCATATTTCTCTTGCCAAGAGTGCGAACCATGATGTTACAGAAGCATAATACAGTGGAACGTTGCAAGTTTATCGCCATGACTTTTCAATAAGGACTATGCATACACTACCGACTGTTGTGTCAACATCAATATGAATAAGTTGTAGTAAGCAGTTACCTCGGTGAAGAGGATGCTTCAACATGACAGCCCACAGTGTACACATGGTTCCGTATTGAAAAGGGGTTACGATAAGCTCGCAACTTTCCACTGTATTATGCTACTGCAAGCATCACTGCTCCCACTCTTTAGGGCCTCACACCACATTACGATGCTGTCAATAAAGTTTATCCTCCTCCGCCCACTCTTGCCAAGAAAAATATGAATAGGGTGTGGAGCTGTCGGTCAACACCGTGTGGTACAAGCATTTATAATTAGGGTTTTGCCAAAACAAGCTACAGAAGGGGCTTTTGCATTGAGTATTCTTAAAGCTGGAGTAGTACTTCAAGGCATCCTATCAATAAAGCACTGAAATTTACAGCAAGTACAGGTTCTCAAGTTTACTAGAAAACTGAAACCTACACTATTAAGCTTTATGAATCTATACCGAGTATCTTTGGGATATTTACAATAAATTGCTAAAGACAAAACTTCCAGCAATGCACGCTAAAGAACAAAGAGTTAGCCTGAAAAAGAAGTATTTAACAGTTAATCAGGCTGCTGAAAACAAATACACTGAATGAAATACATTACATGTTGGAAAGTACGGCATGCAAAACAGATGAGGCAATGTCGCAAAGCTTGAAAATTATTTATTTAACGCTTTATAACTCACAAAGTAAGTACAACCTTTCCTGTCCCCATCACGCTTCATGTCAGGAACATCTTGGCTCAAACTTTTCTCCAACTCCTCGGGCAGCACCTGCAAAACCAAAAGCAACAATTACAGGTTTCTTTTTGGAGCCACCCGACAGAAGTCAAATACATGTAAATTCAAACCTCATGGTTTATGTAGACCTATATATGGCTACATTATTAGACACACAAAAAGAATTTTAGCCTGCTTTTGAACTACTTTGGTTGGCTCGAATCTACAGCTAATGTAGATCGCAGCAACAAGTAAAGAAATCAGCACCGCTTTTGTTGCTCCTGTCGTAAGTGTGAATTGGCCTTTATACACAATACATTCACACGGTGACTGGCAGTTGTGGAGGGACATAACTTTGCGCACCGAAAGCCTGATTGGCCAGGCTAAATGCCTCCCCCCACCCCTCATATTTCAGTATTTTTAATATACCAAGTGGCCCAACTCCAAGCTTGGCAGAGTCAGTGGGGTGCATTTCCATACGATGCGTGCTTTTCACCTACGCGCTTTGACGGCGTCTATCAAGAAAAATACATCCGAAGTACGCCCACCAGACGTCGAGCGCAGGACTTGGACGTTCGGCTGTAAAACGGATGTCCTACGGATATCTGTGGTCCAATGGGAACGAGCACTGATATAGTGAATTATTGGCTATAACGAACTACAAACAAACTTTGGCTGGTCACACTTCATTCCAGAGACACTTTTTTATAGTGAAACCGAAACCGCGAGAAAAGCACGATATTGGCAAAGAAAAATTTGGTTCGCGCGAGGCTCAAAAAGCTACTTGGAAAAATTCCCGACGTCCAAAACTGCAGAAGAAGGCAAAGCACTTTCGTGTGAACGCTGTGAAAACCTCGTCCCGCTGGGGGCTGTGCCAAGCCACCGCATGAAGATCACATACTTCTTCAACTGGAAACCTGAAATTTGAAACCTGCTTTCGTCTGTTGTGATTTCACGTTGTCATGTTCCGGTCCATTTAGTTTGAAAAGCTCCAAGAAGACAAGTAAGGATTGCCACGTTTATAGTGGATTTGAAGAATAGAATACTGCGGTTTTGTATCTAGGATTTTTGCACGAACCAGAGAACTGATTTGTTACAGCCAATTTTTACCGCTACTGTTCCAGTGAATATCGGATCAACAAATCAACGAATATCGGTTCAATAGAGAATCAGTTTACCGCAACGATACTACTTCTTTATAACGATGTTCGACTGCAGATGGCAATTGGCCGCTAAGTTGACACCAACCGTACTCCGAGTTTTATTTCATTTTCGTGATCCCGTAGTTCACAGAAGGGAACTACGTAGTTGGGAAATATTGGTAAATGGCCGTCTGCTGTCAATACATGTGCTCCTACACGAGGAAAATGGAAATCCCCGTGTTTGACCGCTACAACCAAATTAGAGTCCTTCCAAGTTTAATTCTGCTAATTTACTTGGAGGTATGCTCAATTGCAAATTACAAATAAGCGTGGTTTGTTTGGTCCACTCCTTGGACTGTTCCCAGCTTCGCTGGACATCTTTCTGCACAGAGTAGAAAGACGCTGAAGTTTAAGTACAGGGCATTTTAGGGGCTCGCCTTGTCGTCGTAGCTCGCTCGCTGGACCCAAGCACAGCCCCACGGCGTACCGTCGTATCTGAGTGCCGTCGTAGCAGAGGCCTGGAAAACGAAGTGGTTTATATAGTCATAAGCGTTCGACAGCCGTGAAGCGCTGGCGCTTGTAATACATCTCCCCGTTGTTTAGCGCAAAGAAAACTGCCGGTGCATTTCAGGCAAAATATACGTAATTAACCGCATCGTCCGTGTTCATTTAGTGAGGAACGTTTGTTGGGTTGGTTTTTACGGAAGCAAGCGGTAAAAAAGTGGCAGTACAACGCCGGAAAGTTCGAGAGAAAAAGCAAGCACAAAAAGAACAGAACTCCCGCTGGCGTAGTTTCAGGCAGGGGGCAGGCGAGCAATGCGAAGGCGGGAAATTTGAATTGCATTAGACCACGGCCTCCGCGATCGGCTGCCGGCGGCGCGCCGTTGCTCCGGCCGTCCCATTCGGCCGGAGAGAGCGTAATTTCGAAGGGGCCGTTTCGGCGCTTTCCGCCGCACCGCGGCGCGCGGAGCCGATGGTTGAAAGCAACAGCCGTCCGTGCTGCGCCGGTTCGCGAAATGGCTTTTGACAGCTTTTGCGCTCCGTATGGCAAAAAGAAACGGCCATAGCTGCTTTTAGGAATGGAAAGTAATATTAAAGCACCTGGTTATGCCTTTATGTCAGCTACGGTGGCGACAAGACGGGGTTATTTCACATGCGCTGTCCCGCACTACGCTCCGCGGAGCCGACTATGCCTTTCCGATAATACCGCGGTAGCGAAACTTCCCGCGTTTAAATGATGTTCAAATCATAAACAGGTATTGCTATTTCTTATGCTGGCGTACGGTCTTAATTCAATTCTGTACAGCCAAGGCTATTAACTTGAGACAACGGGTGGCCGCTGTTTTTTCTGGCATTCGAATCAATCTTTATAGGTCGTAATACCGGTTGAGACTGAAAAACGCTGGAAGTGAATTATGATGAGGGATTCTTGAGCGACATCGTAATCTCCGTGGCACATCTGCGTTATGCTATTACGTTTTCGTTTTCAGCGGCAGCAAACAAAAAATAAGTTTAACTTCGATGTTCTCCGTTTTTATTTCGTTATTAAAGGTATCTCGGTGCCTACTGGGAAGCGCAATAAGCACTGTCAGTGGTATGAATACCTAAATACATGAACTTTTCGTTACTGATTGCAGGTCCCATCTGTGAAGTAACTTAGCTCTTATATGTTTGGTTTGAATGTTAGCAATTTCTGTTCACCCTAAACAGTTACAGCACAAAAGCGAGTCCAGGGGCCGCATGGCTTTTTTTACATCATCACTGCGGAAGCATTAAATACTCAATTACGCAAAAATATGGAGTTGGGCGTCAGTGCGAGCGAGATATGGTTCCAAAAATTGCACGCCTCGCAAAGAAAATCAAATGGAAGCAAACACGGTGTATTTGGATCAGGAAATGAATATCGGAGCCGACGGAGTGCCAGCTGTCAAACACGCTATACGCCTGCAAAATGGCCAGTGAGTGCGCTGTGGCCTTATCGACCGGTACTCAGGTCCGCAGTTCTCAGCGGGAGCTGTTAAACGTGGGCGACCACGAGAGGGAGGGTTGGGGGGGGGGGGAGGGGGGGGGTTGGGGGCCTCGCAAGAAGATGCAAATGAACAAAAAATTAGGCAAGGCGTACAAAGACTCAAGTTCTCGCTGCCGCTAGAACGATTCCTAATCGACGCCTCCTCAACCGTTACGCCACGTAGATTATACGCCAGACGTATCCCTGTGATGACTAAGACATTGTCGAAATAGAAGGTGACACAACCACGACGGACCTACATTGAGGATCGCACAGCTTAAAATAAAATGCATTCGCATTCCTGCAAATAAGCAAAGTGTCTCTGTGAACGTTTTTAAGGGGAAGTGTTACAGGCTAGGTTCCGATCAGTAGCTGCGAACGTCGACAGGGTGCGTAGAAAAAGTCGCGTTGACAGCATGTATCTTGCGGCAAAGCCAACTTTCTGGCGTTTGCTCTGTATGTGTCGATCTCATCTCGGTCTTAAAAAAATCATAAAGAAATTGGTCGCCAGGGTGGTTGCATCATTACGCTGTGCTTGTCATAATTAGTTTACAGTGACGTTATAAATGTTACAAAAGTCCCGTCTGCTCATGGCCCTGTGGAGAGTGTATAGATACAAAAAACGGCTGTAACTTTTGTTTTATCAAAACTATCGCGAAACAAATATGACAATTATTAGCGGAAACGACTCGAACATTACGCCAGGTTTTATCTGCTTTTCACCACTAAGTAGTTCACAGCTGAAGTTGGAATTCCCGTCTGCAGTTAATACATTTACGTAAGGGAAACGAACAGCTTCATATGGTTGTCCAGTTTCATTAAACAAATTAACTAAGAAGTATACCGTATACGTTCAATCACAAATTACAAACAATGTTTGTTTCATGCACTTCTTCGATTGCACCCTGCTGGTCTGGCCGCTGGTCAGCTTTCACACAGAACGGCAGTAAACTTTTTTTAATATATACGCAGTCTTTTTATTCACAAATGTAGGATCTCAAAGCGTGTGCCTGACACAAGCAGAAAATATTTCAGTGCGGTAAAAAATTTCATATATATGCTTATAATTTCAAATCACGTTGCAGTGCCCTGGGTGTTAGTTTCTTGCGTGATGGGGCCTGGTAGGTGACCGTTGCAACAACATGGCACGCCGACTGGAAACTTGTTCTCATCACCCAAATAACTATTTATATAACTCTATAAATGACCTCCGAGAAAGTACTGCGTACCACTCCGTATGCTCGCTCCACGCTTGAAACATGGTCAACCTTTCGTTGATTGCTGGCACACCTTTGCTTCATTTAAATAAGTTTCTCTAAGCTGCTGAGACAAGCCGACTTCATAAAATCATTGTCAAGTCTCATCTCATCTAAACAAAACGCCCGCACGGGAGGCAAGACAGCGAAGACACCCCGCCGCGCAATCTCCGCCAAGCCATTCAGAGGAGTCGGTGCGAGCGGCCGAACCATGGAGGAAAAAAAAGCTTAGGAGAGGCCCCCAGCTATCCCCGCGCATTGGCAAAAGTGTGGAGGAAGTCACGTGTTTTCGGCGGCCATTGGAAGTCGCGTAGCAACGGCGTCCTAGCAACAGCCCACCCGCCGTTCGCCAGTCATGGAGGAAAGGCAGCGCCTGCCTTGTCGTCCGATTGCGAAGATTGCTGCTTCGCTTTGCTGCGCTGTGGTCTTGCGGAACTCGAAAAGGATGCTGCGAGTTGCGACAGCTGAGCCGATGTGAATATGTCGTTTAATTTCTACTTGCAAGTGCACCTTGTACCGCGTCAAGCTATTGCTCCGGTCGCGATCACGACGCGCCTATTGAAGTGCAGATATCGTGAACGCGCCGTCCCGTCGTACGCGCGGACACCCGTCTGGTAGATTTTTGGGAAGTGATACACGGTGTGCAGTACGTAGGCGACTTGCAACCGAACGATTCGCAACTCAATTTTTTGGTTATCGCCGCCGCAATATATAGTTTGCTAGGCCGGCAATGCGCGGCAGTGCTTTAACTGTTACAAGGTAGATTCCCAGTTGATATAATTCCATCGTCCTATTACCTTAGTAGGCGTCCGTCTGTTGACTGGAAGAGTGCTGGATCTGGAATCTGGATCTTTTTGTGGTCTCGCTCTGGATTTCGCTTTTCAACGCTTCATACTGCGAGGTTAGTGTATGAACGTTTTCAACTGATATCACCTTGAATTTATTGACACTGAGACAAGTTGAAACTTGGCGACAAAGCGTTTATTGACGCCACCCACCCTCTCATTTTTTTTTACTCAATAAAACGTTTTGCCTCCTCCTCCTGCTCCTCCTCCTCCTCCTTCGCAAAAAATTCTATCGAAGGCACGCGAACAACGGTAAAAACATTCCACAATTTTTTAGCGTGAAATCTGCATGAAGTACTGCTTACCTATATATATAGAACGGCCGTTTAATTGACTAGTCATCTCTGGGATTGCCAGTGAAACTGCAACGCAAACTTGGGCACTTTCCAGTCCGGTAGCCGCACGGCGTTCGCCCACTGTTTGCGGCGTTCTCCATCGCTTGGGAACCTATAAACGGCGGCGATTGCAAACAAAGGATGAATGCACACCAATGTACAGCAATACTTGTCAGCGGAATGATGCACTAACCGGTGGAAAGTGACGCCCAATTCCTTGGGTACCGATCGCGACTTGCAGCCTGGCACCGAGCATTGCGGCATTGTTAGAGCGAGCCGCTTCGCAAACCTGCTGCGGCCACACTGAAGACGTGTAACAGTGTAACCGCGCGTTTAGGTTCACGGTCACGCGCTGAAAAACGGCCTTCTACCTGCCTATCAGCTGATTTCCGCCGGCTCGGCGCTGGCAGATGCAGACGACAAGAGAGGCGATACAGGACGGAGGAGGAGGAGAAGGTGCACCGAGAGAGAGAGGCAAAAAGAGTCCGCCAATGGCATGGAGGGCCAATGGTCCGCCATTCGACTTACAGAAATGGCGTTTCCGGCTGCGCTGGGTGTGACGTCAGGGCCTCTCCTAAGCTTTTCTTTCCTCCATGGGCCGAACCATCGGCTAACACCGCCACCTCGCGGCACGTTGCGGAGTGAGCCGCATTACATTTTTTTGCTGGGGGACGCGCCGAATGGGACGGCCGGAGCAACGGCGCGCCGCCGGCAGCCGATCGCGGAGGCCGTGATTAGACAAACCTCCCTTCCATTCACCAACAGAGGGGCGAGACAGGGCGCAAAAAGTGTGATGGGCGGTAGCAGTGAGCGGATAACGGCGCCAAGGCCGATTATGGCGAATCAGTGCTCTGTACTTTCGACAGCTTTTACGTTGAACAGAATGGCTTTAATTTTGTTATTTTATTCATTCACCGTCGGCTTCGGAATCACGGATTAATTCTATCCTACATTAACAATTGGTCAGATACTGATTGTGTGACGTCATCGGAACCGCTATACAAGTGACAGTTACACAGTTTCCTATTATTATACACTTGGTGTAGCCAATAGTCACTCGTTCCTTCATTCTTACAACTGCGGACATATTTGTTGCGGATTTCTCCCTGCGCGCATGCCGCTCGCACTTCATCGTTCTCTAATGAGTCTGCTTTTCTATCGCACTCTGTGTACGGATAGACAGAAACACAATACAGCAGCCAAAGTTGGCGTTACAGCCATTAGATGAAGGAATAATTTCATTTTTTAGCAGGTTCGTTTGGCCAGAGTCCTTAAATGCTGTACTGGTCACGAAACTTCGGCGCTCGTTTCATATATGGACCGCGCGCGCCACTACAGGCGCCACCGCCGCACGAAGGGTATTGTTGCGACCGGGCGGGGGCACCCGATCCGAGTTCCGTGGCCTCCGACATACGAGTGGTAGCGTGTATGATGCGAGCGGCCAGCCGCTGTTGCAGCCGAAGAAGTCCAGAAGAAGTAGGCTAACGTAACTGTTTACTTTTTATAGCGAGAGGTGAGCCGAAGCCAAAAAAACATACAATGCCCCGACGGGCCAGGTTACAAATACAGGACTCGAGCAGAGCGACCGCATGGATTCACTGCTCAGACAGGAATGAATTTCAGCGTTTCGGCTGCTTCTATTTATACCCAAAAGCAGCAACCGTCAAAACGCCAAGTAGCAACACGCCACGAACGTCACAGACACACACAACGCTCTTTCCACAGTTCGTGAGTCATCGACGGCCTCGTTGCACGTGGAGTCCGAGAGAGGGGAGAAAGTGTCCTTCAAACATGCCGAGACAAGGCTCGCCGGGCATGTCGAGGCGTGACTCACCGACGTGATGGCACCTGACGGCCGGGCGCACGTCCGAGAAGAATGCCTGGTCGCGCCGCCGAATGTTGATCGCGCCGATAGCGAAGCGTCCGAGCCGGGCAGGTGGAGACACGAAAGTATGATTCACCGATACGCGGGCGCCTGACGGCTGTGGCACACGTGGTGGCTTCGCACGTGGTGGCTGATGCGGGAAAATACGGCGGCGTTGGCCGATTCGTAACAGCTTCTCCGCCGGGGGTCCGAGATCCCGATGGATCAGGGTCTTCAACCGTTGTCCGGAGGGATGCTTTCGAAGTGAAGTGCTCAGCAGACGCTCGACTCCATGCCTGGGCTGTACGACACCGTGCTGGAGCTTCACAGGGCCGATCACTGGACGAGTAGTGGCTCCCCAAGAACGTCTCTGGTTTGGTCAGGCAAGCAACAGAACAACACAGGAAGACACAACCGCATCGCCGGCAAGTGCGAAGACAAATCCACACTGAAGATCTACCAGGCTTTTAATTGCGAAAAAATACGCTCATAACTACCTACTCTAGTTATATTTTAGCCCAGCAGTACTTTAGACAAGTGCACAAACTTGAAAGGTGACATTTCGCGTGATTGGAAATGTCCCACACACACAAAAAAAAAACGTAATCGTAAAGGGCGAAACCTGCGTCGGAAAAAACAATGAAATTGAGAAAGTCAGGCGTCTACAGGCCACTTCTCGTGCAGAGAGCTGCGATTTGAGCTCTCGTCATTGCCCCGAGCATTTCCCTTTTTGTACCGCACTTTAGGTGCAGCCGTTCTCTCAACGCTGCTCCGACCGCGTGAAATGACACCGGTCGTCTTGTTCGACACAGGTCGAGCGGCGGAGGAGCGAGCGGGATTTTCCACCGTTCATACGTTAGGCGCGCACTGCTTCGAGGCGGCGTTCCCTTGACGCGATGCGAGCTCACGGCTTTACCCCTTGGCGTGCTCGAACTGAAACACGTGCCGCAAGTACGCGCAGAAGTTTTCCCTCTTTCCTGGGGGGCGCTCTAGTCGCCGCAGCGAACAGACGTGTCTCACTTCGGCTCCGTCGTTTTTCGGCGTTTGAGCGGAACACCACCGTTCTTCACCGCGTGTTTTGTCAAAAAGGACCCGTGCTGTGTAAGTGTTCGACCCACGCGAGTTTTTGGGCCCTGGGCCCAGATCTCCGGAGCCATTGCCACCAATGAAAACCACGCCGGAACTAGGCTTACCCTGTTAGGCCTAGTTTCCACTCCGACGCCCAGCGGCGGCATGGAAGTCGTCGTGGAAGGAGAAGACATCCCCCTGACGAACTACAAAAGGACGGTTGGAAGCACATCCACCATACACATCGTGAGTATGCGGCCGCCAAGAAGATCGCTGAAGCGCCCAACCCAACTGCTCCGGCCGACCATGTGATCAAGCAGCATCGCCCTCGTCCGAAGCGACGCATTCCACCTCCAGAGAAGCTCCCTGAAGAAGACTTCAAGATCGTCTTCCGACCTCATGACGGACTCAATGTCCGCACAACAAGCCAAGCCGACATCCTGGATGCCGTGTACAAGTCAGCGGGGCTATCATATGTACAAGGTGAGCAACTAAGAACGAACGTGACTTCCAACTACTTCATGTTCAACACTCCTTCGGAGGAGAGATGCAGTATAATCGCCTCGATCAAACATATCAATATCAGAGGCCGAACCTTCGAGGTCGCCACGAATGTCGCCGCCCCATCTCGCACAGCGACCGGGATAATATTCAACGTCCCCGTCGACGACTCGCCTGAGGCCATTACGGATAAAATTCAACCCGACAAGCAGCATTCTAAACGCCAGAAGAATGGGCAACTCCAACGCGGTGCAAATCCTGTTCGACGGTACTATTATGCCCTACCACGTCTCATACCGAGGAGCATCCTACCGATGCCAACCATTCCGACGAAGAACGGAAGCATGCACCCGATGCTGGACCGCAGGACATCGACCGGACGTTTGCCCAACCTCCCAGGTGCGCTGTCCAAAGTGCGGAATACTCAACTCAAACCCGGAACACCCGTGCCAGCCCAAATGTGTAGTGTGTAACGGCGCTCATATCACCGGCTCTTCGGAATGCCCATCCAGGTTCCAGCCAAGGAGGAGACCACCACCCCTGAATAAACAGTTACCCTGGCAACAACCACCTCCTCCACCACCACCGCCACCTCAACTCAGGAGCCCAGTAGATTGGCCTGGTCTTCCGGAACGTGAGAGAAGCCGCTCCAATTCATCGATCAACAAAAAGCGTCGCTCTGCAAGCAAAGAGAAAGAAGAAACCCAACCACCGCCACCTCCAACACAGCACAACAATAAGCAGGTGAGCTGGGGCGGCGCGGGCTCCCATCCTCCTCAGAATCAACACCAAACACTCCATCCCTCCTTGGCACATTCACAAGAACTAGCTAGCATGCGGGCGGAAATCGAAGCGCTGAAGCAGAGCATGGCAAAACTACAAAAAGATAACTTGGCCTTGCAGTCAGAGAATCAAGCACTGCGCAACAACCTAGCTCAGGCAACAACCACAACGGTAGCAGAACTGAACTCTCCTCCCGTCAAAAAACGCGTTGTAGAGACTCCCGTCACTAAAGAGGTAACTAGTAAACTCACTGACCACGACGAAAAACTCGATGTCATCAACAATAGGCTCAACAGGTTGGAACAAACCCTCGAAACTAAATTTCAGGACATTGACACGAAACTCCACAACACCATGGAGCTCCTAAACAACATTATGAAAGGCATCGAGTCACCACAGCATCATCAGGTGCCAACAGACACCCCGCAACAATCACCAGCACCACATGTCGAACGCGGAAGGAACAAACCATACAGTTAAAGTCTGGCAGTGGAATTGCCGGGGATACAAACGTAAACTATCCGCTTTGCAATTACTGGTTCAATCTCAAGACAGTCCGCCCGATATAATTGCGTTGCAAGAGACAGATACGCACACGAGGTTAGCAGGCTACAAGACATTTCAAAACCAGAGTGACCCGAAAACGGCGGTACTGGTCAACCGTAACCTCACAGCATCCCGGCAGAAGTTTGACAGTGTTGATATTCAGCACGACCTAATAACAGTATACGCCAGAAAACGGACCGACACTAAAATATTTATTATCAACGTATACAGTTCCCCAAAACATCGCGAGCATAGATTCAACCGCCTGTTCTCGCTGACTCGTAAAGAAGCCGGACCGCATGCTCTCATAATTTTAGGGGACTTTAATGCCCCACACACTGCATGGGGATACAAGAAAAGTAGTGCTAAAGGGAGAGACCTCTGGGATAAGATACAACAACACCACCTTAATATCCTTAACGACCCAAGCACTGCTACCAGAGTCGGCAATAGTGCGCAGGCAGACACCAGCCCCGATCTTACATTCGCTTTACACATCAAACAAGACAAATGGAAGAACACAGGACATACGTTAGGCAGTGACCACTATATTATAGAAACCATTATAGCGCATACTGACAGAATTAGATATGTCCCCCGACAACAAACACTCACGGAGTAGGATGACTTTCGCACGTTGCGAGAAAACAATGCCGAAGAGACCCCCATAACAGACATTGATAACTGGGCCTCGCAGCTTCTATCTGATATCAAAACCGTGACGAAACAGATAGATAAAGATATTCCCTCTGTAACAGTGGACTCCAGGCTTGCCCATCTCTGGGAAGCTTTCCAAAGCATTCAAAGACGCTGGAGACAGAATAAATTCAATCGTAAGCTGAAACTACGACTAACCGCCCTTCAGACGGAAATCGAAAAACACGCAGCAGAACTCGCTCAAAGCCAGTGGGACCAGATATGTGACCAGCTGCAGGGCAACCTACACCTTAAGAAGACGTGGCAACTACTTAGGCACCTAATTGACCCCAGTACCAGTAGGACGGAACAAAGTGGTCGCCTAACTCAGATAATACATAAGTACCAAGGATCGGACTCAGAACTCCTAGATGCACTACGCGACATCTACCTTCCCTCCACTCCGAAATCGCAACTACCACCGTACTCGGGACTAGCCAATCTGGAGCTGGACCGAGATATTACAGAAGCTGAAGTCAGAGCCGCATTAGCCAAACTCCGATCCAACTCAGCCCCTGGTCCAGACCAAATAACTAATAAAGCATTGCGCAACCTGGACGATAAATCAATCGCATCACTCACACAGTATATTAACGAATGCTGGCGAACGGGCAGTATACCCAAATCGTGGAAGCATGCCAAAACAATCCTTATTCCGAAACCAAATAAACCCCTCGTATTGGAACACCTCCGCCCTATCTCCTTGACATCATGTCTGGGTAAGCTCATGGAACATGTTGTTAAGAAAGGGGCGGGCGAAGAGAAGCAGAGAGGCAGGAGCCCACCGTTCCGAGCAGTTTCTTCTTCTTCTCTTTATTCCTCTACCTCTTTTTCTACATTCTCCCCCCACCAGAAGATGGAGGTCCCATTTCTAGGAAATGAAGTGTCTGCACCGGTCTCTTAATTATCTTCCCATCCTGCGTCTTCAAGCTACAGGCCCGAGTGAGCCCGTCTCGTCCAGGAAAAACTTCTGTAACACGGCCCAGCAACCAAAGGCTCCTGGGGGTGCCAGTTGCCTCCACCAAGACCACGTCCCCAACTTGTAAACTTCGGTTGGACGCACTTGGATGATGATGAAAGGACCTCAGCTCAAGGATATACTCTCTTCTCCAGCGATTCCACAAGTGGTCCAAAAGCTTCTGCCGGTACCGAAGCTTGCTAATTGTGGTTTCATGTGTCACCTGGTTGATGTAGGAGTCGTCCTCATTGCCTGGGCCAGGTATGCTCAGCAAGGAAGTTCCAATGAGAAAGTGCGCAGGGCATATAGGCGAGGGCTCCTCCGCACTGGTGTACGTATAAGTAAGAGGCCTTGAATTGATGACAGCTTCTACTTCTGTAAGAAGCGTGGTCAGCTCCTCTGCGCTCAGGCTCGTCTTTCCAAGCACCTTCCGCAAGGCTGACTTTACGGAGCGAATCAGCCTCTCCCACCAACCTCCCCACCACGGCGCTGCTGGGACTATGAATTTCCACTTAATCCGGTTGGTGGCGAGAAATGAGGATAATGGAGAGGTGCCCATTATCCTCCGTGCCTCTTTGATATCTCTTGAAGCTCTTCTGAATGCGAGCGCGTTGTCGGAGTACAATGTTCACGGTACCCCTCGGCGCGCCAGGAACCGACGAAAAGCGAGAAGGAAAGCGTCCGAAGAGAGTCCGGTTGTTAACTCCAGGTGCACAGCTCTTGTGGTAGAGCACGTGAACAGCAATACATAAGTCTTTGAAGTAGTTGCGCCCGGGGTGTGTTTCACGTAAAGTGGACCGGCGAAGTCGAGTCCAGTTACCTCAAATGGTTTAGAAGCCAGTAGTCTGTCCTCAGGCAGCGGAGCATGCTGTACGTTAACAGGTCTGCTGCTGAATCGTTTACAGAGGAAGCAAGCACGAATCACCTTCTTCGCCTCCTTCCGAGCATGAATAACCCAAAAACGTTGACGTAACTGGGCCATAGTGCTCGCTACGCCACCATGAAATACACGACAGTGGGTTTCAACAACCATTAACCTTGTGAAGGCATGCCGCTTGGGTAGTACGACCGGATGCTTTTCCTCGTAGGCAGCTTTCATTCCCTGAAGACGACCACTTAGACGGAGAACTCGGTTGTTGTCGAAAAATGGGTGGAGGTTATGCAGGACAGATTGTTTGTCGACACAATGGCCACATCGAAGTTGCCCGATCTCTCGGCCGAAAACTTCATTTTGGGTATGCCGTATCCAGAAAATCTCGGCCCTGTCCATCTCCTCGGCGGTGATCGACGCAGGAAACGACCTTTGCGTACGTCGACAACGTTCCATGAACCTGAAGACCTGTGCTGTGATACGCAGCAGCTTTTGCAGACTGCTAAATCTCTCGAGGCATAAAATGGGCTCTGAATTTCCCTGTGTCTGAAGAAGCACCCCTGCAAACAGAGACCTTATCACCCGGCTGTGGGGGCACCATCTGCTCCCCGCAAGCGTCTTTCAATCTGCTTGGGTCAGTAGGCCAGTCAGAACGCGGTTTCGGCAGCCATTCTGGGCCTCTCCACCATATCCGACACTCACGTAGAGTAGTCGCCGACACACCTCTCGTCAACAAATCTGCAGGGTTATCTTCACCTGGGCAATATATCCAGTCCTCTGGTTTGGTTACAGTTGTAATTTCAAGTATCCGGTTCCGGACAAACTGGTTTTGTTTGTTCAGATGCCCTCGGATCCAGTTGAGTACGGTTGTAGAATCCGTCCACATGACAACGCTCAGCGACAACGTATCCCACGATGTTCGCAGGTATTTCACCATTCTCGTTCCTACCACTGCGCCCATCAGTTCCAGTTTTGGAAGAGTCAAGGCTTTCATCGGTGCCACTCTAGATTTGGCCATAATCAAGGAAGTGACAACATGATCATTGGTGTCTGAAGCCTTGAGGTATGCGCACGCTCCATATGCTTTCAAGCTGGCGTCTACGAAAACATGAATGTTAGCAGCTTTCACTACTGTGTCAAGCCCATGTCTCACGCACCGTGGGATCCTAATCGAAACCAGCTGGAGTAAATCGGCGCACCAGGCTTTCCACAACATAGCTACATCGGTGGGTAGCTCAGCATCCCATGACACCTGCCTCATCCACAATTGTTGAAACAGGATCTTAGCTGTGACAGTAAATGGCGCGAGAACTCCAAGTGGATCGAAGATCCTGGCCGCCGTCTTCAGCAAAGAACGCTTCGAGTTAGATGTGACCGAAGCCAAGTACTGGGTTACTGCTTTGGACGATAAGTCAAAACAATCATGCTCTGTATTCCAAAGCATTCCCAGCACGGTCCCAGAAGTTGATGCTCCGTCAACGTTTTCCTCTTTCTGGTCAAAAACCTTCTGAAGCTGCTTGTTATTAGTTTTCCATTTACGAAGATTCATAGCAGCTTTACTCATTATAGATTTCGATCTCCCGTAAACGTCCAATCCTTCGTTGTATGTGTCCGCTCCTATGAGTAAGTCATCCACGTAAAACGACTTCTTCAGTTTTCTGGCGAAGTCATGGTCGTCCTCGCTCACCGTATCCAGATGATGGTGGATAGTGGCCATGAGCAGAAAGGGACTTGAGGTTGAGCCGAATGGCACTCTCGTCATTCTCCATTCGACCATCTTTTCCGTGGAACTGGTGGGAATGTTCTCAAACCAGAGAAATCTGAAAGCGTCCCGATCCGTTTCTTGCACTTCGATTTGAAGGAATGCCTTTTCTATGTCCGAGTTTATAGCTATGGGATACCACCTGAACCGCAGCAGAACCTGAAGTAACTCTGGGTTGAGGTTCGTTCCTTTGTCGAGACAGTCATTGAGGGATGGTACACCTTGTGAATGCGAGGACGCGTCAAAAACAACTCGCAGCTTGGTTGTCAGTGACTCCTCGCGCACGACCTCGCGATGCGGCATGTAGTAAACCACCCGATCGTCAGGAACTACTTTGGGTACGACTTCAGCATGGTTGAGCAACAAATACTGCCTGATCACTGTGTCGTACCTCTGTAGCAGCCCTTCTTGGTGAGCAAGTCGCTTTACTAATCTCTGAAGCCGGTTCAGTGCGATGTCACGATTGTCCGTCAAGGAATTCTTCCAGCCTTCTTTCCAGGGGAGTGCAACAGTGTACCTTCCGTTGTTCTTCTGAATTGTTTGTTTAAACTGTACCAGGCAATCAGTAGATTGTTCGCTCGAGTCCGCTATGCCCATTGATTCCAGTTGCCAGAAAGCCTGCAAGAGCTCTGACGCGGATTCGTCCTCCGTGACGCTGCTCACCCTCAGAACGCAGACCATGAGGTGAGTTCTCCCATCTAGGAATGCCTTCTGCCGAGACGGACCTTGAAGCGTCCACCCAAAAATAGTGTTTATCGCCGCCAGGCCTTCGATATCCGGGCTCCGAATAACTTCTCCCGTTAGCAAACGCCAAAGGTAGTCGGATCCAATGAGCAGACCGAGGCCGGGCTCTGAATCTACTCCTATGAACATCTGCTGGTCAGCAAAGACCTTGCCCTGCCTTCGCAGATCTTCTACGAAAGAGATCAGCTGATGGTGCTGATACATCTTGGCAGATGACAGGTACCACTATCGCTTCGATGGAGTGGACATCTGTAGCGTGTTGGCTCCGAAGGGGAACTTGAACGACTTTTCGCTTCTGCGCACACGGAGTAGAAGCATTGCCGAACGTGTTGAATGCGACCGTCGTCTCGTTCACAACCTTCAAACGCAGCTTGGTTGCGAGGTCTTCGGTGATGAACGACCTCTGGCTTCCGCCGTCGAGTATACCTCGAACGAGTCGGCTCCTCCCGTCGTGGCTCAACCATGCTCGGAACGTCTGAAGGTACACCCCATTGTCTTTAGAACGATCGTTCGACTGTTCGTTGCTGCTCTCTCCAGACGCTTGAACCGGGGCCGATACGCAGACCGTTGTTCCCGGTTCACTCTCGGTTGCATTATTGCCTTTGAACGAAGGGTCGCACATGGTGGTTGCATGCCTCCCGTGGCACGACGCGCAACTCAATCTGGCCCTGCAGTTTCTCGCTTGGTGACCCTTGGTCGTGCACCTAAAACATCTTCTGTCCCTAGCGAGATGCTCTTTCTTAGTAGCCAGCGAGAGGTCGGCGGTGCATGAACGCGTGCTGTGCTTCTGGGAATGGCAAAAGAAGCACTCCTCCTTTCGGTCTTTGCGGGCAGTGACGTGTAATGCCGACGCCGTGAAGGGGCAACTTCGCTGCTTCTCTGGTCGGTTGCCAGCAACTTGTCGCTGGGGCAACTCGCAGCACTGCTCGCGGCTCTCTAGCTCCATCCTCACAAAGGTGAGCAGCTCTTTCAATGCATCGTCCGCTTCAGCTGTCACTGCCAATGAGCGGGCTGGGAGTGCCTCGTCTGCTGGGGAAGGGTTCAGCTCTCCCGATGAATTGGCTGGAGGAGGGCCGTACCCTGGGGAGGAGGTCAGCTCTCGATGCCGCTTCTCTTTAGTAAAATTCAGCACACGCGTGCTGCAATATATCTACGAGCATGGCAGAGAAGCTGCAGGTGGGCACCTTCAGAGAGTTCAAGCAGCGGCTATGCAGCTGCACCGCATCGTAGAGCTGCCTGAGCCCCCGTATGTCAGCAGACGATTTTACAGGCGACAGATTCCTCAGTGCGGAAAGATGATGCTGCTGAATCCTTCGCTTGTTCCCGTATCGCTGCTTGAGGATTTCTATAGCATCCGCATAACAGGCGTCTGTGGTCGGTAAGCCTGCGATTGCTGCAGCCGCCTCCCCCATCACGTAACGGCGCAGATAATAAAACTTCGACGTGGGCGTCAGAGCGTTGTTCCCAAGCAGCATTGGCCGATAGCCAATCATTGGACGCCCCTTGGCTTCCCTTTGGCTTCCGATAGCTTGGCCAGACGCCGGCCTGTACGGAAAAGCCATTCGTGGATAACGAGCGCTATACGACCGGCCTTGAGGACACACATTGGCCGGTGCGCAAAAAATCACACTGGACAGCCGATAGCTTGGCCAGACGCCGGCCTGTACGCAAAAGCCATTCGTGGACAACGAGCGCTATACGACCGGCCTTGAGGACACGCATTGGCCGGTGCGCAAAAAATCACACTGGACAGCGCGCTCATTCAGACGTAATTTTTGATCATAAAATTTTATGAAGAGTAGTAGCCTATATGTGACGCAGGTATTTATGAGTGCCTTTACGCACGTCTTGGCATGTTCTTGTTAGTTGAATGACCACTCAAGTTCACTCAAAATATTACTGAAGTTTGCGTGTTTTTGAAATTGTTTTCACGTGCAGCGCACAACAAAAAAAGTAGTTCCAAATCATTTTCAAGCTTGTGTCAAGTAGCACATTTAAATAAAAAGTATTGGCAGGTGTAAATGCCGACAGCCTTGTCTGTTTTTGCATATTGTTACATGAAGTCTCACTGTAGAGCACTCGTGTGCGTTATTTTGCGTGTGTACATCCGCACCCGGCGCGCAAGCAGCACCACTCGAGGACAGCACTGCGGTCGTTGCCCGCGGCGGTTCCCCAAACGGTTAGCGCGCGGTGCACAGGCCAAAACGCAGCAAAAAGTAGTTACCTAAAGAGCCACAGCACCGTGCCACGAAACAAAGCGTACTTAAACTAAAGTGCAGCTTATTCAAAACAGCGTGAGAGAGAGTGTTAAACGTTCAGTAGGAATTGGTCATTTGTGTGTCCTAACGCAACGGTGAACGTCGAACTACTTCAGCGTTGTGCCTTTGCGCGTTCTTTGAACCCGCGGCGGGGCCGGTGCACGGGCGCGTTGCACCGACGGCTCCGTCTCTTTTGTGGCATTGAAACTGCGGTAGTACTCCTGTACGTGTCTGTGAGGTGCGTTTTGGTGTCGGTGGCTGTGTGAAGTATACCTGACTGGTGTAATAACATCGCTTGCCTGCTACGGCCGCCGCCGAAAACGTAAGTCACCATTTCATTTTTTCGCGGTGCGGGAGTGCTCGCGCTCGTTCCCGCCAAAACTTCAGCTGTCGTTTATAACTGGCGCTCGCGAGTGCTGCTTAGTGTTGTTGGTTCTTGCGAAGAAAAAAAGTGGTCACATACATGTGCTTCCAATTGTGTGACGCCAGTTCTAGCTATCCTTTTTCCGGCTTTGTGTTTTCCGAATAAGCAGCCGTGCTCCCACTGCAGGTTCACGACGTTCAGCATGCGTTGAAGCAAGACTCGTGTGCAGTATAGAGTTGCGGATGTATTACGCTGGCTTAATTAAACTCTACCTATTAATGAAGCTTTCGTTTCATTATTTTCTTGAGCAACGTAAAGGTATTGTCGAGCGAAAAAGTATTACACTACCGCTGGGCTTCTCCGTCGGTTCCGTTCGCGTCTGAATTCCGCGTCTGACGGGGCAGAAGTGAGCGAAGGCACAACAAAATTTCACGGAACCGCTGGCGTGTCGCTTTGTCTATTGGACTTTTTATATTACTTTGCGCTACTGCAATAAGAGTGAAGCCCATTTTCGGTGAAATTCCGGAGTGTTTTCTCAAGAACGAGCCAAGTAACTGCTACCGTAAAACGCAGTATTGAAAAATGAATAGTGCATGCAGTACGTTTTATGTTTCATAGCGAGTGTTAACAAGCTAGAACTTTAGGCTGAATATTTTCACACGGATATGTGGTAAGGCTTGTATAGGTGCTGTATTTAGTAAGCAGCGTGAATTTAGCATTATAGTGAACTATTTTTTTTACTTATTACAGGCGCTACGACGCACAGGTGTTTCCCGTGGACAAGTGGCGGATGCAGCAGTGACAAGCTTTCCAAGCTGGGCAATTCTACAATAGTGCTGTTCAAAAAAATCGCGCCAATCCACCCCGTGAATGTGGTTGGAAAGCAAAGCTGTAAACGGCACCCATAACGATTACTCATGCGACGTTACTTAAAATCACTCACATCGCTCTACAAATAGTAAAACCACAGAGAAGTGAGATGCACTTAACCACACCATTTATTACTTCAAAGAGATATTCTTGGTAAGGTCACATCAATGCGTGATGCATGAACGGTATTTGGTTGAGTTGTATTGGTGTAGAAAGAGTGGAAACTTTTTTTTATAAAATAAAAGTAAGCGCCAACCCGGTGTTAGACGATCTGACTTCTCCGTCTCTGCGCCGCGGACGGAGGCGACGAGACTTGCGGCTGAGAAGGAGGAGGAAGAAATGCTTCTGTTTAGATTTCTGAACGGCCCAGAGTGCAGCCTTGGGGAGGGATTCCTTCTTCTGTGGGGCCCATATGCAGTCCGCGCGGCCTGTGTTCTGTCCACCCGCTGAAGCTGGGTAGGTAGAGAGGGCCTGGACAGCAGCATCTCCCATTGCTCTTGTTGGGTAGTTGACGGAAAGAGAGGAGGGTGCTCAGGGCTAAAGTCGCACACCCCGATTACGGGGCGGAGTATTCCTACTTCTGAGAAAAGTTTACATTCAGCGTCGTAGCGATTCGGATGCATTACGTGTAGACGCGTAGGCTGTGGGAAGGAGCCCGGATTGTATGAGCCGTAGGGTAGTTTATTGTTCTCTGGAAAGGTCAGGGTAAGGCGAAGGTACGGTCTGTCTCAGAAGGCGATATTGCTGGATTATCTCCCTGGACGTGACAAGCGGGTGACTGTCCTCGTGCAGCTCCATAGCACGGGAGGTAAAAGCGCAGGCTTGTTGGATGGGCGTATTTGTTGCCCTCCATTGAAGCGTGAGGCGGTGTCCAGATCAGCTGAATGGAACCGTTTGGGGAGTGGTTTTTTAGCACGCACAGTGCAGGTCAGGACACCCAACCCGACTGGTAATTCCAGTAGGCTTGCTGGGAATCGGTGACTACCCTCCAAACCCCTGGTTGAGTGAGAGCCAAGGTGATGGCTGCCTCTTCTGCTGCCGTCATTTGTTGGGTCCTAAGCGAGGTAAACGCAAGGAGGTTGGTTCTGGAGGTATCCACGATGATGGCGTGTTGCTGCTCTCGATGTTAGAAGTCTGTGTAGATAACTGCATGAGCCCCACCGTGGGTGGTGTTTAGCGCTTGAGACCGTGCTTTTCGTTGACGCTCGTCATGTGAGGGGTTCATATTTCTAAGCAAAGGGAGCATCTTTAGTTTTAGTCGCCAAGAGTCTGGCAGTACGTCAAGCAGAGTGACATTATGGGCTGCCCAGCCAATCTGGCGAAGCATGCGGTTACCCACCGCAGTTCTGAGTCGGACCTTCTGGTTAGAAAGATAGTCTTCTATCAGCTCTTCCACCGTGTTGTGGAGCCCGTGCTAAGCAGCCTCAGTGTGGACGCACTCATGAGAAGACCAATGGCGTCCTCAACCGCCTTTCTAATCATTATATAAAGCATTGATTTGATTGATTTTAGGGTTTAACGCGCCGACGCAACGCAGGCGATGAGGCGCGCCGTAGTGGAGGGCTCCGGATTAATTTTGACCACCTGGGGATCTTTAACGTGCGCCGAAATCTCGAACACACGGGCGTTTTTGCTTTTCGCCTCCATCAGAAAAGCGGCCGCCGCGGCCGGGAATCGAACCCGCGACCTCGTGCTCAGCAGCGCAACGCCTCATTATATAAAGCATCTCTATGTCTTCCTCGTCGAGAAGAAGATAGGGGTTTGTCGTAAGGAACTCTCGAGAGGACAAAAGCTTCAATTAACCGAAAGGTACGGGATTCTTTTAGGCCTCGCTTCTTGGTGACAACTCGCCTGATCATGTGTATGATTACATTAATGCTGTTTTTGAGGCGCTGCAAGGAGACGTCACTCTTGGTGTTGGCCTGGAAATGTAGGCCCAGCATCTTGATGCTGGCGTTTGGAGTGATGTCCTGGTCATGAAGGAGTATTTGAATGTATTCCTTGATTTGGCGTGAGGGCGGACGACAAGGAGCTGCGATTTTTTACGTGAACACTGGAGGGCACAGGCTTTAGCACATTGGCGTACTAAAAGTGAGATTCCTTGGATTGGTGTGAGCTTCCTTTAATTTTTGTAACTCTTAGCACATGAGCAAGGTGCGCACAGGGCCGCTAGACGGGCGTGAGTGGTCGTGTGACGCTTTTACGTGGCATTCAACGAGAAGGCAGGGGGTAAACCCATAGATGTGCTTGGTGAGTACACCATTTGTGTTCCCGTGTTCGCGTGGGCTCGTTGCTGAATCGGTAAGACAACGGGCTCTCGCTTTGTTAGGCTGTTAGTTCCGGGTTCGATTCCCGGCGGTGCCAGTAAATTCTTTTATTTGTTCGCTGGAGTTTTCTGGTGACACCAACGGTCGCGAAAGAACCCTTGGGGGGTAGAGGTAGAAAGCTTTGCTTTAAAACATATTGTGGTCTTGGCAGGTCGGCGAATTACCGGGAATGAGGGTCCTGTTTTCATTTTCCTGAATGCTTCTGTTTTGTAGGCATCTCAAGCAGTTAAACGAATGATAATCGGTTCGCGCTTCATGAGCAGCGCTTTTTAAAATATTTTCTCGACTGTTATTTGTGTTTGCTTTCATGTTTGTGTTCGTATTCTTGCCACTGTTAAGCGAGGTTTCTCGTATATTTGATGAGAATAATAAAAAAGCTACACAGAGAGACCCGGTGTGTTGTGTTGCTCCATTGTTTTTGGCAAGTCACGTATGTATAATTGGTTCGCAAAGTTGATGCAGTTTGCTTATTGTGCCTCGCGGTCCCATTTCTGTTTTATACATGCCATTGTACAGGAAATTATTTAACGAGTGCGCATTAAATAAATAATGCGCACCCGTTTAATAATTTCCTGTATACTGGCATGTATAAAGCAGAAATCGGGCCGCGAGGCAACTCGCAAAATAAGCATTGGTCATAAGGACTGGCCACAAAGCCAAAAATGTGCATGAAAATAGCGTGGGGTCCACCAATTGGCATTATCATGGCAAGGTACTTTGCCAAGCGTTGTCCAATATTGGCCTTCCAGGGCTTGGCCAATTGTTGGCTTGTCACCTTTCCCAAACACCAGCCAATATTGGCGGCCGAGGTATTGCCAAGCTCGGACACATTGGCCACTGATGTTTTGCCATGCTTGGGCTTGGCAATTTCTGCTGCTTGGGTTGTTGTGGATGGTTTGCTCGAACTGCTCCCAGAAACCCGTCCAAAGCTGAAGCTCACCTCGAAAGACCGGTACGTCCAGCGGCGGAGGTCCCGAGGTCGTGGCCGCACTTTCCTGTCTGAACGGGACCATTTCGTTAACAGCCGGCGAATGTGGGGCGTTCTGAGCGGCTCGTTCAAGAAAGTCGATCTTGCATCGAATTTCCGCCAACGTGTCGAGGGTCCTATCATTGTATTCCTCGGCCGCTTGATACTCGATGTCTTGTTCCTCCGCCGTAAGGAAGGCCTCGAGCTCCTCACTGATCTTCAAGAGCTCGGCGTGGTTGGCCATGAGTCGATCTTGCAAGCCCGTGAGCTTGGCGATGCCTTGACATCCAGCGTCGAGCAACGAGCGAGCTTCCTTTATAAGCCTCGTATTCTTGGCTCTTCGCGGAGAAATCTTGCTCTTCAGTCGCTCCATTACGCGGTAGGCTGCACCTAATCGTCCCCCCAGCCGTGACGTTCCAGGACCACTTCGTTAAACGATTCCTCCCCCACTCGCAGCGCGAAGGAGCGGAGCAGATGAAAGACGGGCCCTTGAGGTCGTGCGTTGAAGTCAATCGTTGCCGCACGGGGTTTTCGGCACCAAATGTTAAGAAAGGGGCGGGCGAAGAGAAGCAGAGAGGCAGGAGCCCACCGTTCCGAGCAGTTTCTTCTTCTTCTCTTTATTCCTCTACCTCTTTTTCTACACATGTTATCCACGCACGACTCATGCATTATATGACTGATACTGATCGATTTCCTCCCACCATGGTGGGCTTCCGGCCAAACATGTCTACCCAAGATGTCATGCTCAGGCTTCACCATCATATTGTTACGCACCCTTCATACCCAGCACCTCCACCAGATGTCACGTAGCCAAGGACGAAGCAGTTGTTTGGAAAACAAACAAGTTTATTGGAGCGAACTTGTGCTCCCCTAACAACTGAAAAGAATACAGAGGCGGCGAAGCAGTGGTCAGCAAAGTGACGTACGTGCGTCGGCGAGCGTCGCAGAATCGAATGCCCCGGCGTCCGCACTGCAGGCTTTTTATCTTTTGGCGCGCGTGGTTCTCGAAACGTCGATTTGCATCGAGAACATAGTAGATCCAAGAAGATTATTCTGGGCTGTTCACGTTAGATCGGAATGCTCTCCCTATCACAACAGATAACACATGCGGCACAGAAAGAAAGAATGGAACACGCGCTTCCCTTGGCGTAGAGATAACACAGACCGGCGCAGCCCGGCGGTAAAAGTAAAACACAAATAAACAAACCCAATGTATGGTTCGCGGCAATATTATAGAACCTAGTACAAAGACTCACGACTCTGCTGCAATTCTAACTCTGGACCTGAAAAAAGCCTTTGATAATGTCACCCATGACGCAGTTCTTAAAGGCCTACAGTAAGTGAACCCAGGGGAACGAATTTATAACTACGTTAAAGATTTTCTAACAGACAGAACGGCCGCCCTCCATGTAGGTGGCCTTAACACCCCCGCCATCGACATGAGGGGTCGCGGCACGCCCCAGGGAGCAGTCATATCACCACTTCTGTTTAATCTGGCCATTCTGACAATACCACAAAAACAGCCAAATCCCAGGACTTTACCATAGCTTATACGCTGATGACATTACGCTCTGGGCAAACCGAGGCAGTGATGCGGAAATCGAGGAAGTCCTCCAGCAAGGCATAAAGGTAGTGGTCGAAGAAGCCGCCAAAGCAGGGCTTTCATGCTCACCTTCTAAGTCAGAATTACTTTTGATATCACCACAAACCCGTAAACCGGAGAAGCCAAACTTCAAGCTACAGATTCTAGAACACCCTATCCCAGAGGTCTCGCGCATCCGGGTACTTGGTTCACTTATTCAAAATGACCGAAAAAATGGAGAGTTCCTAAATATAATGGAAAGAAACGCTACCCAAACAGCCAAATTATTTCGCAGAATCACAAATCGTCATCAAGGCGTGCAAGAAAACGAAAAGGTCCGCATTCTACAGGTGTTCGTTTTAAGTCGACTCATGTACTCTCTCCCTTACCTTCGCTTGACTAGACACGATATTGAACGGGTCGATGTACTTATTAGGCGAACGTATAAACTTGCACTTGGCCTCATCCCCGGCACATCCACTGCCCGCCTCGAAGGCTTAGGCCTCCACAATAGAGTCAGCGAACTTATCGAGGCCCACTTAACGAGCCAGTACGAAAGACTATCACGATCATCCGCAGGGAGACACTTACTCCAAGAGTTATCTATTGGAAACCACACAAACTACACACACCTCTATCCTATACCACCACACATCCACGCAAGGCTAATAATAAAACCACTACCACGCAACATGCACCCCAAACATCACATAGCCAGGAGAAAAAAACGGGCTGAAGCGCTCCACAAAATACACAGCAATAACCCAAATACCATCTATGTGGACGCAGCAGAATACAGGCACCATGATGCATACGCAGTCGCTATAACGGACCTCTCTAAAAGACTTCTAAACTTGGCAACTATACGAGCCACCCGCCCAGAAACGGCGGAAGAGGCGGCCATAGCCTTAGCCTTAATACGGAATCCCACCCCCAAGACAATCATTTCTGATTCAAAGACTGCAATTCAAAATTTCGCCACTGGCCGATTATCGCGAGTGGCACTCAAAATTCTGGGACAATGTCCGCCCATATCCCCAGGCCAGACAATTCATTTGACCTGGGCACCCGCACATTCCGGCCTCGAGGGAAACGAGACGGCCCACGAACACGCCCGAGGGCTCACGATCCGGGCAGGGCCTAATCTCTATCCCTATCACGGGGCGCGGTCTGCGACGGATCGCCTGGTCACATTTAATGATATCACCACACACTACCGCCTCTCCCGCCGGATCTACCCACCGGCGGACAATTAGATAACCGCAAAGCTCACATTTGGCGTTTGCTACAAACGAACACTTTCCCCAACCCAGCCCGTCTTACCCACGTACACCCAAGTCTCTACCCAACTGCAGCCTGCCACCTGTGCGGTGAACACGCCACCCTATCTCACATAATATGGGCATGCCCCCAGGATCCGTTCCCACTAATCACCTCTGAGGAGCACTGGGAGGCCCCGCTCCGCAGCTCCGATCCGGACCTTCAGGTCCGGCTAATCGACATGGCTGAGGAGGTCGCTGGTGAGTGGATGCCACCGGCAACAAGCGCGACCTGAATGGCATTAACCGAAATAAAGTTTTTCTGTCTGTCTGTCCCTCTCTCCTCGTTGCTCACCTTTTTGCGAACGCGTTCGGCAAGCGAACACCGAAGCGCGTCCCCGTTCTCTTTTCTCACTGCCAGGACTACACTACAACCAGGCTGCCCTGTCTCAAAACACGGCTCAGCCGCCCGTGACACCTGAATCTCTACGAGCTCGGCTGGCCGTTGCTCGTGGTCAGTTACCTGAGCTGGTGGCAGGACGGAATCGCTTGCTCAGTGGCGAGATCGTCATGACTCCCTACTGAATCGTCATGACTCCCAACACGGCACGTTTCACCATCGACTTCATCGACAATGTCTACGCTGGAAGACAACAATTACAACAACAACAACCAATACGTAATCCATACGACTTGCAGGCGCGCCCCCCCGCAGAAATGCTCTGCATTTGATCGTGACCTTTGCGAGGGGGATGTTCTTTTTTTTAACGAACAGTTGTCAGTACGAAGTCTCAACGCCAAATAAATGTCTTTTCCATTACCTTTTGCATTCTACCTAGCGCAGTCCCACTCCTGAGATCTACAGCTTTTCCCGCTCAATTTAATTCAATCGCCATACAATTTAATCCAAGTGCCAACCAATTTAATCCAGCTGTAGGAAGGTTGTTCAGGGGTGTTTTGTGTGGAATTAGGCGAGCTTTGCCGGCTTTGGTGCGCGTGGTGGGATGAAAACGTGGTGTTCCTTGATGCCTTACGTGCAAAATATCATATGCGCGTAGCTTAATGGACATTTACTAACATGCGCAGACCAGGAGAGTGGTATCGTTTGATCCGTAGGTGGCGTGGGGTGATCGTCTGCGAGATTGTCAGAAGTGTCGTCTGCTCGCGTATTGTTACCCCCAGAGTTACTTGATATAGCAGTTGCGAAACTTCCCATAGGCTCCATGCATCAAAAAGTGGCCCCACGATTGGTCCACTGTTTTGGATCTTGTTTTACGGTGGCGCCATCTATTGGTGACAAAATAAACTATACACCGTGGTTCGCCGCTGGACGAGCTGGCCGAAAAATGGTATTTGTGTGCTTACGTAACTTTTTTGTGCCGAAGAAGCCCAAGTTGTTCAATCACACAAGTGTATTATATGCATTCGAACCAAGAGAAGTAAAAAACTGCGTATGTGTGTTCAACAAGATGCGTTGTCGCCTGCGCAGCTAGTGTCGTCTGCTGCGCGTCATCTGCGGTCTTCCGGCGGCAAAAAAAGAAACATCCCCCTCGCGAGGGGCACGATCAAATGCAGAGCATTTCTGCGGGGGGCGCGCCTGCAAGTCATATGGATTACGTATTGGTTGTTGTTGTTGTAATTGTTGTCTTCCAGCGTAGACATTGTCGATGAAGTCGATGGTGAAACGTGCCGTGAACCCCCTGCCGCGGCTATGACGCAACGTGGAGCGGCTATCACGCAACGTGGCGCGGCTATGACGCAACACAATCCAACACAATTCACTTTAATCCAATTCAATCCAAATCCAAGCCAATCCAATCCAAGCCAAGCCAATCCAATCGAATCCAATCCAATGCCCCTCGCGAGAGTGTTATAGCGCCGAAATCGCCACCACGCGAACGCGTGATGCTGACGTCACGATCACGCCACAGATGTTAGCGACCGCAGCGCGCGCGAACGACATATGTGCTTTAAGCGCGAACCGACCGCGGCGAGAGAGCGCGATGCGAGCGCTCCACCTGTTCTTGCGCGCGAACCTAACGCGGCGAGAGAGGGTGTTGCGCACGTCCCCACCTGTTGTGCGCCCGAACCGAACGCGGCGAGAGAGGGCGTTGCGAGCGGAGAGAAGGTGAGGAGGACGGGGGGGAGAGGGCGCACCTCTTGCCGACGGTTGAATGAGTCAAGGATATAAGGCACGTTCGTAACCTTCCGTTCTGTGTCGGCTTTGTGGCTCAGTTGGTAGAGTACCGTGTACCTTGCGTTCCGCCCGCAGAGTCGTAGGATCGAAACCTGGCGCCGGCAAGTATTTATATAGTGTAGGGGGAGCGATGCGGACGCGGACTACGGACGCCAACGCGGGTGACATCGTGAGTTACTAAAATGCTCTGCATTTAAAAGTGAGAAATTCTCTTCGAAGGCTTGACGCAAGCTTGAAAGGATTATTTTATATAGTGTAGGGGGAGCGATGCGAACGCGGACTACGGACGCCAACGCGGGTGACATCGTGAGTTACTGAAATGCTCTGCAGTTAAAAAGACCGATGTCTTCTCCGACCTTGTAGGGTCGCATTAGGTCACACAGTCGCAACGTAGGTCGCTCAGTCGCCGCAGACTGCACGCTGCTGCCACTCTGACGTCTAGGTCGAGACGCCTCGACGTCTAGACGCTTCATTTCCAGCTCATGCTGTCGCTCCTGTTCTCGCCTTCTATCCTCGCGTTCCTCTTCTCGCTTTCTTTCCTCGCGTTCCTGTTCTCGCTTTCTTTCCTCGCGTTCCTCTTCGCGCTTTCTTTCCTCGCGTTCCTGTTCTCGCTTTCTTTCCTCGCGTTCCTCTTTGCGCTTTCCTTCCTCGCGTTCCTCACGCTGGCGCACAGCCTCTGCAGCCTGACGTTTAGCGGTCTCCCTGCCATTGATCGTCTCAATGCACTCTGACAGCTCGTCATCGTCAGCCCCAACAGCGAGTATAGCCTGTATCAACTCTGGCTTTCTCAGCGCGTCCGTAACATCCAAGCGCAACTCTTTTGCAAGCTCCACCAACTGCGGTTTTAAATGCAGAGCATTTCAGTAACTCACGATGTCACCCGCGTTGACGTCCGTAGTCCGCATCGCTCCCCCTACACTATATAATAGAAGCAGCCCAAACGCTGAAATTCATTCCGGTCTGAGCAGCGAATCCATGCGGTCGCTCTGCTCGAGTCTTGTATTTGTAACCTGGCCCGTCGGGGCATTGTATGTTTTAAATGCAGAGCATTTCAGTAACTCACGATGTCACCCGCGTTGGCGTCCGTAGTCCGCACGCTCACTGCGCATGCGCGTCGAGTCGAGGCGAAAGCGAACACATCTCTCGCGAGGGGCATTGGATTGGATTCGAACACTCTCTCGCGAGGGGCATTGAATTGGATTCGATTGGATTGGCTTGGATTGGATTGGCTTGGCTTGGCTTGGATTTGGATTGGATTGGATTGGATTAAAGTGGATTGTGTTGGATTGTGTTGCGTCATAGCCGCGGCACGTTGCGTCATAGCCGCGGCCGGCAGACGCGCTTGGGCCGGCGCATGTGCAGTACTCTCTCTTCCGCGGTTTCCTCTCCTTCGGGCGCGCTGCGCATATAACCGGTGTGCCGTTCTCCGGCCAAGCAACATCCGCGGTTGGCTCAAACACCTAGAGTCCACGCCGCTTTACAAGTACGCCAACGCCGTCGACTGGGACCGGCTTACGGAGTCCCCTCAACGTATATAAGCGGCGGAGCGCGCGTTCGGAATTCAGTCAAGGGCGTCTTTGCATGGCTTACGCTTGACGTGTCGCTTTGCTTGACTCGAGTAGATGCGACGCATTTACTCGAGTTCCCCCCGTGGGAAGATGCGGGCGGCTTTTTTTTGGCTTCGGCTCACCTCTCGCTATGAAAAGTAAACAGTTACGTTGGCCTATCAGCTCTGGCCCTCTTCCCGGCTGCAGTCCGCCTTCCCGGTCGCAACAACTGGTCAGCAGCGGTCGGAGCGGTCGGATGGCAACTTCTTAACACCTGAAGCCAGCGGTGCGAGACCCAACACCACGGACGTCAAGGTGGCTTCGGACTTCGCAGAATTCACGGCGGTCAAGGGTGAGTGCGGGACTTTTCTTCACTGAGTTTTACCAGGCTTCTGAGGATAGCTGGTAGGGCGTGTGTTTTTGTCGCGTGGGTTGTTCACGCAAAACATTTTTCGGAGCAGTGGGAAAGCAGTACTCTGAACCGGCCATGAATTTGAAGGCGTTGAAAAAAAAACAATGTCTTAGGCATGATGGTCATGATGGCGAAATGGGGTTCGGTCGGCACCAGAATCCCGGGACGCTCGCCGCCGAGTCTGTACTCAAAGCAGCCGCGTCGGCGGATTGCCTCGAAAGCCCGTCATCCCTATTTCATATTTGCCGCGCTTTCGAGGCGCTTTTTCAAAGAAAGTGCTACGAGTTGTGCCGCGCCTACGCCAGATGGCGCCACGGGTCCCGCGACCGAGAGAAGACGCAGTGAAACATCCCCCTCGCGAGGGGCACGATCAAATGCAGAGCATTTCCGGGGGCGCACAACGTTAAAGGGACACTGAAGTGATTTGTAAACATTGCGGGATTAATACCGCAAATTGTAGTTCGGAGTCCGAAGGCATTGTTTCGACCACTCTGGCCGCGTTTACGCGAATTTATTTAGTAGAAAAATCAATTCGAAAATGCTGTCCTCCTCTTTTTACGCTCGCCCACATTTTCTGTGGCGTTTTCGTGTGACGTCAGCAGGAGATGAGCTGGAAAATGGCTGCGCTACTGCACGGTTCGCCGACCAGCCGACCTACCGATCGAGTCAGTAGGCCCAGCGTTTTGTCCGCCGGCCGCCGACGGGTCGTCGCTATTCGCTCGCTCAATTTAAACTAAGCCACAAATTGTGAACGAAAGAATGTGCCTTTCCTTACTATGTAAGTTTGTTCACTGTGTCAAACTCAGAGTCCGGGTCGCTCCACACAAGCGCTGCACAAGTGCACATGCGACGCTTCGCTGACTTTACGCTAGTAGGAAAATCTAAGGTCAATTGAAGGCGGGAGAAGAGTCAGCGAAGTCAATATAGGTACTAAGGAAATAAAATCACCTGAAACTTTTACCGTACAGCGCAAAACTAGGGAGCAGGAAGCACTTTTTGCGCTATGTAAACAAGCACAGCGGTCAGCAGCACGACCGCACATCTGCGAACGCTTTTCCGTCAAAGAAATGCAATTGCTAGACGTGAGATATTGTTGAAGTTTAGGGGACACTTACTGCGGGAGTGATATACAACAAATAGTCACATAAAGTACTTAAAATGCTTAAAATAAATAAAAGTGTAAACTGGTCATACATTATAAACCTTATATATCCAGACCTGCCAGCGCCGGCTCGTGGGCTAGCGGTCTGAGGGGCTTGAATTTGTTTTGAAAGTCGCAAGTTCGAATCCCCGAGGGTACATGTTTTTTTTTTGTAAGTTGATTTTTTTGTATGCGGCCGATGTTTTCTGAACTGAGTTCACCATTTTTGGGCCGTAACGTTCACTGCTCCACGAGTGAGATCGCAGAACGCGCGCATACTGACAATGACGCGCTAGCGAGTTCTCGTTGGCGTGCTGTTGCCACAAGCACCGACTGCTTGCGGGCAGTGGGCCCAGGCCTGAATCAGCACACCCTTGGCCTGGTGCGAACTAGCTTTTTACGAACAGACATGAGTGAGGCAAGCTTCGAATATGCGGGAAAAGCGCATGGCATTTGAGAGTCTGCGGTGACGCGGAGGGCGTTCATCCACTGCGTGGGCCTTGTCTAGTGATTTCTACGATTCCAAGCCGCCCTGGGAGGTTTATCTTAGACATTTGACAGCCGACAACATGGCAGAAGCGCGGTACGGCGATAATTGAGAAATCGAGAATGCCCATCCAACAACGCCATCAGATGTCAAGCATGTTGTTTTACAGAACCGAAACCGAAACCGAAACATTTGATTGCTAACCTTGGGCATCGTCCAATCACGGTGCCCCCCCTCCTGACGTCACAGCCTTTAGTTGGTGCGGCCGCCGCAAACCGCGCATAGTAGTTTTTCTTCTTTCACGTTTTGTAAAATAATTACCGATTTGTCAACCGGATAAACGGTGAATAGTGTGTTAATTCGAGCCAGTCTACACTGTGCAAGCAAAAACGGGAGCTTGACAAATTCACTTCAGTGTCCCTTTAAGTAGTTTCAGAAGAAGGGGATGACAATTTCTCAACGGAGGGATGAAATAACAACATTCAGAGGCACAAAATAGACTCGGGCAGCGCAGGCCAATGTCCCAGATTACGAAACGTCTAACCCAGAGAGAAGCAGGAAAGAAAAAAAAACGATAAGACTCATTAAGCCAGTGATCATGTGCCGATATTGCGGACCCTACCGTACGACAAATTTATCCGAACCGAAGAAAATAAAGAATCAGGACAGCATATAAGGCAGTCCTCAACCTCGAAATCTTAACAGTAAGACGAACTGACAACCGGTGGACCACCAGGGTAACAGAGTGGACCGCCAGAGTTGAAGGTTCTAGAAGAAGGGGATGACGATTACTCAACGGAGGGATGAAATAACAACATTCAGAGGCACAAAATAGACTCGGGCAGCGCAGGCCGAAACGTCTAACCCAGAGAGAAGCAGGAAAGAAAAAAGAAACGATAAGACTCATTGATCCAGTGATCATGAGCCGATATTGCGGACCATACCGTACGACAAATTTAACCGAACCGAAGAAAATAAAAAATCAGGACAGCATATAAGGCAGTCCTCAACCAAGAAATCTTAACAGTAAGACGAACTGACAACCGGTGGACCACCAGGGTAACAGAGTGGACAGCCAAAGTTCAAGGTTCCAGAAGAAGGAGATGACGATTGCTCAAAGGAGAGATGAAATAACAACATTCAGAGTCACAAAATAGACTCGGGCAGCGCAGGCCAATGTCCCAGATTACGAAACGTGTAACCCAGAGAGAAGCAGGAAAGAAAAAAGAAACGATAAGACTCATTGAGCCAGTGATCATGTGCCGATATTGCGGACGCTACCGTACGACAAATTTCTCCGAACCGAAGAAAATAAAGAATCAGGACAGCATATAAGGCAGTCCTCAACCTCGAAAACTTAACAGTAAGACGAACTGACAATCGGTGGACCACCAGGGTAACAGAATGGACAGCCAGAGCTCAAGGGTCTAGAAGAAGTGGATAACGATTACTCAACGGAGGGATGAAATAACAACATTCAGAGGCACAAAATAGACTCGTGCAGCGCAGGCCAATGTCCCAGATTACGAAACGTCTAACCTAGAGAAAAGCAGGAAAGAAAAAAGAAACGATAAGACTCATTGAGCCAGTGATCATGAGCCGATATTGCGGACCCTACCGTACGACAAATTTAAGCGCACCGAAGAAAACAAAGAATCAGGACAGCATATAAGGCAGTCCTCAACCTCGAAATCTTCACAGAAAGACGAACTGACAACCGGTGGACCACCAGGGTGGCAGAGTGGACAGCCAGAGTTCAAGGTTCCAGAAAAAGGGGATGACGATTACTCAACGGAGGGATGAAATAACAACATTCGGAGACATAAAATAGACTCGGGCAGCGCAGGCCAATGTCCCAGATTACGAAACGCCTATCCTAGAGAAAAGAAGGAAAGAAAAAAGAAACGATAAGACTCATTGAGCCAGTGATCATGAGCCGATATTGTGGACCCTACCGTACGACAAATTTAACCGCACCGAAGAAAACAAAGAATCAGGGCAGCATATAAGGCAGTCGTCAACCTCGAAAACTTAAGATAAGACGAACTGACAACTGGTGGTCCACCACGGTGGCAGAGTGGACAGCCAGAGTTCAAGGTTCTAGAAGAAGGGGATGACGATTACTCAACGGAGGGATGAAATAACAACATTCGGAGACATAAAATAGACTCGGGCAGCGCAGGCCAATGTCCCATATTCCGAAACGTCTAACCCAGAGAGAAGCAGGAAAGAAAAAAGAAACGATAAGACTCATTGAGCCAGTGATCATGTGCCGATATTGCGGACCCTACCGTACGACAAATTTATCCGAACCGAAGAAAATAAAGAATCAGGACAGCATATAAGGCAGTCCTCAACCTCGAAATCTTAACAGTAAGACGAACTGACAACCGGTGGACCACCAGGGTAACAGAGTGGACCGCCAGAGTTCAAGGTTCTAGAAGAAGGGGATGACGATTACTCAACGGAGGGATGAAATGACAACATTCAGAGGCACAAAATAGACTCGGGCAGCGCAGGCCAATGTCCCAGATTACGAAACGTCTAACCCAGAGAGAAGCAGGAAAGAAAAAAGAAACGATAAGACTCATTGAGCCAGTGATCATGAGCCGATATTGCGGACCCTACCGTACGACAAATTTAACCGCACCGAAGAAAACAAAGAATCCGGACAGCATATAAGGCAGTCCTCAACCTCGAAATCTTTACAATAAGACGAACTGACAACCGGTGGACCACCAGGGTAACAGAGTGGACCGCCAGAGTTGAAGGTTCTAGAAGAAGGGGATGACGATTACTCAACGGAGGGATGAAATAACAACATTCAGAGGCACAAAATAGACTCGGGCAGCGCAGGCCAATGTCCCAGATTACGAAACGTCTAACCCAAAGAGAAGCAGGAAAGAAAAAAGAAACGATAAGACTCATTGAGCCAGTGATCATGAGCCGATATTGCGGACCCTACCGTACGACAAATTTAACCGCACCGAAGAAAACAAAGAATCCGGACAGCATATAAGGCAGTCCTCAACCTCGAAATCTTTACAGTAAGACGAACTGACAACCGGTGGACCACCAGGGTAACAGAGTGGACCGCCAGAGTTGAAGGTTCTAGAAGAAGGGGATGACGATTACTCAACGGAGGGATGAAATAACAACATTCAGAGGCACAAAATAGACTCGGGCAGCGCAGGCCAATGTCCCAGATTACGAAACGTCTAACCCAGAGAGAAGCAGGAAAGAAAAAAGAAACGATAAGACTCATTGAGCCAGTGATCATGAGCCGATATTGCGGAGCATACCGTACGACAAATTTTACCGAACCGAAGAAAATAAAGAATCAGGACAGCATATAAGGCAGTCCTCAACCTCGAAATCTTAACAGTAAGACGAACTGACAACCGGTGGACCACCAGGGTAACAGAGTGGACAGCCAGAGTAAAGGTTCAAGAAGAAGGGGATGACGATTGCTCAAAGGAGAGATGAAATAACAACATTCAGAGGCACAAAATAGACTCGGGCAGCGCAGGCCAATGTCGCAGATTACGAAACGTCTAACCCAGAGAGAAGCAGGAAAGAAAAAAGAAACGATAAGACTCATTGAGCCAGTGATCATGAGCCGATATTGCGGACCATACATACGACAAATTTAACCGAACCGAAGAAAATAAAGAATCAGGACAGCATATAAGGCAGTCCTCAACCTCGAAATCTTAACAGTAAGACGAACTGACAACCAGTGGACCAGAAGGGTAACAGAATGGACAGCCAGAGCTCAAAGGTCTAGAAGAAGGGGATAACGATTACTCAACGGAGGGATGAAATAACAACATTCAGAGGCACAAAATAGACTCGGGCAGCGCAGGCCAATGTCCCAGATTACGAAACGTCTGACCCAGAGAGAAGCAGGAAAGAAAAAAGAAACGATAAGACTCATTGAGCCAGTGATCATGAGCTGATAATGCGGACCATACCGTACGACAAATTTAACCGAACCGAAGAAAATAAAGAATCAGGACAGCATATATGGCAGTCCTCAACCTCGAAATCTTAACAGTAAGACGAACTGACATCGGTGGACCACCAGGGTAACAGAGTGGACCGCCAGAGTTCAAGGTTCTAGAAGAAGGGGATGACGATTACTCAATGGAGGGATGAAATAACAACATTCAGAGGCACAAAATAGACTCGGGCAGCGCAGGCCAATGTCCCAGATTACGAAACGTCCAACCCAGAGAGAAGCAGGAAAGAAAAAAGAAACGATAAGACTCATTGAGCCAGTGATCATGAGCCGATATTGCGGACCATACCGTACGACAAATTTAACCGAAACGAAGAAAATAAAGAATCTGGACAGCATATAAGGCATTCCTCAACCTCGAAATCGTAACAGTAAGACAAACTGACAACCGGTGGACCACCAGGGTAACAGAGTGGACCGCCAGAGTTCAAGGTTCTAGAAGAAGGGGATGACGATTACTCAAAGGAGGGATGAAATAACAACATTCAGAGGCACAAAATAGACTCGGGCAGCGCAGGCCAATGTCCCAGATTACGAAACGTCTAACCCAGAGAGAAGCAGGAAAGAAAAAAGAAACGATAAGACTCATTGAGCCAGTGATCATGTGCCGATATTGCGGACCCTACCGTACGACAAATTTATCCGAACCGAAGAAAATAAAGAATCAGGACAGCATATAAGGCAGTCCTCAACCTCGAAATCTTAACAGTAAGACGAACTGACAACCGGTGGACCACCAGGGTAACAGAGTGGACCGCCAGAGTTCAAGGTTCTAGAAGAAGGGGATGACGATTACTCAACGGAGGGATGAAATGACAACATTCAGAGGCACAAAATAGACTCGGGCAGCGCAGGCCAATGTCCCAGATTACGAAACGTCTAACCCAGAGAGAAGCAGGAAAGAAAAAAGAAACGATAAGACTCTTTGAGCCAGTGATCATGAGCCGATATTGCGGACCCTACCGTACGACAAATTTAACCGCACCGAAGAAAACAAAGAATCCGGACAGCATATAAGGCAGTCCTCAACCTCGAAATCTTTACAGTAAGACGAACTGACAACCGGTGGACCACTAGGGTAACAGAGTGGACCGCCAGAGTTGAAGGTTCTAGAAGAAGGGGATGACGATTACTCAACGGAGGGATGAAATAACAACATTCAGAGGCACAAAATAGACTCGGGCAGCGCAGGCCAATGTCCCAGATTACGAAACGTCTAACCCAGAGAGAAGCAGGAAAGAAAAAAGAAACGATAAGACTCATTGAGCCAGTGATCATGAGCCGATATTGCGGAGCATACCGTACGACAAATTTTACCGAACCGAAGAAAATAAAGAATCAGGACAGCATATAAGGCAGTCCTCAACCTCGAAATCTTAACAGTAAGACGAACTGACAACCGGTGGACCACCAGGGTAACAGAGTGGACAGCCAGAGTAAAGGTTCAAGAAGAAGGGGATGACGATTGCTCAAAGGAGAGATGAAATAACATTCAGAGGCACAAAATAGACTCGGGCAGCGCAGGCCAATGTCCCAGATTACGAAACGTCTAACCCAGAGAGAAGCAGGAAAGAAAAAAGAAACGATAAGACTCATTGAGCCAGTGATCATGAGCCGATATTGCGGACCATACAGTACGACAAATTTAACCGAACCGAAGAAAATAAAGAATCAGGACAGCATATAAGGCAGTCCTCAACCTCGAAATCTTAACAGTAAGACGAACTGACAACCAGTGGACCAGAAGGGTAACAGAATGGACAGCCAAAGTTCAAGGTTCCAGAAGAAGGAGATGACGATTGCTCAAAGGAGAGATGAAATAACAACATTCAGAGTCACAAAATAGACTCGGGCAGCGCAGGCCAATGTCCCAGATTACGAAACGTGTAACCCAGAGAGAAGCAGGAAAGAAAAAAGAAACGATAAGACTCATTGAGCCAGTGATCATGAGCCGATATTGCGGACCATACCGTACGACAAATTTAACCGAACCGAAGAAAATAAAAAATCAGGACAGCATATAAGGCAGTCCTCAACCGAGAAATCTTAACAGTAAGACGAACTGACAACCGGTGGACCACCAGGGTAACAGAGTGGACAGCCAAAGTTCAAGGTTCCAGAAGAAGGAGATGACGATTGCTCAAAGGAGAGATGAAATAACAACATTCAGAGTCACAAAATAGACTCGGGCAGCGCAGGCCAATGTCCCAGATTACGAAACGTGTAACCCAGAGAGAAGCAGGAAAGAAAAAAGAAACGATAAGACTCATTGAGCCAGTGATCATGTGCCGATATTGCGGACGCTACCGTACGACAAATTTCTCCGAACCGAAGAAAATAAAGAATCAGGACAGCATATAAGGCAGTCCTCAACCTCGAAAACTTAACAGTAAGACGAACTGACAATCGGTGGACCACCAGGGTAACAGAATGGACAGCCAGAGCTCAAGGGTCTAGAAGAAGTGGATAACGATTACTCAACGGAGGGATGAAATAACAACATTCAGAGGCACAAAATAGACTCGTGCAGCGCAGGCCAATGTCCCAGATTACGAAACGTCTAACCTAGAGAAAAGCAGGAAAGAAAAAAGAAACGATAAGACTCATTGAGCCAGTGATCATGAGCCGATATTGCGGACCCTACCGTACGACAAATTTAAGCGCACCGAAGAAAACAAAGAATCAGGACAGCATATAAGGCAGTCCTCAACCTCGAAATCTTCACAGAAAGACGAACTGACAACCGGTGGACCACCAGGGTGGCAGAGTGGACAGCCAGAGTTCAAGGTTCCAGAAAAAGGGGATGACGATTACTCAACGGAGGGATGAAATAACAACATTCGGAGACATAAAATAGACTCGGGCAGCGCAGGCCAATGTCCCAGATTACGAAACGCCTATCCTAGAGAAAAGAAGGAAAGAAAAAAGAAACGATAAGACTCATTGAGCCAGTGATCATGAGCCGATATTGTGGACCCTACCGTACGACAAATTTAACCGCACCGAAGAAAACAAAGAATCAGGGCAGCATATAAGGCAGTCGTCAACCTCGAAAACTTAAGATAAGACGAACTGACAACTGGTGGTCCACCACGGTGGCAGAGTGGACAGCCAGAGTTCAAGGTTCTAGAAGAAGGGGATGACGATTACTCAACGGAGGGATGAAATAACAACATTCGGAGACATAAAATAGACTCGGGCAGCGCAGGCCAATGTCCCATATTCCGAAACGTCTAACCCAGAGAGAAGCAGGAAAGAAAAAAGAAACGATAAGACTCATTGAGCCAGTGATCATGTGCCGATATTGCGGACCCTACCGTACGACAAATTTATCCGAACCGAAGAAAATAAAGAATCAGGACAGCATATAAGGCAGTCCTCAACCTCGAAATCTTAACAGTAAGACGAACTGACAACCGGTGGACCACCAGGGTAACAGAGTGGACCGCCAGAGTTCAAGGTTCTAGAAGAAGGGGATGACGATTACTCAACGGAGGGATGAAATGACAACATTCAGAGGCACAAAATAGACTCGGGCAGCGCAGGCCAATGTCCCAGATTACGAAACGTCTAACCCAGAGAGAAGCAGGAAAGAAAAAAGAAACGATAAGACTCATTGAGCCAGTGATCATGAGCCGATATTGCGGACCCTACCGTACGACAAATTTAACCGCACCGAAGAAAACAAAGAATCCGGACAGCATATAAGGCAGTCCTCAACCTCGAAATCTTTACAATAAGACGAACTGACAACCGGTGGACCACCAGGGTAACAGAGTGGACCGCCAGAGTTGAAGGTTCTAGAAGAAGGGGATGACGATTACTCAACGGAGGGATGAAATAACAACATTCAGAGGCACAAAATAGACTCGGGCAGCGCAGGCCAATGTCCCAGATTACGAAACGTCTAACCCAGAGAGAAGCAGGAAAGAAAAAAGAAACGATAAGACTCATTGAGCCAGTGATCATGAGCCGATATTGCGGACCCTACCGTACGACAAATTTAACCGCACCGAAGAAAACAAAGAATCCGGACAGCATATAAGGCAGTCCTCAACCTCGAAATCTTTACAGTAAGACGAACTGACAACCGGTGGACCACCAGGGTAACAGAGTGGACCGCCAGAGTTGAAGGTTCTAGAAGAAGGGGATGACGATTACTCAACGGAGGGATGAAATAACAACATTCAGAGGCACAAAATAGACTCGGGCAGCGCAGGCCAATGTCCCAGATTACGAAACGTCTAACCCAGAGAGAAGCAGGAAAGAAAAAAGAAACGATAAGACTCATTGAGCCAGTGATCATGAGCCGATATTGCGGAGCATACCGTACGACAAATTTTACCGAACCGAAGAAAATAAAGAATCAGGACAGCATATAAGGCAGTCCTCAACCTCGAAATCTTAACAGTAAGACGAACTGACAACCGGTGGACCACCAGGGTAACAGAGTGGACAGCCAGAGTAAAGGTTCAAGAAGAAGGGGATGACGATTGCTCAAAGGAGAGATGAAATAACAACATTCAGAGGCACAAAATAGACTCGGGCAGCGCAGGCCAATGTCGCAGATTACGAAACGTCTAACCCAGAGAGAAGCAGGAAAGAAAAAAGAAACGATAAGACTCATTGAGCCAGTGATCATGAGCCGATATTGCGGACCATACATACGACAAATTTAACCGAACCGAAGAAAATAAAGAATCAGGACAGCATATAAGGCAGTCCTCAACCTCGAAATCTTAACAGTAAGACGAACTGACAACCAGTGGACCAGAAGGGTAACAGAATGGACAGCCAGAGCTCAAAGGTCTAGAAGAAGGGGATAACGATTACTCAACGGAGGGATGAAATAACAACATTCAGAGGCACAAAATAGACTCGGGCAGCGCAGGCCAATGTCCCAGATTACGAAACGTCTGACCCAGAGAGAAGCAGGAAAGAAAAAAGAAACGATAAGACTCATTGAGCCAGTGATCATGAGCTGATAATGCGGACCATACCGTACGACAAATTTAACCGAACCGAAGAAAATAAAGAATCAGGACAGCATATATGGCAGTCCTCAACCTCGAAATCTTAACAGTAAGACGAACTGACATCGGTGGACCACCAGGGTAACAGAGTGGACCGCCAGAGTTCAAGGTTCTAGAAGAAGGGGATGACGATTACTCAATGGAGGGATGAAATAACAACATTCAGAGGCACAAAATAGACTCGGGCAGCGCAGGCCAATGTCCCAGATTACGAAACGTCTAACCCAGAGAGAAGCAGGAAAGAAAAAAGAAACGATAAGACTCATTGAGCCAGTGATCATGAGCCGATATTGCGGACCATACCGTACGACAAATTTAACCGAAACGAAGAAAATAAAGAATCTGGACAGCATATAAGGCATTCCTCAACCTCGAAATCGTAACAGTAAGACGAACTGACAACCGGTGGACCACCAGGGTAACAGAGTGGACCGCCAGAGTTCAAGGTTCTAGAAGAAGGGGATGACGATTACTCAAAGGAGGGATGAAATAACAACATTCAGAGGCACAAAATAGACTCGGGCAGCGCAGGCCAATGTCCCAGATTACGAAACGTCTAACCCAGAGAGAAGCAGGAAAGAAAAAAGAAACGATAAGACTCATTGAGCCAGTGATCATGTGCCGATATTGCGGACCCTACCGTACGACAAATTTATCCGAACCGAAGAAAATAAAGAATCAGGACAGCATATAAGGCAGTCCTCAACCTCGAAATCTTAACAGTAAGACGAACTGACAACCGGTGGACCACCAGGGTAACAGAGTGGACCGCCAGAGTTCAAGGTTCTAGAAGAAGGGGATGACGATTACTCAACGGAGGGATGAAATGACAACATTCAGAGGCACAAAATAGACTCGGGCAGCGCAGGCCAATGTCCCAGATTACGAAACGTCTAACCCAGAGAGAAGCAGGAAAGAAAAAAGAAACGATAAGACTCTTTGAGCCAGTGATCATGAGCCGATATTGCGGACCCTACCGTACGACAAATTTAACCGCACCGAAGAAAACAAAGAATCCGGACAGCATATAAGGCAGTCCTCAACCTCGAAATCTTTACAGTAAGACGAACTGACAACCGGTGGACCACTAGGGTAACAGAGTGGACCGCCAGAGTTGAAGGTTCTAGAAGAAGGGGATGACGATTACTCAACGGAGGGATGAAATAACAACATTCAGAGGCACAAAATAGACTCGGGCAGCGCAGGCCAATGTCCCAGATTACGAAACGTCTAACCCAGAGAGAAGCAGGAAAGAAAAAAGAAACGATAAGACTCATTGAGCCAGTGATCATGAGCCGATATTGCGGAGCATACCGTACGACAAATTTTACCGAACCGAAGAAAATAAAGAATCAGGACAGCATATAAGGCAGTCCTCAACCTCGAAATCTTAACAGTAAGACGAACTGACAACCGGTGGACCACCAGGGTAACAGAGTGGACAGCCAGAGTAAAGGTTCAAGAAGAAGGGGATGACGATTGCTCAAAGGAGAGATGAAATAACAACATTCAGAGGCACAAAATAGACTCGGGCAGCGCAGGCCAATGTCCCAGATTACGAAACGTCTAACCCAGAGAGAAGCAGGAAAGAAAAAAGAAACGATAAGACTCATTGAGCCAGTGATCATGAGCCGATATTGCGGACCATACAGTACGACAAATTTAACCGAACCGAAGAAAATAAAGAATCAGGACAGCATATAAGGCAGTCCTCAACCTCGAAATCTTAACAGTAAGACGAACTGACAACCAGTGGACCAGAAGGGTAACAGAATGGACAGCCAGAGCTCAAAGGTCTAGAAGAAGGGGATAACGATTACTCAACGGAGGGATGAAATAACAACATTCAGAGGCACAAAATAGACTCGGGCAGCGCAGGCCAATGTCCCAGATTACGAAACGTCTAACCCAGAGAGAAGCAGGAAAGAAAAAAGAAACGATAAGACTCATTGAGCCAGTGATCATGAGCTGATAATGCGGACCATACCGTACGACAAATTTAACCGAACCGAAGAAAATAAAGAATCAGGACAGCATATAAGGCAGTCCTCAACCTCGAAATCTTAACAGTAAGAGGAACTGACATCGGTGGACCACCAGGGTAACAGAGTGGACCGCCAGAGTTCAAGGTTCTAGAAGAAGGGGATGACGATTACTCAATGGAGGGATGAAATAACAACATTCAGAGGCACAAAATAGACTCGGGCAGCGCAGGCCAATGTCCCAGATTACGAAACGTCTAACCCAGAGAGAAGCAGGAAAGAAAAAAGAAACGATAAGACTCATTGAGCCAGTGATCATGAGCCGATATTGCGGACCATACCGTACGACAAATTTAACCGAAACGAAGAAAATAAAGAATCTGGACAGCATATAAGGCATTCCTCAACCTCGAAATCGTAACAGTAAGACGAACTGACAACCGGTGGACCACCAGGGTAACAGAGTGGACCGCCAGAGTTCAAGGTTCTAGAAGAAGGGGATGACGATTACTCAAAGGAGGGATGAAATAACAACATTCAGAGGCACAAAATAGACTCGGGCAGCGCAGGCCAATGTCCCAGATTACGAAACGTCTAACCCAGAGAGAAGCAGGAAAGAAAAAAGAAACGATAAGACTCATTGAGCCAGTGATCATGTGCCGATATTGCGGACCCTACCGTACGACAAATTTATCCGAACCGAAGAAAATAAAGAATCAGGACAGCATATAAGGCAGTCCTCAACCTCGAAATCTTAACAGTAAGACGAACTGACAACCGGTGGACCACCAGGGTAACAGAGTGGACCGCCAGAGTTCAAGGTTCTAGAAGAAGGGGATGACGATTACTCAACGGAGGGATGAAATGACAACATTCAGAGGCACAAAATAGACTCGGGCAGCGCAGGCCAATGTCCCAGATTACGAAACGTCTAACCCAGAGAGAAGCAGGAAAGAAAAAAGAAACGATAAGACTCTTTGAGCCAGTGATCATGAGCCGATATTGCGGACCCTACCGTACGACAAATTTAACCGCACCGAAGAAAACAAAGAATCCGGACAGCATTTAAGGCAGTCCTCAACCTCGAAATCTTTACAGTAAGACGAACTGACAACCGGTGGACCACTAGGGTAACAGAGTGGACCGCCAGAGTTGAAGGTTCTAGAAGAAGGGGATGACGATTACTCAACGGAGGGATGAAATAACAACATTCAGAGGCACAAAATAGACTCGGGCAGCGCAGGCCAATGTCCCAGATTACGAAACGTCTAACCCAGAGAGAAGCAGGAAAGAAAAAAGAAACGATAAGACTCATTGAGCCAGTGATCATGAGCCGATATTGCGGAGCATACCGTACGACAAATTTTACCGAACCGAAGAAAATAAAGAATCAGGACAGCATATAAGGCAGTCCTCAACCTCGAAATCTTAACAGTAAGACGAACTGACAACCGGTGGACCACCAGGGTAACAGAGTGGACAGCCAGAGTAAAGGTTCAAGAAGAAGGGGATGACGATTGCTCAAAGGAGAGATGAAATAACAACATTCAGAGGCACAAAATAGACTCGGGCAGCGCAGGCCAATGTCCCAGATTACGAAACGTCTAACCCAGAGAGAAGCAGGAAAGAAAAAAGAAACGATAAGACTCATTGAGCCAGTGATCATGAGCCGATATTGCGGACCATACAGTACGACAAATTTAACCGAACCGAAGAAAATAAAGAATCAGGACAGCATATAAGGCAGTCCTCAACCTCGAAATCTTAACAGTAAGACGAACTGACAACCAGTGGACCAGAAGGGTAACAGAATGGACAGCCAGAGCTCAAAGGTCTAGAAGAAGGGGATAACGATTACTCAACGGAGGGATGAAATAACAACATTCAGAGGCACAAAATAGACTCGGGCAGCGCAGGCCAATGTCCCAGATTACGAAACGTCTAACCCAGAGAGAAGCAGGAAAGAAAAAAGAAACGATAAGACTCATTGAGCCAGTGATCATGAGCTGATAATGCGGACCATACCGTACGACAAATTTAACCGAACCGAAGAAAATAAAGAATCAGGACAGCATATAAGGCAGTCCTCAACCTCGAAATCTTAACAGTAAGACGAACTGACATCGGTGGACCACCAGGGTAACAGAGTGGACCGCCAGAGTTCAAGGTTCTAGAAGAAGGGGATGACGATTACTCAATGGAGGGATGAAATAACAACATTCAGAGGCACAAAATAGACTCGGGCAGCGCAGGCCAATGTCCCAGATTACGAAACGTCTAACCCAGAGAGAAGCTGGAAAGAAAAAAGAAACGATAAGACACATTGAGCCAGTGATCATGAGCCGATATTGCGGACCCTTCCGTACGACAAATTTAACCGCACCGAAGAAAACAAAGAATCCAAACAGCATATAAGGCAGTCGTCATCCTCAAAAACTTAACAGTAAGACGAACTGACAACCGGTGGACCACCAGGGTGGCAGAGTGAACAGCCAGAGTTCAAGGTTCTAGGATAAGGTGATGACGATTACTCAACGGAGGGATGAAATAACAACATTCGGAGACATAAAATAGACTCGGGCAGCGCAGGCCAATGTCCCAGATTACGAAACGTCTAACCCAGAGAGAAGCAGGAAAGAAAAAAGAAACGATAAGACTCATTGAGCCAGTGATCATGTGCCGATATTGCGGACCCTACCGTACGACAAATTTATCCGAACCGAAGAAAATAAAGAATCAGGACAGCATATAAGGCAGTCCTCAACCTCGAAATCTTAACAGTAAGACGAACTGACAACCGGTGGACCACCAGGGTAACAGAGTGGACCGCCAGAGTTCAAGGTTCTAGAAGAAGGGGATGACGATTACTCAACGGAGGGATGAAATGACAACATTCAGAGGCACAAAATAGACTCGGGCAGCGCAGGCCAATGTCCCAGATTACGAAACGTCTAACCCAGAGAGAAGCAGGAAAGAAAAAAGAAACGATAAGACTCATTGAGCCAGTGATCATGAGCCGATATTGCGGACCCTACCGTACGACAAATTTAACCGCACCGAAGAAAACAAAGAATCCGGACAGCATATAAGGCAGTCCTCAACCTCGAAATCTTTACAGTAAGACGAACTGACAACCGGTGGACCACTAGGGTAACAGAGTGGACCGCCAGAGTTGAAGGTTCTAGAAGAAGGGGATGACGATTACTCAACGGAGGGATGAAATAACAACATTCAGAGGCACAAAATAGACTCGGGCAGCGCAGGCCAATGTCCCAGATTACGAAACGTCTAACCCAGAGAGAAGCAGGAAAGAAAAAAGAAACGATAAGACTCATTGAGCCAGTGATCATGAGCCGATATTGCGGAGCATACCGTACGACAAATTTTACCGAACCGAAGAAAATAAAGAATGAGGACAGCATATAAGGCAGTCCTCAACCTCGAAATCTTAACAGTAAGACGAACTGACAACCGGTGGACCACCAGGGTAACAGAGTGGACAGCCAGAGTAAAGGTTCAAGAAGAAGGGGATGACGATTGCTCAAAGGAGAGATGAAATAACAACATTCAGAGGCACAAAATAGACTCGGGCAGCGCAGGCCAATGTCCCAGATTACGAAACGTCTAACCCAGAGAGAAGCAGGAAAGAAAAAAGAAACGATAAGACTCATTGAGCCAGTGATCATGAGCCGATATTGCGGACCATACAGTACGACAAATTTAACCGAACTGAAGAAAATAAATAATCAGGACAGCATATAAGGCAGTCCTCAACCTCGAAATCTTAACAGTAAGACGAACTGACAACCAGTGGACCAGAAGGGTAACAGAATGGACAGCCAGAGCTCAAAGGTCTAGAAGAAGGGGATAACGATTACTCAACGGAGGGATGAAATAACAACATTCAGAGGCACAAAATAGACTCGGGCAGCGCAGGCCAATGTCCCAGATTACGAAACGTCTAACCCAGAGAGAAGCAGGAAAGAAAAAAGAAACGATAAGACTCATTGAGCCAGTGATCATGAGCTGATAATGCGGACCATACCGTACGACAAATTTAACCGAACCGAAGAAAATAAAGAATCAGGACAGCATATAAGGCAGTCCTCAACCTCGAAATCTTAACAGTAAGACGAACTGACATCGGTGGACCACCAGGGTAACAGAGTGGACCGCCAGAGTTCAAGGTTCTAGAAGAAGGGGATGACGATTACTCAATGGAGGGATGAAATAACAACATTCAGAGGCACAAAATAGACTCGGGCAGCGCAGGCCAATGTCCCAGATTACGAAACGTCTAACCAAAAGAGAAGCTGGAAAGAAAAAAGAAACGATAAGACACATTGAGCCAGTGATCATGAGCCGATATTGCGGACCCTTCCGTACGACAAATTTAACCGCACCGAAGAAAACAAAGAATCCAAACAGCATATAAGGCAGTCGTCATCCTCAAAAACTTAACAGTAAGACGAACTGACAACCGGTGGACCACCAGGGTGGCAGAGTGAACAGCCAGAGTTCAAGGTTCTAGGATAAGGTGAGGACGATTACTCAACGGAGGGATGAAATAACAACATTCGGAGACATAAAATAGACTCGGGCAGCGCAGGCCAATGTCCCAGATTACGAAACGCCTATCCTAGAGAAAAGCAGGAAAGAAAGAAGAAATGATGACTCATTGAGCCATTGATCATGTGCCGATATTGCAGACCCTACCGTACGACAAATTTATCCGAACCGAAGAAAATAAAGAATCATGACAGCATATAAGGCAGTCCTCAACCTCGAAATCTTTACAGTAAGACGAACTGACAACCGGTGGACCACCAGGGTAACAGAGTGGACCGCCAGAGTTCAAGGTTCCAGAAGAAGGGGATGACGATTACTCAACGGAGGGATGAAATAACAACATTCAGAGGCACAAAATAGACTCGGGCAGCGCAGGCCAATGTCCCAGATTACCAAACGTCTAACCCAGAGAGAAGCAGGAAAGAAAAAAGAAACGATAAGACTCATTGAGCCAGTGATCATGTGCCGATATTGCGGACCCTACCGTATGACAAATTTATCCGAACCGAAGAAAATAAAGAATCAGGACAGCATATAAGGCAGTCCTCAACCTCGAAATCTTAACAGTAAGACGAACTGACAACCGGTGGACCTCCAGGGTAACAGAGTGGACCGCCAGAGTTCAAGGTTCCAGAAGAAGGGGATGACGATTACTCAACGGAGGGATGAAATAACAACATTCAGAGGCACAAAATAGACTCGGGCAGCGCAGGCCAATGTCCCAGATTACGAAACGTCTAACCCAGAGAGAAGCAGGAAAGAAAAAAGAAACGATAAGACTCATTGAGCCAGTGATCATGTGCCGATATTGCGGACCCTACCGTACGACAAATTTATCCGAACCGAAGAAAATAAAGACTCAGGACAGCATATAAGGCAGTCCTCAACCTCGAAATCTTAACAGTAACACGAACTGACAACCGGTGGACCACCAGGGTAACAGAGTGGACCGCCAGAGTTCAAGGTTCTAGAAGAAGGGGATGACGATTACTCAACGGAGGGATGAAATAAAAACATTCAGAGGCACAAAATAGACTCGGGCAGCGCAGGCCAATGTCCCAGATTACGAAACGTCTAACCCAGAGAGAAGCAGGAAAGAAAAAAGAAACGATAAGACTCATTGAGCCAGTGATCATGTGCCGATATTGCGGACCCTACCGTACGACGAATTTATCCGAACCGAAGAAAATAAAGAATCAGGACAGCATATAAGGCAGTCCTCAACCTCGAAATCTTAACAGTAAGACGAACTGACAACCGGTGGACCACCAGGGTAACAGAGTGAACCGCCAGAGTTGAAGGTTCTAGAAGAAGGGGATGACGATTACTCAACGGAGGGATGAAATAACAACATTCAGAGGCACAAAATAGACTCGGGCAGCGCAGGCCAATGTCCCAGATTACGAAACGTCTATCCCAGAGAGAAGCAGGAAAGAAAAAAGAAACGATAAGACTCATTGAGCCAGTGATCATGAGCCGATATTGCGGACCCTACCGTACGACAAATTTAACCGCACTGAAGAAAACAAAGAATCCGGACAGCATATAAGGCAGTCCTCAACCTCGAAATCTTTACAGTAAGACGAACTGACAACCGGTGGACCACCAGGGTAACAGAGTGGACCGCCAGAGTTGAAGGTTCTAGAAGAAGGGGATGACGATTACTCAACGGAGGGATGAAATAACAACATTCAGAGGCACAAAATAGACTCGGGCAGCGCTGGCCAATGTCCCAGATTACGAAACGTCTAACCCAGAGAGAAGCAGGAAATAAAAAAGAAACGATAAGGCTCATTGAGCCAGTGATCATGAGCCGATATTGCGGACCATACCGTACGACAAATTTTGCCGAACCGAAGAAAATAAAGAATCAGGACAGCATATAAGGCAGTCCTCAACCTCGAAATCTTAACAGTGAGACGAACTGACATCGGTGGACCACCAGGGTAACAGAGTGGACCGCCAGAGTTCAAGGTTCTAGAAGAAGGGGATGACGATTACTCAATGGAGGGATGAAATAACAACATTCAGAGGCACAAAATAGACTCGGGCAGCGCAGGCCAATGTCCCAGATTACGAAACGTCTAACCAAAAGAGAAGCTGGAAAGAAAAAAGAAACGATAAGACACATTGAGCCAGTGATCATGAGCCGATATTGCGGACCCTTCCGTACGACAAATTTAACCGCACCGAAGAAAACAAAGAATCCAAACAGCATATAAGGCAGTCGTCATCCTCAAAAACTTAACAGTAAGACGAACTGACAACCGGTGGACCACCAGGGTGGCAGAGTGAACAGCCAGAGTTCAAGGTTCTAGGATAAGGTGATGACGATTACTCAACGGAGGGATGAAATAACAATATTCGGAGACATAAAATAGACTCGGGCAGCGCAGGCCAATGTCCCAGATTACGAAACGCCTATCCTAGAGAAAAGCAGGAAAGAAAGAAGAAATGATGACTCATTGATCCATTGATCATGTGCCGATATTGCAGACCCTACCGTACGACAAATTTATCCGAACCGAAGAAAATAAAGAATCAGGACAGCATATAAGGCAGTCCTCAACCTCGAAATCTTTACAGTAAGACGAACTGACAACCGGTGGACCACCAGGGTAACAGAGTGGACCGCCAGAGTTCAAGGTTCCAGAAGAAGGGGATGACGATTACTCAACGGAGGGATGAAATAACAACATTCAGAGGCACAAAATAGACTCGGGCAGCGCAGGCCAATGTCCCAGATTACCAAACGTCTAACCCAGAGAGAAGCAGGAAAGAAAAAAGAAACGATAAGACTCATTGAGCCAGTGATCATGTGCCGATATTGCGGACCCTACGGTATGACAAATTTATCCGAACCGAAGAAAATAAAGAATCAGGACAGCATATAAGGCAGTCCTCAACCTCGAAATCTTAACAGTAAGACGAACTGACAACCGGTGGACCACCAGGGTAACAGAGTGGACCGCCAGAGTTCAAGGTTCCAGAAGAAGGGGATGACGATTACTCAACGGAGGGATGAAATAACAACATTCAGAGGCACAAAATAGACTCGGGCAGCGCAGGCCAATGTCCCAGATTACGAAACGTCTAACCCAGAGAGAAGCAGGAAAGAAAAAAGAAACGATAAGACTCATTGAGCCAGTGATCATGTGCCGATATTGCGGACCCTACCGTACGACAAATTTATCCGAACCGAAGAAAATAAAGACTCAGGACAGCATATAAGGCAGTCCTCAAACTCGAAATCTTAACAGTAAGACAAACTGACAACCGGTGGACCACCAGGGTAACAGAGTGGACCGCCAGAGTTCAAGGTTCTAGAAGAAGGGGATGACGATTACTCAACGGAGGGATGAAATAAAAACATTCAGAGGCACAAAATAGACTCGGGCAGCGCAGGCCAATGTCCCAGATTACGAAACGTCTAACCCAGAGAGAAGCAGGAAAGAAAAAAGAAACGATAAGACTCATTGAGCCAGTGATCATGTGCCGATATTGCGGACTCTACCGTACGACAAATTTATCCGAACCGAAGAAAATAAAGAATCAGGACAGCATATAAGGCAGTCCTCAACCTCGAAATCTTAACAGTAAGACGAACTGACAACCGGTGGACCACCAGGGTAACAGAGTGGACCGCCAGAGTTCAAGGTTCTAGAAGAAGGGGATGACGATTACTCAATGGAGGGATGAAATAACAACATTCAGAGGCACAAAATAGACTCGGGCAGCGCAGGCCAATGTCCCAGATTACGAAACGTCTAACCCAGAGAGAAGCAGGAAAGAAAAAAGAAACGATAAGACTCATTGAGCCAGTGATCATGAGCCGATATTGCGGACCCTACCGTACGACAAATTTAACCGCACCGAAGAAAACAAAGAATCCGGACAGCATATAAGGCAGTCCTCAACCTCGAAATCTTTACAGTAAGACGAACTGACAACCGGTGGACAACCAGGGTAACAGAGTGGACCGCCAGAGTTGAAGGTTCTAGAAGAAGGGGATGACGATTACTCAACGGAGGGATGAAATAACAACATTCAGAGGCACAAAATAGACTCGGGCAGCGCTGGCCAATGTCCCAGATTACGAAACGTCTAACCCAGAGAGAAGCAGGAAATAAAAAAGAAACGATAAGACTCATTGAGCCAGTGATCATGAGCCGATATTGCGGACCATACCGTACGACAAATTTTGCCGAACCGAAGAAAATAAAGAATCAGGACAGCATATAAGGCAGTCCTCAACCTCGAAATCTTAACAGTAAGACGAACTGACAACCGGTGGACCACCAGGGTAACAGAGTGGACAGCCAGAGTAAAGGTTCAAGAAGAAGGGGATGACGATTGCTCAAAGGAGAGATGAAATAACAACATTCAGAGGCACAAAATAGACTCGGGCAGCGCAGGCCAATGTCGCAGATTACGAAACGTCTAACCCAGAGAGAAGCAGGAAAGAAAAAAGAAACGATAAGACTCATTGAGCCAGTGATCATGAGCCGATATTGCGGACCATACAGTACGACAAATTTAACCGAACCGAAGAAAATAAAGAATCAGGACAGCATATAAGGCAGTCCTCAACCTCGAAATCTTAACAGTAAGACGAACTGACAACCAGTGGACCAGAAGGGTAACAGAATGGACAGCCAGAGCTCAAAGGTCTAGAAGAAGGGGATAACGATTACTCAACGGAGGGATGAAATAACAACATTCAGAGGCACAAAATAGACTCGGGCAGCGCAGGCCAATGTCCCAGATTACGAAACGTCTGACCCAGAGAGAAGCAGGAAAGAAAAAAGAAACGATAAGACTCATTGAGCCAGTGATCATGAGCTGATAATGCGGACCATACCGTACGACAAATTTAACCGAACCGAAGAAAATAAAGAATCAGGACAGCATATAAGGCAGTCCTCAACCTTGAAATCTTAACAGTAAGACGAACTGACATCGGTGGACCACCAGGGTAACAGAGTGGACCGCCAGAGTTCAAGGTTCTAGAAGAAGGGGATGACGATTACTCAATGGAGGGATGAAATAACAACATTCAGAGGCACAAAATAGACTCGGGCAGCGCAGGCCAATGTCCCAGATTACGAAACGTCTAACCCAGAGAGAAGCAGGAAAGAAAAAAGAAACGATAAGACTCATTGAGCCAGTGATCATGAGCCGATATTGCGGACCATACCGTACGACAAATTTAACCGAACCGAAGAAAATAAAGAATCTGGACAGCATATAAGGTATTCCTCAACCTCGAAATCGTAACAGTAAGACGAACTGACAACTGGTGGACCACCAGGGTAACAGAGTGGACCGCCAGAGTTCAAGGTTCTAGAAGAAGGGGATGACGATTACTCAAAGGAGGGATGAAATAACAACATTCAGAGGCACAAAATAGACTCGGGCAGCGCAGGCCAATGTCCCAGATTACGAAACGTCTAACCCAGAGAGAAGCAGGAAAGAAAAAAGAAACGATAAGACTCATTGAGCCAGTGATCATGTGCCGATATTGCGGACCCTACCGTACGACAAATTTATCCGAACCGAAGAAAATAAAGAATCAGGACAGCATATAAGGCAGTCCTCAACCTCGAAATCTTAACAGTAAGACGAACTGACAACCGGTGGACCACCAGGGTAACAGAGTGGACCGCCAGAGTTCAAGGTTCTAGAAGAAGGGGATGACGATTACTCAACGGAGGGATGAAATGACAACATTCAGAGGCACAAAATAGACTCGGGCAGCGCAGGCCAATGTCCTATATTACGAAACGTCTAACCCAGAGAGAAGCAGGAAAGAAAAAAGAAACGATAAGACTCATTGAGCCAGTGATCATGAGCCGATATTGCGGACCCTACCGTACGACAAATTTAACCGCACCGAAGAAAACAAAGAATCCGGACAGCATATAAGGCAGTCCTCAACCTCGAAATCTTTACAGTAAGACGAACTGACAACCGGTGGACCACTAGGGTAACAGAGTGGACCGCCAGAGTTGAAGGTTCTAGAAGAAGGGGATGACGATTACTCAACGAAGGGATGAAATAACAACATTCAGAGGCACAAAATAGACTCGGGCAGCGCAGGCCAATGTCCCAGATTACGAAACGTCTAACCCAGAGAGAAGCAGGAAAGAAAAAAGAAACGATAAGACTCATTGAGCCAGTGATCATGAGCCGATATTGCGGAGCATACCGTACGACAAATTTTACCGAACCGAAGAAAATAAAGAATCAGGACAGCATATAAGGCAGTCCTCAACCTCGAAATCTTAACAGTAAGACGAACTGACAACCGGTGGACCACCAGGGTAACAGAGTGGACAGCCAGAGTAAAGGTTCAAGAAGAAGGGGATGACGATTGCTCAAAGGAGAGATGAAATAACAACATTCAGAGGCACAAAATAGACTCGGGCAGCGCAGGCCAATGTCCCAGATTACGAAACGTCTAACCCAGAGAGAAGCAGGAAAGAAAAAAGAAACGATAAGACTCATTGAGCCAGTGATCATGAGCCGATATTGCGGACCATACAGTACGACAAATTTAACCGAACTGAAGAAAATAAAGAATCAGGACAGCATATAAGGCAGTCCTCAACCTCGAAATCTTAACAGTAAGACGAACTGACAACCAGTGGACCAGAAGGGTAACAGAATGGACAGCCAGAGCTCAAAGGTCTAGAAGAAGGGGATAACGATTACTCAACGGAGGGATGAAATAACAACATTCAGAGGCACAAAATAGACTCGGGCAGCGCAGGCCAATGTCCCAGATTACGAAACGTCTAACCCAGAGAGAAGCAGGAAAGAAAAAAGAAACGATAAGACTCATTGAGCCAGTGATCATGAGCTGATAATGCGGACCATACCGTACGACAAATTTAACCGAACCGAAGAAAATAAAGAATCAGGACAGCATATAAGGCAGTCCTCAACCTCGAAATCTTAACAGTAAGACGAACTGACATCGGTGGACCACCAGGGTAACAGAGTGGACCGCCAGAGTTCAAGGTTCTAGAAGAAGGGGATGACGATTACTCAATGGAGGGATGAAATAACAACATTCAGAGGCACAAAATAGACTCGGGCAGCGCAGGCCAATGTCCCAGATTACGAAACGTCTAACCAAAAGAGAAGCTGGAAAGAAAAAAGAAACGATAAGACACATTGAGCCAGTGATCATGAGCCGATATTGCGGACCCTTCCGTACGACAAATTTAACCGCACCGAAGAAAACAAAGAATCCAAACAGCATATAAGGCAGTCGTCATCCTCAAAAACTTAACAGTAAGACGAACTGACAACCGGTGGACCACCAGGGTGGCAGAGTGAACAGCCAGAGTTCAAGGTTCTAGGATAAGGTGAGGACGATTACTCAACGGAGGGATGAAATAACAACATTCGGAGACATAAAATAGACTCGGGCAGCGCAGGCCAATGTCCCAGATTACGAAACGCCTATCCTAGAGAAAAGCAGGAAAGAAAGAAGAAATGATGACTCATTGAGCCATTGATCATGTGCCGATATTGCAGACCCTACCGTACGACAAATTTATCCGAACCGAAGAAAATAAAGAATCATGACAGCATATAAGGCAGTCCTCAACCTCGAAATCTTTACAGTAAGACGAACTGACAACCGGTGGACCACCAGGGTAACAGAGTGGACCGCCAGAGTTCAAGGTTCCAGAAGAAGGGGATGACGATTACTCAACGGAGGGATGAAATAACAACATTCAGAGGCACAAAATAGACTCGGGCAGCGCAGGCCAATGTCCCAGATTACCAAACGTCTAACCCAGAGAGAAGCAGGAAAGAAAAAAGAAACGATAAGACTCATTGAGCCAGTGATCATGTGCCGATATTGCGGACCCTACCGTATGACAAATTTATCCGAACCGAAGAAAATAAAGAATCAGGACAGCATATAAGGCAGTCCTCAACCTCGAAATCTTAACAGTAAGACGAACTGACAACCGGTGGACCACCAGGGTAACAGAGTGGACCGCCAGAGTTCAAGGTTCCAGAAGAAGGGGATGACGATTACTCAACGGAGGGATGAAATAACAACATTCAGAGGCACAAAATAGACTCGGGCAGCGCAGGCCAATGTCCCAGATTACGAAACGTCTAACCCAGAGAGAAGCAGGAAAGAAAAAAGAAACGATAAGACTCATTGAGCCAGTGATCATGTGCCGATATTGCGGACCCTACCGTACGACAAATTTATCCGAACCGAAGAAAATAAAGACTCAGGACAGCATATAAGGCAGTCCTCAACCTCGAAATCTTAACAGTAAGACGAACTGACAACCGGTGGACCACCAGGGTAACAGAGTGGACCGCCAGAGTTCAAGGTTCTAGAAGAAGGGGATGACGATTACTCAACGGAGGGATGAAATAAAAACATTCAGAGGCACAAAATAGACTCGGGCAGCGCAGGCCAATGTCCCAGATTACGAAACGTCTAACCCAGAGAGAAGCAGGAAAGAAAAAAGAAACGATAAGACTCATTGAGCCAGTGATCATGTGCCGATATTGCGGACTCTACCGTACGACAAATTTATCCGAACCGAAGAAAATAAAGAATCAGGACAGCATATAAGGCAGTCCTCAACCTCGAAATCTTAACAGTAAGACGAACTGACAACCGGTGGACCACCAGGGTAACAGAGTGGACCGCCAGAGTTCAAGGTTCTAGAAGAAGGGGATGACGATTACTCAATGGAGGGATGAAATAACAACATTCAGAGGCACAAAATAGACTCGGGCAGCGCAGGCCAATGTCCCAGATTACGAAACGTCTAACCCAGAGAGAAGCAGGAAAGAAAAAAGAAACGATAAGACTCATTGAGCCAGTGATCATGAGCCGATATTGCGGACCCTACCGTACGACAAATTTAACCGCACCGAAGAAAACAAAGAATCCGGACAGCATATAAGGCAGTCCTCAACCTCGAAATCTTTACAGTAAGACGAACTGACAACCGGTGGACAACCAGGGTAACAGAGTGGACCGCCAGAGTTGAAGGTTCTAGAAGAAGGGGATGACGATTACTCAACGGAGGGATGAAATAACAACATTCAGAGGCACAAAATAGACTCGGGCAGCGCTGGCCAATGTCCCAGATTACGAAACGTCTAACCCAGAGAGAAGCAGGAAATAAAAAAGAAACGATAAGACTCATTGAGCCAGTGATCATGAGCTGATATTGCGGACCATACCGTACGACAAATTTTGCCGAACCGAAGAAAATAAAGAATCAGGACAGCATATAAGGCAGTCCTCAACCTCGAAATCTTAACAGTAAGACGAACTGACAACCGGTGGACCACCAGGGTAACAGAGTGGACAGCCAGAGTAAAGGTTCAAGAAGAAGGGGATGACGATTGCTCAAAGGAGAGATGAAATAACAACATTCAGAGGCACAAAATAGACTCGGGCAGCGCAGGCCAATGTCGCAGATTACGAAACGTCTAACCCAGAGAGAAGCAGGAAAGAAAAAAGAAACGATAAGACTCATTGAGCCAGTGATCATGAGCCGATATTGCGGACCATACAGTACGACAAATTTAACCGAACCGAAGAAAATAAAGAATCAGGACAGCATATAAGGCAGTCCTCAACCTCGAAATCTTAACAGTAAGACGAACTGACAACCAGTGGACCAGAAGGGTAACAGAATGGACAGCCAGAGCTCAAAGGTCTAGAAGAAGGGGATAACGATTACTCAACGGAGGGATGAAATAACAACATTCAGAGGCACAAAATAGACTCGGGCAGCGCAGGCCAATGTCCCAGATTACGAAACGTCTGACCCAGAGAGAAGCAGGAAAGAAAAAAGAAACGATAAGACTCATTGAGCCAGTGATCATGAGCTGATAATGCGGACCATACCGTACGACAAATTTAACCGAACCGAAGAAAATAAAGAATCAGGACTGCATATAAGGCAGTCCTCAACCTCGAAATCTTAACAGTAAGACGAACTGACATCGGTGGACCACCAGGGTAACAGAGTGGACCGCCAGAGTTCAAGGTTCTAGAAGAAGGGGATGACGATTACTCAATGGAGGGATGAAATAACAACATTCAGAGGCACAAAATAGACTCGGGCAGCGCAGGCCAATGTCCCAGATTACGAAACGTCTAACCCAGAGAGAAGCAGGAAAGAAAAAAGAAACGATAAGACTCATTGAGCCAGTGATCATGAGCCGATATTGCGGACCATACCGTACGACAAATTTAACCGAACCGAAGAAAATAAAGAATCTGGACAGCATATAAGGCATTCCTCAACCTCGAAATCGTAACAGTAAGACGAACTGACAACTGGTGGACCACCAGGGTAACAGAGTGGACCGCCAGAGTTCAAGGTTCTAGAAGAAGGGGATGACGATTACTCAAAGGAGGGATGAAATAACAACATTCAGAGGCACAAAATAGACTCGGGCAGCGCAGGCCAATGTCCCAGATTACCAAACGTCTAACCCAGAGAGAAGCAGGAAAGAAAAAAGAAACGATAAGACTCATTGAGCCAGTGATCATGTGCCGATATTGCGGACCCTACCGTATGACAAATTTATCCGAACCGAAGAAAATGAAGAATCAGGACAGCATATAAGGCAGTCCTCAACCTCGAAATCTTAACAGTAAGACGAACTGACAACCGGTGGACCACCAGGGTAACAGAGTGGACCGCCAGAGTTCAAGGTTCCAGAAGAAGGGGATGACGATTACTCAACGGAGGGATGAAATAACAACATTCAGAGGCACAAAATAGACTCGGGCAGCGCAGGCCAATGTCCCAGATTACGAAACGTCTAACCCAGAGAGAAGCAGGAAAGAAAAAAGAAACGATAAGACTCATTGAGCCAGTGATCATGTGCCGATATTGCGGACCCTACCGTACGACAAATTTATCCGAACCGAAGAAAATAAAGACTCAGGACAGCATATAAGGCAGTCCTCAACCTCGAAATCTTAACAGTAAGACGAACTGACAACCGGTGGACCACCAGGGTAACAGAGTGGACCGCCAGAGTTCAAGGTTCTAGAAGAAGGGGATGACGATTACTCAACGGAGGGATGAAATAAAAACATTCAGAGGCACAAAATAGACTCGGGCAGCGCAGGCCAATGTCCCAGATTACGAAACGTCTAACCCAGAGAGAAGCAGGAAAGAAAAAAGAAACGATAAGACTCATTGAGCCAGTGATCATGTGCCGATATTGCGGACTCTACCGTACGACAAATTTATCCGAACCGAAGAAAATAAAGAATCAGGACAGCATATAAGGCAGTCCTCAACCTCGAAATCATAACAGTAAGACGAACTGACAACCGGTGGACCACCAGGGTAACAGAGTGGACCGCCAGAGTTCAAGGTTCTAGAAGAAGGGGATGACGATTACTCAATGGAGGGATGAAATAACAACATTCAGAGGCACAAAATAGACTCGGGCAGCGCAGGCCAATGTCCCAGATTACGAAACGTCTAACCCAGAGAGAAGCAGGAAAGAAAAAAGAAACGATAAGACTCATTGAGCCAGTGATCATGAGCCGATATTGCGGACCCTACCGTACGACAAATTTAACCGCACCGAAGAAAACAAAGAATCCGGAGAGCATATAAGGCAGTCCTCAACCTCGAAATCTTTACAGTAAGACGAACTGACAACCGGTGGACAACCAGGGTAACAGAGTGGACCGCCAGAGTTGAAGGTTCTAGAAGAAGGGGATGACGATTACTCAACGGAGGGATGAAATAACAACATTCAGAGGCACAAAATAGACTCGGGCAGCGCTGGCCAATGTCCCAGATTACGAAACGTCTAACCCAGAGAGAAGCAGGAAATAAAAAAGAAACGATAAGACTCATTGAGCCAGTGATCATGAGCCGATATTGCGGACCATACCGTACGACAAATTTTGCCGAACCGAAGAAAATAAAGAATCAGGACAGCATATAAGGCAGTCCTCAACCTCGAAATCTTAACAGTAAGACGAACTGACAACCGGTGGACCACCAGGGTAACAGAGTGGACAGCCAGAGTAAAGGTTCAAGAAGAAGGGGATGACGATTGCTCAAAGGAGAGATGAAATAACAACATTCAGAGGCACAAAATAGACTCGGGCAGCGCAGGCCAATGTCGCAGATTACGAAACGTCTAACCCAGAGAGAAGCAGGAAAGAAAAAAGAAACGATAAGACTCATTGAGCCAGTGATCATGAGCCGATATTGCGGACCATACAGTACGACAAATTTAACCGAACCGAAGAAAATAAAGAATCAGGACAGCATATAAGGCAGTCCTCAACCTCGAAATCTTAACAGTAAGACGAACTGACAACCAGTGGACCAGAAGGGTAACAGAATGGACAGCCAGAGCTCAAAGGTCTAGAAGAAGGGGATAACGATTACTCAACGGAGGGATGAAATAACAACATTCAGAGGCACAAAATAGACTCGGGCAGCGCAGGCCAATGTCCCAGATTACGAAACGTCTGACCCAGAGAGAAGCATGAAAGAAAAAAGAAACGATAAGACTCATTGAGCCAGTGATCATGAGCTGATAATGCGGACCATACCGTACGACAAATTTAACCGAACCGAAGAAAATAAAGAATCAGGACAGCATATAAGGCAGTCCTCAACCTCGAAATCTTAACAGTAAGACGAACTGACATCGGTGGACCACCAGGGTAACAGAGTGGACCGCCAGAGTTCAAGGTTCTAGAAGAAGGGGATGACGATTACTCAATGGAGGGATGAAATAACAACATTCAGAGGCACAAAATAGACTCGGGCAGCGCAGGCCAATGTCCCAGATTACGAAACGTCTAACCCAGAGAGAAGCAGGAAAGAAAAAAAAAACGATAAGACTCATTGAGCCAGTGATCATGAGCCGATATTGCGGACCATACCGTACGACAAATTTAACCGAACCGAAGAAAATAAAGAATCTGGACAGCATATAAGGCATTCCTCAACCTCGAAATCGTAACAGTAAGACGAACTGACAACTGGTGGACCACCAGGGTAACAGAGTGGACCGCCAGAGTTCAAGGTTCTAGAAGAAGGGGATGACGATTACTCAAAGGAGGGATGAAATAACAACATTCAGAGGCACAAAATAGACTCGGGCAGCGCAGGCCAATGTCCCAGATTACGAAACGTCTAACCCAGAGAGAAGCAGGAAAGAAAAAAGAAACGATAAGACTCATTGAGCCAGTGATCATGTGCCGATATTGCGGACCCTACCGTACGACAAATTTATCCGAACCGAAGAAAATAAAGAATCAGGACAGCATATAAGGCAGTCCTCAACCTCGAAATCTTAACAGTAAGACGAACTGACAACCGGTGGACCACCAGGGTAACAGAGTGGACCGCCAGAGTTCAAGGTTCTAGAAGAAGGGGATGACGATTACTCAACGGAGGGATGAAATGACAACATTCAGAGGCACAAAATAGACTCGGGCAGCGCAGGCCAATGTCCCAGATTACGAAACGTCTAACCCAGAGAGAAGCAGGAAAGAAAAAAGAAACGATAAGACTCATTGAGCCAGTGATCATGAGCCGATATTGCGGACCCTACCGTACGACAAATTTAACCGCACCGAAGAAAACAAAGAATCCGGACAGCATATAAGGCAGTCCTCAACCTCGAAATCTTTACAGTAAGACGAACTGACAACCGGTGGACCACTAGGGTAACAGAGTGGACCGCCAGAGTTGAAGGTTCTAGAAGAAGGGGATGACGATTACTACACGGAGGGATGAAATAACAACATTCAGAGGCACAAAATAGACTCGGGCAGCGCAGGCCAATGTCCCAGATTACGAAACGTCTAACCCAGAGAGAAGCAGGAAAGAAAAAAGAAACGATAAGACTCATTGAGCCAGTGATCATGAGCCGATATTGCGGAGCATACCGTACGACAAATTTTACCGAACCGAAGAAAATAAAGAATCAGGACAGCATATAAGGCAGTCCTCAACCTCGAAATCTTAACAGTAAGACGAACTGACAACCGGTGGACCACCAGGGTAACAGAGTGGACAGCCAGAGTAAAGGTTCAAGAAGAAGGGGATGACGATTGCTCAAAGGAGAGATGAAATAACAACATTCAGAGGCACAAAATAGACTCGGGCAGCGCAGGCCAATGTCCCAGATTACGAAACGTCTAACCCAGAGAGAAGCAGGAAAGAAAAAAGAAACGATAAGACTCATTGAGCCAGTGATCATGAGCCGATATTGCGGACCATACAGTACGACAAATTTAACCGAACTGAAGAAAATAAAGAATCAGGACAGCATATAAGGCAGTCCTCAACCTCGAAATCTTAACAGTAAGACGAACTGACAACCAGTGGACCAGAAGGGTAACAGAATGGACAGCCAGAGCTCAAAGGTCTAGAAGAAGGGGATAACGATTACTCAACGGAGGGATGAAATAACAACATTCAGAGGCACAAAATAGACTCGGGCAGCGCAGGCCAATGTCCCAGATTACGAAACGTCTAACCCAGAGAGAAGCAGGAAAGAAAAAAGAAACGATAAGACTCATTGAGCCAGTGATCATGAGCTGATAATGCGGACCATACCGTACGACAAATTTAACCGAACCGAAGAAAATAAAGAATCAGGACAGCATATAAGGCAGTCCTCAACCTCGAAATCTTAACAGTAAGACGAACTGACATCGGTGGACCACCAGGGTAACAGAGTGGACCGCCAGAGTTCAAGGTTCTAGAAGAAGGGGATGACGATTACTCAATGGAGGGATGAAATAACAACATTCAGAGGCACAAAATAGACTCGGGCAGCGCAGGCCAATGTCCCAGATTACGAAACGTCTAACCAAAAGAGAAGCTGGAAAGAAAAAAGAAACGATAAGACACATTGAGCCAGTGATCATGAGCCGATATTGCGGACCCTTCCGTACGACAAATTTAACCGCACCGAAGAAAACAAAGAATCCAAACAGCATATAAGGCAGTCGTCATCCTCAAAAACTTAACAGTAAGACGAACTGACAACCGGTGGACCACCAGGGTGGCAGAGTGAACAGCCAGAGTTCAAGGTTCTAGGATAAGGTGAGGACGATTACTCAACGGAGGGATGAAATAACAACATTCGGAGACATAAAATAGACTCGGGCAGCGCAGGCCAATGTCCCAGATTACGAAACGCCTATCCTAGAGAAAAGCAGGAAAGAAAGAAGAAATGATGACTCATTGAGCCATTGATCATGTGCCGATATTGCAGACCCTACCGTACGACAAATTTATCCGAACCGAAGAAAATAAAGAATCATGACAGCATATAAGGCAGTCCTCAACCTCGAAATCTTTACAGTAAGACGAACTGACAACCGGTGGACCACCAGGGTAACAGAGTGGACCGCCAGAGTTCAAGGTTCCAGAAGAAGGGGATGACGATTACTCAACGGAGGGATGAAATAACAACATTCAGAGGCACAAAATAGACTCGGGCAGCGCAGGCCAATGTCCCAGATTACCAAACGTCTAACCCAGAGAGAAGCAGGAAAGAAAAAAGAAACGATAAGACTCATTGAGCCAGTGATCATGTGCCGATATTGCGGACCCTACCGTATGACAAATTTATCCGAACCGAAGAAAATAAAAAATCAGGACAGCATATAAGGCAGTCCTCAACCTCGAAATCTTAACAGTAAGACGAACTGACAACCGGTGGAGCTCCAGGGTAACAGAGTGGACCGCCAGAGTTCAAGGTTCCAGAAGAAGGGGATGACGATTACTCAACGGAGGGATGAAATAACAACATTCAGAGGCACAAAATAGACTCGGGCAGCGCAGGCCAATGTCCCAGATTACGAAACGTCTAACCCAGAGAGAAGCAGGAAAGAAAAAAGAAACGATAAGACTCATTGAGCCAGTGATCATGTGCCGATATTGCGGACCCTACCGTACGACAAATTTATCCGAACCGAAGAAAATAAAGACTCAGGACAGCATATAAGGCAGTCCTCAACCTCGAAATCTTAACAGTAACACGAACTGACAACCGGTGGACCACCAGGGTAACAGAGTGGACCGCCAGAGTTCAAGGTTCTAGAAGAAGGGGATGACGATTACTCAACGGAGGGATGAAATAAAAACATTCAGAGGCACAAAATAGACTCGGGCAGCGCAGGCCAATGTCCCAGATTACGAAACGTCTAACCCAGAGAGAAGCAGGAAAGAAAAAAGAAACGATAAGACTCATTGAGCCAGTGATCATGTGCCGATATTGCGGACCCTACCGTACGACGAATTTATCCGAACCGAAGAAAATAAAGAATCAGGACAGCATATAAGGCAGTCCTCAACCTCGAAATCTTAACAGTAAGACGAACTGACAACCGGTGGACCACCAGGGTAACAGAGTGGACCGCCAGAGTTGAAGGTTCTAGAAGAAGGGGATGACGATTACTCAACGGAGGGATGAAATAACAACATTCAGAGGCACAAAATAGACTCGGGCAGCGCAGGCCAATGTCCCAGATTACGAAACGTCTATCCCAGAGAGAAGCAGGAAAGAAAAAAGAAACGATAAGACTTATTGAGCCAGTGATCATGAGCCGATATTGCGGACCCTACCGTACGACAAATTTAACCGCACCGAAGAAAACAAAGAATCCGGACAGCATATAAGGCAGTCCTCAACCTCGAAATCTTTACAGTAAGACGAACTGACAACCGGTGGACCACCAGGGTAACAGAGTGGACCGCCAGAGTTGAAGGTTCTAGAAGGGGATGACGATTACTCAACGGAGGGATGAAATAACAACATTCAGAGGCACAAAATAGACTCGGGCAGCGCTGGCCAATGTCCCAGATTACGAAACGTCTAACCCAGAGAGAAGCAGGAAATAAAAAAGAAACGATAAGGCTGATTGAGCCAGTGATCATGAGCCGATATTGCGGGCCATACCGTACGACAAATTTTGCCGAACCGAAGAAAATAAAGAATCAGGACAGCATATAAGGCAGTCCTCAACCTCGAAATCTTAACAGTGAGACGAACTGACATCGGTGGACCACCAGGGTAACAGAGTGGACCGCCAGAGTTCAAGGTTCTAGAAGAAGGGGATGACGATTACTCAATGGAGGGATGAAATAACAACATTCAGAGGCACAAAATAGACTCGGGCAGCGCAGGCCAATGTCCCAGATTACGAAACGTCTAACCAAAAGAGAAGCTGGAAAGAAAAAAGAAACGATAAGACACATTGAGCCAGTGATCATGAGCCGATATTGCGGACCCTTCCGTACGACAAATTTAACCGCACCGAAGAAAACAAAGAATCCAAACAGCATATAAGGCAGTCGTCATCCTCAAAAACTTAACAGTAAGACGAACTGACAACCGGTGGACCACCAGGGTGGCAGAGTGAACAGCCAGAGTTCAAGGTTCTAGGATAAGGTGATGACGATTACTCAACGGAGGGATGAAATAACAACATTCGGAGACATAAAATAGACTCGGGCAGCGCAGGCCAATGTCCCAGATTACGAAACGCCTATCCTAGAGAAAAGCAGGAAAGAAAGAAGAAATGATGACTCATTGATCCATTGATCATGTGCCGATATTGCAGACCCTACCGTACGACAAATTTATCCGAACCGAAGAAAATAAAGAATCAGGACAGCATATAAGGCAGTCCTCAACCTCGAAATCTTTACAGTAAGACGAACTGACAACCGGTGGACCACCAGGGTAACAGAGTGGACCGCCAGAGTTCAAGGTTCCAGAAGAAGGGGATGACGATTACTCAATGGAGGGATGAACTAACAACATTCAGAGGCACAAAATAGACTCGGGCAGCGCAGGCCAATGTCCCAGATTACCAAACGTCTAACCCAGAGAGAAGCAGGAAAGAAAAAAGAAACGATAAGACTCATTGAGCCAGTGATCATGTGCCGATATTGCGGACCCTACCGTATGACAAATTTATCCGAACCGAAGAAAATAAAGAATCAGGACAGCATATAAGGCAGTCCTCAACCTCGAAATCTTAACAGTAAGACGAACTGACAACCGGTGGACCACCAGGGTAACAGAGTGGACCGCCAGAGTTCAAGGTTCCAGAAGAAGGGGATGACGATTACTCAACGGAGGGATGAAATAACAACATTCAGAGGCACAAAATAGACTCGGGCAGCGCAGGCCAATGTCCCAGATTACGAAACGTCTAACCCAGAGAGAAGCAGGAAAGAAAAAAGAAACGATAAGACTCATTGAGCCAGTGATCATGTGCCGATATTGCGGACCCTACCGTACGACAAATTTATCCGAACCGAAGAAAATAAAGACTCAGGACAGCATATAAGGCAGTCCTCAACCTCGAAATCTTAACAGTAACACGAACTGACAACCGATGGACCACCAGGGTAACAGAGTGGACCGCCAGAGTTCAAGGTTCTAGAAGAAGGGGATGACGATTACTCAACGGAGGGATGAAATAAAAACATTCAGAGGCACAAAATAGACTCGGGCAGCGCAGGCCAATGTCCCAGATTACATTAACGTCTAACCCAGAGAGAAGCAGGAAAGAAAAAAGAAACGATAAGACTCATTGAGCCAGTGATCATGTGCCGATATTGCGGACTCTACCGTACGACAAATTTATCCGAACCGAAGAAAATAAAGAATCAGGACAGCATATAAGGCAGTCCTCAACCTCGAAATCTTAACAGTAAGACGAACTGACAACCGGTGGACCACCAGGGTAACAGAGTGGACCGCCAGAGTTCAAGGTTCTAGAAGAAGGGGATGACGATTACTCAATGGAGGGATGAAATAACAACATTCAGAGGCACAAAATAGACTCGGGCAGCGCAGGCCAATGTCCCAGATTACGAAACGTCTAACCCAGAGAGAAGCAGGAAAGAAAAAAGAAACGATAAGACTCATTGAGCCAGTGATCATGAGCCGATATTGCGGACCCTACCGTACGACAAATTTAACCGCACCGAAGAAAACAAAGAATCCGGACAGCATAAAGGCAGTCCTCAACCTCGAAATCTTTACAGTAAGACGAACTGACAACCGGTGGACCACCAGGGTAACAGAGTGGACCGCCAGAGTTGAAGGTTCTAGAAGAAGGGGATGACGATTACTCAACGGAGGGATGAAATAACAACATTCAGAGGCACAAAATAGACTCGGGCAGCGCTGGCCAATGTCCCAGATTACGAAACGTCTAACCCAGAGAGAAGCAGGAAATAAAAAAGAAACGATAAGACTCATTGAGCCAGTGATCATGAGCCGATATTGCGGACCATACCGTACGACAAATTTTGCCGAACCGAAGAAAATAAAGAATCAGGACAGCATATAAGGAAGTCCTCAACCTCGAAATCTTAACAGTAAGACGAACTGACAACCGGTGGACCACCAGGGTAACAGAGTGGACAGCCAGAGTTAAAGGTTCCAGAAGAAGGGGATGACGATTACTCAACGGAGGGATGAAATAACAACATTCGGAGACATAAAATAGACTCGGGCAGCGCAGGCCAATGTCCCAGATTACGAAACGCCAATCCTAGAGAAAAGCAGGAAAGAAAGAAGAAATGATGACTTATTGAGCCATTGATAATGTGCCGATATTGCAGACCCTACCGTACGACAAATTTAACCGCACCGAAGAAAACAAAGAATCAGGACAGCATATAAGGCAGTCCTCAACCTCGAAATCTTAACAGTAAGACGAACTGACAACCGGTGGACCACCAGGGTAACAGAGTGGACCGCCAGAGTTCAAGGTTCTAGAAGAAGGGGATGACGATTACTCAACGGAGGGATGAAATAACAACATTCAGAGGCACAAAATAGACTCGGGCAGCGCAGGCCAATGTCCCAGATTACGAAACGTCTAACCCATAGAGAAGCAGGAAAGAAAAAAGAAACGATAAGACTCATTGAGCCAGTGATCATGAGCCGATATTGCGGACCCTACCGTACGACAAATTAAACCGCACCGAAGAAAACAAAGAATCCGGACAGCATATAAGGCAGTCCTCCACCTCGAAATCTTTACAGTAAGACGAACTGACAACCGGTGGACCACCAGGGTAACAGAGTGGACCGCCAGAGTTGAAGGTTCTAGAAGAAGGGGATGACGATTACTCAACGGAGGGATGAAATAACAACATTCAGAGGCACAAAATAGACTCGGGCAGCGCAGGCCAATGTCCCAGATTACGAAACGTCTAACCCAGAGAGAAGCAGGAAAGAAAAAAGAAACGATAAGACTCATTGAGCCAGTGATCATGAGCCGATATTGCGGACCATACGGTACGACAAATTTTACCGAACCGAAGAAAATAAAGAATCAGGACAGCATATAAAGCAGTCCTCAACCTCGAAATCTTAACAGTAAGACGAACTGACAACCGGTGGACCACCAGGGTAACAGAGTGGACAGCCAGAGTTAAAGGTTCCAGAAGAAGGGGATGACGATTGCTCAAAGGAGAGATGAAATAACAACATTCAGAGGCACAAAATAGACTCGGGCAGCGCAGGCCAATGTCCCGGATTACGAAACGTCTAACCCAGAGAGAAGCAGGAAAGAAAAAATAAACGATAATACTCATTGAGCCAGTGATCATGAGCCGATATTGCGGACCATACCGTACGAAAATTTAACCGAACCGAAGAAAATAGAGAATCAGGACAGCATATAAGGCAGTCCTCAACCTCGAAATCTTTACAGTAAGACGAACTGACAACCGGTGGACCACCAGGGTAACAGAGTGGACCGCCAAAGTTCAAGGTTCTAGAAGAAGGGGATGACGATTACTCAACGGAGGGATGAAATAACAACATTCAGAGGCACAAAATAGACTCGGGCAGCGCAGGCCAATGTCCCAGATTACGAAACGTCTAACCCAAAGAGAAGCTGGAAAGAAAAAAGAAACGATAAGACACATTGAGCCAGTGATCATGAGCCGATATTGCGGACCCTTCCGTACGACAAATTTAACCGCACCGAAGAAAACAAAGAATCAGAACAGCATATAAGGCAGTCGTCATCCTAAAAAACTTAACAGTAAGACGAACTGAACACCGGTGGACCACCGGGGTGGCAGAGTGAACAGCCAGAGTTCAAGGTTCTAGGATAAGGTGATGACGATTACTCAACGGAGGGATGAAATAACAACATTCGGAGACATAAAATAGACTCGGGCAGCGCAGGCCAATGTCCCAGATTACGAAACGCCTATCCTAGAGAAAAGCAGGAAAGAAAGAAGAAATGATGACTCATTGAGCCATTGATAATGTGCCGATATTGCAGACCCTACGTACGACAAATTTAACCGCACCGAAGAAAACAAAGAATCAGGACAGCATATAAGGCAGTCCTCAACCTCGATATCTTTACAGTAAGACGAACTGACAACCGGTGGACCACCAGGGTAACAGAGTGGACCGCCAGAGTTCAAGGTTCCAGAAGAAGGGGATGACGATTACTCAACGGAGGGATGAAATAACAACATTCAGAGGCACAAAATAGACTCGGGCAGCGCAGGCCAATGTCCCAGATTACGAAACGTCTAACCCAGAGAGAAGCAGGAAAGAAAAAAATAAACGATAAGACTCATTGAGCCAGTGATCATGTGCCGATATTGCGGACCCTACCGTAGGACAAATTTATCCGAACCGAAGAAAATAAAGAATCAGGACAGCATATAAGGGAGTCCTCAACCTCGAAATCTTAACAGTAAGACGAACTGACAACCGGTGGACCACCAGGGTAACAGAGTGGACAGCCAGAGTTAAAGGTTCCAGAAGAAGGGGATGACGATTGCTCAAAGGAGAGATGAAATAACAACATTCAGAGGCACAAAATAGACTCGGGCAGCGCAGGCCAATGTCCCAGATTACGAAACGTCTAACCAAGAGAGAAGCAGGAAAGAAAAAAGAAACGATAAGACTCATTGAGCCACTGATCATGAGCCGATATTGCGGACCATACAGTACGACAAATTTAACCAAACCGAAGAAAATAAAGATTCAGGACAGCATATAAGGCAGTCCTCAACCTCTAAATCTTAACAGTAAGACGAACTGACAACTGGTGGACCACCATGGTAACAGAGTGGACCGCCAGAGTTTAAGGTTCCAGAAGAAGGGGATGACGATTACTCAAAGGAGGGTTGAAATAAACACATTTAGAGGCACAAAATAGACTCGGGCAGCGCAGGCCAATGTCCCAGATTACGAAACGTCTAACCCAGAGAGAAGCAGGAAAGAAAAAAGAAACAATAAGACTCATTGAGCCAGTGATCATGTGCCGATATTGCGGACCCTACCGTATGACAAATTTATCCGAACCGAAGAAAATAAAGAATCAGGACAGCATATAACGCAGTCCTCAACCTCGAAATCTTAACAGTAAGACGAACTGACAACCGGTGGACCACCAGGGTAACAGAATGGACAGCCAGAGCTCAAGGGTCTAGAAGAAGGGGATAACGATTACTCAACGGAGGGATGAAATAACAACATTCAGAGGCACAAAATAGACTCGGGCAGCGCAGGCCAATGTCCCAGATTACGAAACGTCTAACCCAGAGAGAAGCAGGAAAAAAAAGAAACGATAAGACTCATTGAGCCAGTGATCATGAGCCGATATTGCGAACCATAACATACGACAAATTTAACCGAACCGAAGAAAATAAAGAATCAGGCAGTCCTCAACCTCGAAATCTTAACAGTAAGACGAACTGACAACCGGTGGACCACCAGGGTAACAGAGTGGACCGCCAGAGTTCAAGGTTCTAGAAGAAGGGGAATACGATTACTCAACGGAGGGATGAAATAACAACATTCAGAGGCACAAAATAGACTTGGGCAGCGCAGGCCAATGTCCCAGATTACGAAACGTCTAACCCAGAGAGAAGCAGGAAAGAAAAAAAAACGATAAGACTCATTGAGCCAGTGATCATGTGCCGATATTGCGGACCCTACCGTACGACAAATTTATCCGAACCGAAGAAAATAAAGAATCAGGACAGCATATAAGGCAGTCCTCAACCTCGAAATCTTAACAGTAAGACGAACTGACAACCGGTGGACCACCAGGGTAACAGAGTGGACCGCAAAAGTTCAAGGTTCTAGAAGAAGGGGATGACGATTACTCAACGGAGGGATGAAATAACAACATTCAGAGGCACAAAATAGACTCGGGGAGCGCAGGCCAATGTCCCAGATTACGAAACGTCTAACCCAGAGAGAAGCAGGAAAGAAAAAAGAAACGATAAGACTCATTGAGCCAGTGATCTTGAGCCGATATTGCGGACCCTACCGTACGACAAATTTAACCGCACCGAAGAAAACAAAGAATCCGGACAGCATATAAGGCAGTCCTCAACCTCGAAATCTTTACAGTAAAACGAACTGACAACCGCTGGACCACCAGGGTAACAGAGTGGACCGCCAGAGTTGAAGGTTCTAGAAGAAGGGGATGACGATTACTCAACGGAGGGATGAAATAACATTTAGAGGCACAAAATAGACTCGGGCAGCGCAGGCCAATGTCCCAGATTACGAAACGTCTAACCCAGAGAGAAGCAGGAAAGAAAAAAGAAACGATAAGACTCATTGAACCAGTGATCATGAGCCGATATTGCGTACCATACAGTACGACAAATTTAACCGAACCGAAGAAAATAAAGAATCAGGACAGCATATAAGGCAGTCCTCAACCTCGAAATCTTAACAGTAAGACGAACTGACAACCGGTGGACCACCAGGGTAACAGAATGGACAGCCAGAGCTCAAGGGTGTAGAAGAAGGGGATAACGATTACTCAACGGAGGGATGAAATAACAACATTCAGAGGCACAAAATAGACTCGGGCAGCGCAGGCCACTGTCCCAGATTACGAAACGCCTATCCTAGAGAAAAGCAGGAAAGAAAGAAGAAACGATAAGACACATTGAGCCATTGATCATGTGGCGATATTCAAGGTTCCAGAAGAAGGGGATGACGATTACTCAACGGAGAGATGAAATAACAACATTCAGAAGCACAAAATAGACTCTGGGCAGCGCAGGCCAATGTCCCAGATTACGAAACGTCAAACCCAGAGAGAAGCAGGAAAGAAAAAAGAAACGATAAGACTCATTGAGCCAGTGATCATGAGCCGATATTGCGGACCCTACCGTACGACAAATTTAACCGCACCGTAGAAAACAAAGAATCCGGACAGCATATCAGGCAGTCCTCAACCTCGAAATCTTTACAGTAAGACGAACTGACAACCGGTGGACCACCAGGGTAACAGAGTGGACCGCCAGAGTTGAAGGTTCTAGAAGAAGGGGATGACGATTACTCAACGGAGGGATGAAATAACAACATTCAGAGGCACAAAATAGACTCGGGCAGCGCAGGCCAATGTCCCAGATTACGAAACGTCTAACCCAGAGAGAAGCAGGAAAGAAAAAAGAAACGATAAGACTCATTGAGCCAGTGATCATGAGCCGATATTGTGGACCATACCGTACAACAAATTTTACCGAACCGAAGAAAATAAAGAATCAGGACAGCATATAAGGCAGTCCTCTACCTCGAAATCTTAACAGTAAGACGAACTGACAACCGGTGGACCACCAAGGTAACAGAGTGGACAGCCAGAGTTAAAGGTTCCAGAAGAAGGGGATGACGATTGCTCAAAGGAGGGATGAAATAACAACATTCAGAGGCACAAAATAGACTCGGGCAGCGCAGGCCAATGTTCCAGATTACGAAACGTCTAACCCAGAGAGAAGCAGGAAAGAAAAAAGAAACGATAAGACTCATTGAGCCAGTGATCATGAGCCGATATTGCGGACCATACCGTACGACAAATTTAACCGAACCGAAGAAAATAAAGAATCAGGACAGCATATAAGGCAGTCCTCAACCTCGAAATCTGAACAGTAAGGCGAACTGACAACCGGTGGACCACCAGGGTAACAGAGTGGACCGCCAGAGTTCAAGGTTCTAGAAGAAGGGGATGACGATTACTCAACGTTGGGATGAAATAAGAACATTCAGAGGCAAAAAATAGACTCGGGCCGCGCAGGCCAATGTCCCAGATTACGAAACGTCTAACCCAGAGAGAAGCAGGAAAGAAAAAAGAAACGATAAGACTCATTGAGCCAGTGATCATGTGCCGATATTGCGGACCCTACCGTACGACAAATTTATCGGAACCAAAGAAAATAAAGAATCAGGACAGCATATAAGGCAGTCCTCAACCTCGAAATCTTAACAGTAAGACGAACTGACAACCGGTGGACCATCAGGGTTACAGAGTGGACAGCCAGAATTGAAGGTTCCAGAAGAAGGGGATGACGATTGCTCAAAGGAGAGATGAAATAACAACATTCAGAGGCGCAAATTAGACTCGGGCAGCGCAGGCCAATGTCCCAGATTACGAAACGTCTAACCCAGAGAGAAGCAGGAAAGAAAAAAGAAACGATAAGACTCATTGAGCCAGTGATCATGAGCCGATATTGCAGACCCTACCGTACGACAAATTTAAGCGCACCGAAGAAAACAAAGAATCAGGACAGCATATAAGGCAGTCCTCAACCTCGAAATCTTAACAGTAAGACGAACTGACAACCGGTGAACCACCAGGGTTGAAGGTTCTAGAAGAAGGGGATCACGATTACTCAACGGAGGGATGAAATAACAACATTCGGAGACATAAAATAGACTCGGGCAGCGCAGGCCAATGTCCCAGATTACGAAACGCCTATCCTAGAGAAAAGCAGGAAAGAAAGAAGAAATGATGACTCATTGAGCCATTGATCATGTGCCGATATTGCAGACCCTACCGTACGACAAATTTAACCGCACCGAAGAAAACAAAGAATCAGGACAGCATATAAGGCAGTCCTTAACCTCGAAATCTTAACAGTAAGACGAACTGACAACCGGTGGACCACCATGGTAACAGAGTGGACCGCCAGAGTTTAAGGTTCCAGAAGAAGGGGATGACGATTACTCAACGGAGGGTTGAAATAAACACATTTAGAGGCACAAAATAGACTCGGGCAGCGCAGGCCAATGTCCCAGATTACGAAACGTCTAACCCAGAGAGAAGCAGGAAAGAAAAAAGAAACAATAAGACTCATTGAGCCAGTGATCATGTGCCGATATTGCGGACCCTACCGTATGACAAATTTATCCGAACCGAAGAAAATAAAGAATCAGGACAGCATATAACGCAGTCCTCAACCTCGAAATCTTAACAGTAATACGAACTGACAACCGGTGGACCACCAGGGTAACAGAATGGACAGCCAGAGCTCAAGGGTCTAGAAGAAGGGGATAACGATTACTCAACGGAGGGATGAAATAACAACATTCAGAGGCACAAAATAGACTCGGGCAGCGCAGGCCAATGTCCCAGATTACGAAACGTCTAACCCAGAGAGAAGCAGGAAAAAAAAGAAACGATAAGACTCATTGAGCCAGTGATCATGAGCCGATATTGCGAACCATAACATACGACAAATTTAACCGAACCGAAGAAAATAAAGAATCAGGACAGCATATCAGGCAGTCCTCAACCTCGAAATCTTAACAGTAAGACGAACTGACAACCGGTGGACCACCAGGGTAACAGAGTGGACCGCCAGAGTTCAAGGTTCTAGAAGAAGGGGAATACGATTACTCAACGGAGGGATGAAATAACAACATTCAGAGGCACAAAATAGACTTGGGCAGCGCAGGCCAATGTCCCAGATTACGAAACGTCTAACCCAGAGAGAAGCAGGAAAGAAAAAAGAAACGATAAGACTCATTGAGCCAGTGATCATGTGCCGATATTGCGGACCCTACCGTACGACAAATTTATCCGAACCGAAGAAAATAAAGAATCAGGACAGCATATAAGGCAGTCCTCAACCTCGAAATCTTAACAGTAAGACGAACTGACAACCGGTGGACCACCAGGGTAACAGAGTGGACCGCAAAAGTTCAAGGTTCTAGAAGAAGGGGATGACGATTACTCAACGGAGGGATGAAATAACAACATTCAGAGGCACAAAATAGACTCGGGGAGCGCAGGCCAATGTCCCAGATTACGAAACGTCTAACCCAGAGAGAAGCAGAAAAGAAAAAAGAAACGATAAGACTCATTGAGCCAGTGATCTTGAGCCGATATTGCGGACCCTACCGTACGACAAATTTAACCGCACCGAAGAAAACAAAGAATCCGGACAGCATATAAGGCAGTCCTCAACCTCGAAATCTTTACAGTAAAACGAACTGACAACCGGTGGACCACCAGGGTAACAGAGTGGACCGCCAGAGTTGAAGGTTCTAGAAGAAGGGGATGACGATTACTCAACGGAGGAATGAAATAACATTTAGAGGCACAAAATAGACTCGGGCAGCGCAGGCCAATGTCCCAGATTACGAAACGTCTAACCCAGAGAGAAGCAGGAAAGAAAAAAGAAACGATAAGCCTCATTGAGCCAGTGATCATGAGCCGATATTGCGTACCATACAGTACGACAAATTTAACCGAACCGAAGAAAATAAAGAATCAGGACAGCATATAAGGCAGTCCTCAACCTCGAAATCTTAACAGTAAGACGAACTGACAACCGGTGGACCACCAGGGTAACAGAGTGGACCGCCAGAGTTGAAGGTTCTAGAAGAAGGGGATGACGATTACTCAACGGAGGGATGAAATAACAACATTCAGAGGCACAAAATAGACTCGGGCAGCGGAGGCCAATGTCCCAGATTACGAAACGTCTAACCCAGAGAGAAGCAGGAAAGAAAAAAGAAACGATAAGACTCATTGAGCCAGTGATCATGTGCCGATATTGCGGACCCTACCGTACGACAAATTTATCCGAACCGAAGAAAATAAAGAATCAGGAGAGCATATAAGGCAGTCCTCAACCTCGAAATCTCAACAGTAAGACGAACTGACAACCGGTGGACCACCAGGGTAACAGAATGGACAGCCAGAGCTCAAGGGTCTAGAAGAAGGGGATAACGATTACTCAACGGAGGGATGAAATAACAACATTCAGAGGCACAAAATAGACTCGGGCAGCGCAGGCCACTGTCCCAGATTACGAAACGCCTATCCTAGAGAAAAGCAGGAAAGAAAGAAGAAACAATAAGACACATTGAGCCATTGATCATGTGGCGATATTCAAGGTTCCAGAAGAAGGGGATGACGATTACTCAACGGAGAGATGAAATAACAACATTCAGAAGCACAAAATAGACTCTGGGCAGCGCAGGCCAATGTCCCAGATTACGAAACGTCAAACCCAGAGAGAAGCAGGAAAGAAAAAAGAAACGATAAGACTCATTGAGCCAGTGATCATGAGCCGATATTGCGGACCCTACCGTACGACAAATTTAACCGCACCGTAGAAAACAAAGAATCCGGACAGCATATCAGGCAGTCCTCAACCTCGAAATCTTTACAGTAAGACGAACTGACAACCGGTGGACCACCAGGGTAACAGAGTGGACCGCCAGAGTTGAAGGTTCTAGAAGAAGGGGATGACGATTACTCAACGGAGGGATGAAATAACAACATTCAGAGGCACAAAATAGACTCGGGCAGCGCAGGCCAATGTCCCAGATTACGAAACGTCTAACCCAGAGAGAAGCAGGAAAGAAAAAAGAAACGATAAGACTCATTGAGCCAGTGATCATGAGCCGATATTGTGGACCATACCGTACAACAAATTTTACCGAACCGAAGAAAATAAAGAATCAGGACAGCATATAAGGCAGTCCTCTACCTCGAAATCTTAACAGTAAGACGAACTGACAACCGGTGGACCACCAAGGTAACAGAGTGGACAGCCAGAGTTAAAGGTTCCAGAAGAAGGGGATGACGATTGCTCAAAGGAGAGATGAAATAACAACATTCAGAGGCACAAAATAGACTCGGGCAGCGCAGGCCAATGTTCCAGATTACGAAACGTCTAACCCAGAGAGAAGCAGGAAAGAAAAAAGAAACGATAAGACTCATTGAGCCAGTGATCATGAGCCGATATTGCGGACCATACCGTACGACAAATTTAACCGAACCGAAGAAAATAAAGAATCAGGACAGCATATAAGGCAGTCCTCAACCTCGAAATCTGAACAGTAAGGCGAACTGACAACCGGTGGACCACCAGGGTAACAGAGTGGACCGCCAGAGTTCAAGGTTCTAGAAGAAGGGGATGACGATTACTCAACGTTGGGATGAAATAAGAACATTCAGAGGCAAAAAATAGACTCGGGCCGCGCAGGCCAATGTCCCAGATTACGAAACGTCTAACCCAGAGAGAAGCAGGAAAGAAAAAAGAAACGATAAGACTCATTGAGCCAGTGATCATGTGCCGATATTGCGGACCCTACCGTACGACAAATTTATCAGAACCGAAGAAAATAAAGAATCAGGACAGCATATAAGGCAGTCCTCAACCTCGAAATCTTAACAGTAAGAGGAACTGACAACCGGTGGACCATCAGGGTAACAGAGTGGACAGCCAGAATTGAAGGTTCCAGAAGAAGGGGATGACGATTGCTCAAAGGAGAGATGAAATAACAACATTCAGAGGCACAAATTAGACTCGGGCAGCGCAGGCCAATGTCCCAGATTACGAAACGTCTAACCCAGAGAGAAGCAGGAAAGAAAAAAGAAACGATAAGACTCATTGAGCCAGTGATCATGAGCCGATATTGCAGACCCTACCGTACGACAAATTTAAGCGCACCGAAGAAAACAAAGAATCAGGACAGCATATAAGGCAGTCCTCAACCTCGAAATCTTAACAGTAAGACGAACTGACAACCGGTGAACCACCAGGGTTGAAGGTTCTAGAAGAAGGAGATCACGATTACTCAACGGAGGGATGAAATAACAACATTCGGAGACATAAAATAGACTCGGGCAGCGCAGGCCAATGTCCCAGATTACAAAACGCCTATCCTAGAGAAAAGCAGGAAAGAAAGAAGAAATGATGACTCATTGAGCCATTGATCATGTGCCGATATTGCAGACCCTACCGTACGACAAATTTAACCGCACCGAAGAAAACAAAGAATCAGGACAGCATATAAGGCAGTCCTTAACCTCGAAATCTTAACAGTAAGACGAACTGACAACCGCTGGACCAGCAGGGTAACAGAGTGGACAGCCAGAGTTCAAGGTTCCAGAAGAAGGGGATGACGATTACTCAAAGGAGGGATGAAATAACAACATTCACAGGCACAAAATAGACTCGGGCAGCGCAGGCTAATGTCCCACATTACGAAACGTCTAACCCAGAGAGAAGCAGGAAAGAAAGAAGAAATGATAAGACTCATTGAGCCATTGATCATGTGCCGATATTGCAGACCCTACCGTAAGACAAATTTAACAACACCGAAGAAAACAAAGAATCAGGACAGCATATAAGGCAGTCCTCAACCTCGAAATCTTTACAGTAAGACGAACTGACAACCGGTGGACCACCAGGGTAACAGATTGGACCGCCAGAGTTAAAGGTTCAAGAAGAAGGGGATGACGATTGCTCAAAGGAGAGATGAAATAACAACATTCAGAGGCACAAAATAGACTCGGGCAGCGCAGGCCAATGTCCCAGATTACGAAACGTCTAACCCAGAGAGAAGCAGGAAAGAAAAAAGAAACGATAAGACTCATTGAGCCAGTGATCATGAGCTGATATTGCGGACCATGCAGTACGACAAATTTAACCGAACCGAAGAAAATAAAGAATCAGGACAGCATATAAGGCAGTCCTCAACCTCGAAATCTTAACAGTAAGACGAACTGACAACCAGTGGACCACCAAGGTAACAGAATGGACAGCCAGAGCTCAAAGGTCTTGAAGAAGGGGATAACGATTACTCAATGGAGGGATGAAATAACAACATTCAGAGGCACAAAATAGACTCGGGCAGCGCAGGCCAATGTCCCAGATTACGAAACGTCTAACCCAGAGAGAAGCAGGAAAGAAAAAAGAAACGATAAGACTCATTGAGCCAGTGATCATGAGCTGATAATGCGGACCATACCGTACGACAAATTTAACCGAACCGAAGAAAATAAAGAATCAGGACAGCATATAAGGCAGTCCTCAACCTCGAAATCTTAACAGTAAGACGAACTGACAACCGGTGGACCACCAGGGTAACAGAGTGGACCGCCAGAGTTCAAGGTTCTAGAAGAAGGGGATGACGATTACTCAATGGAGGGATGAAATAACAACATTCAGAGGCACAAAATAGACTCGGGCAGCGCAGGCCAATGTCCCAGATTACGAAACGTCTAACCAAAAGAGAAGCTGGAAAGAAAAAAGAAACGATAAGACACATTGAGCCAGTGATCATGAGCCGATATTGCGGACCCTACCGTACGACAAATTTATCCGAACCGAAGAAAATAAAAAATCAGGACAGCATATCAGGCAGTCCTCAACCTCGAAATCTTAACAGTAAGACGAACTGACAACCGGTGGACCACCAGGGTAAAAGAGTGGACAGCCAGAGTTCAAGGTTCCAGAAGAAGGGGATGACGATTACTCAAAGGAGGGATGAAATAACAACATTCAGAGGCACAAAATAGACTCGGGCTGCGCAGGCCAATGTCCCAGATTACGAAACGCCTATCCTAGAGAAAAGCAGGAAAGAAAGAAGAAATGATGACTCATTGAGCCATTGATCATGTGCCGATATTGCAGACCCTACCGTACGACAAATTTAACCGCACCGAAGAAAACAAAGAATCAGGACAGCATATAAGGCAGTCCTTAACCTCGAAATCTTAACAGTAAGACGAACTGACAACCGCTGGACCAGCAGGGTAACAGAGTGGACAGCCAGAGTTCAAGGTTCCAGAAGAAGGGGATGACGATTACTCAAAGGAGGGATGAAATAACAACATTCACAGGCACAAAATAGACTCGGGCAGCGCAGGCCAATGTCCCAGATTACGAAACGTCTAACCCAGAGAGAAGCAGGAAAGAAAGAAGAAATGATAAGACTCATTGAGCCATTGATCATGTGCCGATATTGCAGACCCTACCGTAAGACAAATTTAACAACACCGAAGAAAACAAAGAATCAGGACAGCATATAAGGCAGTCCTCAACCTCGAAATCTTTACAGTAAGACGAACTGACAACCGGTGGACCACCAGGGTAACAGAGTGGACCGCCAGAGTTCAAGGTTCCAGAAGAAGGGGATGACGATTACTCAACGGAGGGATGAAATAACAACATTCAGAGGCACAAAATAGACTCGGGCAGCGCAGGCCAATGTCCCAGATTACGAAACGTCTAACCCAGAGAGAAGCAGGAAAGAAAAAAGAAACGATAAGACTCATTGAGCCAGTGATCATGAGCCGATATTGCGGACCATACCGTACGACAAATTTAACCGAATCGAAGAAAATAAAGAATCTGGACAGCATATAAGGCATTCCTCAACCTCGAAATCTTAACAGTAAGACGAACTGACAACCGGTGGACCACCAGGGTAACAGAGTGGACCGCCAGAGTTCAAGGTTCAAGAAGAAGGGGATGACGATTGCTCAAAGGAGAGATGAAATAACAACATTCAGAGGCACAAAATAGACTCGGGCAGCGCAGGCCAATGTCCCAGATTACGAAACGTCTAACCCAGAGAGAAGCAGGAAAGAAAAAAGAAACGATAAGACTCATTGAGCCAGTGATCATGAGCTGATATTGCGGACCATACAGTACGACAAATTTAACCGAACCGAAGAAAATAAAGAATCAGGACAGCATATAAGGCAGTCCTCAACCTCGAAATCTTAAGAGTAAGACGAACTGACAACCGGTGGTCCACCAGGGTGGCAGAGTGGACAGCAAGAGTTCAAGGTTCTAGAAGAAGGGGATGACGATTACTCAAAGGAGGGATGAAATAACAACATTCGGAGGTACAAAATAGACTCGGGAAGCGCAGGCCCTTGTTCCAGATTAAGAAATGCCTAACCCAGATAAAAGCAGTAAACAAAAAAATGATAAGACTCATTGTGCCACTGATCATGAGCCGATGTTGCAGACCCTACCATACGACAAATTTACCCGCACCCAAGAAAATCAAAAATCAGAACTGCATATAAGGCAGTCCTCAACCTCGAAATCTTAAGAGTAAGACGAACTGACAACCGGTGGAACACCAGGGTGGCAGAGTGGACAGCCAGAGTTCAAGGTTCTAGAAGAAGGGGATGACGATTACTCAAAGGAGGGATGAAATAACAACATTCGGAGGTACAAAATAGACTCGGGAAGCGCAGGCCAATGTCCAGAATAACAATCGCCTAACCACGAGAAAAGCAGGAAAGAAAGAAGAACCGACAACATTAATCGAGCAACTGATCATGAGCCGACGTTGTAGACCCTACCGTACGACAAATTTACCCGCACCAAAGAAAATAAATAATCAGGACAGCATATAAGGCAGTCCTCAACCTCGAAATCTTAAGAGTAAGACGAACTGACAACCGGTGGACCACCAGGGTGGCAGAGTGGACAGCCAGAGTTCAATATTCTAGAAGAAGGGGATGACGATTACTCAAAGGAGGGATGAAATAACAACATTCGGAGGCACAAAATAGACTCGGGCAGCGCAGGCCAATGTCCAGAATAACAATCGCCTAACCACGAGACAAGCAGGAAAGAAAGAAGAACCGATAGCATTAATCGAGCAACTGATCATGAGCCGATGTTGTAGACCCTACCGTACGACGAATTTACCCGCACCAAAGAAAATAAATAATCAGGACAGCATATAAGGCAGTCCTCAACCTCGAAATCTTAAGAGTAAGACGAATTGACAACCGGTGGACCACCAGGGTGGCAGAGTGGACAGCCAGAGTTCAATATTCTAGAAGAAGGGGATGACGATTACTCAAAGGAGGGATGAAATAACAACATTCGGAGGCACAAAATAGACTCGGGCAGCGCAGTCCAATGTCCAGAATAACAATCGCCTAACCACGAGAAAAGCAGGAAAGAAAGAAGAACCGATAACACTAATCGAGCAACTGATCATCAGCCGATGTTGTAGACCCTACCGTACGGCAAATCTACACGCACCAAAGAAAATAAATAAGCAGGACAGCATATAAGGCAGTCCTAAACCTCGAAATCTTAAGAGTAAGACGAATTGACAACCGGTGGGCCACCAGGGTGGCAGAGTGGATAGCCAGAGTTCAAGGTTCTAGAAGAATGGGATGACGATTACTCAAAGGAGGGATGAAACAACATTCGGAGGCACAAAATGGACTCGGGCAGCGCCGGCCAATGTCCAGAATAACAAGCGCCTAACCACGAGAAAAGCAGGAAAGAAAGAAGAACCGATAACATTATTCGAGCAACTGATCATGAGCCGATGTTATAGACCCTACCCTACGACAAATTTACCCGCACCAAAGAAAATAAATAATCAGGACAGCATATAAGGCAGTCCTCAACCTCGAAATCTTAAGAGTAAGACAAACTGACAACCGGTGGACCACCAGGGTGGCAGAGTGGACAGCCAGAGTTCAATATTCTAGAAGAAGGGGATGACGATTACTCAAAGGAGGGATGAATAACAACATTCGGAGGCACAAAATAGACTCGGGCAGCGCAGGCCAATGTCCAGAATAACAAGCGCCTAACCACGAGAAAAGCAGGAAAGAAAGAAGAACCGATAACATTATTCGAGCAACTGATCATGAGCCGATGTTATAGACCCTACCCTACGACAAATTTACCCGCACCAAAGAAAATAAATAATCAGGACAGCATATAAGGCAGTCCTCAACCTCGAAATTTTAAGAGTAAGACGAACTGACAACCGGTGGACCACCAGGGTGGCCGAGTGGACAGCCAGAGTTCAAGGTTGTAGAAGAAGGGGATGATGATTACTCAAAGGACGGATGAAATAACAACATTCGGAGGCACAAAATAGACTCGGGCAGCAAAGGGCGATTTCCCAGATTACGAAATGTCTAACCCAGAGAAAAGAAGTAAAGAAAGAAAAAATGATAAGACTCATTGAGCCACTCATCATGAGCCGATATTGCAGATCCTACCATACGACAAATTTATCAGCACCGAAGTAATTCAAAAATCAGGACTGCATATAAGGCAGTCCTCATCCTCGAAATCTTAAGAGTAAGACGAACTGACAACCGGTGGACCACCAGGATGGCAGAGTGGACAGCCAGAGTTCAAGGTTCTAGAAGAAGGGGATGACGATTACTCAAAGGAGGGATGACATAACAACATTTGGAGGCACAAAATAGACTCGGGCCGCGCAGGCAAATGTTCCAGATTAAGAAACGCCTAACCCAGAAAAAAGCAGTAAACAAAGAAAAATGACTCATTGTGCCACTGATCATGAGCCGATGTTGCAGACCCTACCGTACGACAAATTTAACCGCACCCAAGACAATCTAAAATCAGAGCTGCATATAAGGCAGTCCTCAAACTCGAAATCTTAAGAGTAAGACGAACTGACCACCGGTGGACCACCAGGGTGGCAGAGTGGACAGCCAGATTTCAAGGTTCTAGAAGACGGGGATGACGATTACTCAAAGTAGGGATAAAATAACAACATTCGGAGGCACAAAATAGACACGGGAAGCGCAGGTCATTGTTCCAGATTAAGATATGCCTAACCCAGATAAAAGCAGTAAACAAAAAAAATGATGACTCATTGTGCAACTGATCATGAGCCGATGTTGCAGACCCTACCGTACGACAAATTTACCCGCACCCAAGAAAATGAAAAATCAGGACAGCATACAAGGCAGTCCTCAACCTGGAAATCTCAAGAGTAAGACGAATTGACAAACGGTGGACCACCAGGGTGGCAGAGTGGACAGCCATAGTTCAAGGTTCTAGAAGAAGGGGATGATGATTACCCAAAAAGGGATGAAATAACAACATTCAGAGGCACAAAATAGACTCGGGCCGCGCAGGCCGATTTCCCGGAATACGAAATGTCTAACCCAGCCAAACGCAGTAAAGAAAGAAAAAATGATAAGTCTCATTGAGCCAGTGATCATGAGCCGATATTGCAGACCCTACCGTACGACAAATTTATCCGCAGGGAAGAAAATAAAAAATCAGGACTGCATATAAGGCAGTCCTCAACTTCGAAATCTTAAGAGTAAGACGAACTGACAACCGGTGGACCACCAGGGTGGCAGAGTGGAAAGCCAGAGTTCAAGGTTCTAGAAGAAGGGGATGACGATTACTCAAAGGAGGGATAAAATAACAACATTCGCAGGCAGAAAATATACTCGGGCAGCGCAGGCCAATGTTCCAGATTAAGAAACACCTGACTGAGAGAAAAGCAGTAAAGAAATAAAAAATAAGTCTCATTGAGCCAGTGATCATGAACCGATATTGCAGACCCTACCGTACGACAAATTTATCCGCACGGAAGAAAATAAAAAATCAGGACTGCATATAAGACAGTCCTCAACTTCGAAATCTTAAGAGTAAGATGAACTGACCACCGGTGGACCACCAGGGTGGCAGAGTGGACAGCCAGAGTTCAAGGTTCTAGAAGAAGGGGATGACGATTACTCAAAGGAGGTATTAAATAACAACATTCGGAGGCACAAAATAGACTCGGGAAGCGCAGGCCATTGTTCCAGATTAAGAAACGCCCAACCCAGAGAAAAGCATGAAGGAAAGAAGAAACAATAAGTCTCATTGAGCAAGTGATCATGAGCCGATGTTGCAGACCCTACCATACGAAAATTTAACCGCACCAAAGGAAATAAATAATCAGGACAGCATACAAAGCAGTCCTCAACCTCGAAATCTTAAGAGTAAGACGGATTGACAAACGGTAGACCACCAGGGTGGCCGAGTGGACAGCCAGAGTTCAAGGTTCTAGAAGAAGAGGAAGACGATTACCCAAAGGAGGGATGAAATAACCACATTCGGAGGCAAAAAATAGACTCGGGCAGCGCAGGCCAATGTCTCCTTTTAAGAAACTCCTGACTGATAGAAAAGCAGGAAAGAAAAAAAATGATAAAACTCATTGAGCCACTGATCGTGAGCCGATGTTGCAAACCCTACCGTACGACAAATTTACCCGCACCGAAGAAAATAAAAATCATGGCAGCATATAAGGCAGTCTTCAACATCGAAATCATAACTGTAAGACGAACTGACAACCGGCGGACGACCAGGGTGGCAGAGTGGACAGCCAGAGTTCAAGGTTCTAGAAGAAGGGGATCCTGATTTGTCAAAGGAGGGATGAAATAACATTCGTAGGCACAAAATAGACTCGGGCAGCGAGGCCAATGTCCCAGATTACGAAACGCCTATCCCAGAGAAAAGCAGAAAGAAAGGAGAAACGATAAGACTCATTAAACCATTGATCATGAGCCGATGTTGCAGACCCTACCATACGACAAATTTACCCGCACCGAAGAAAATAAAAATCATGGCAGCATATAAGGCAGTCTTCAACATCGAAATCATAACCGTAAGATGAACTGACAACCGGTGGACGACCAGGGTGGCAGAGTGGACAGCCAGAGTTCAAGGTTCTAGAAGGGGATCCCGATTTGTCAAAGGAGGGATGAAATAACAGCATTCGGAGGTACAAAATAGACTCGGGAAGCGCAGGCCATTGTTCCAGAATAAGAAATGCCTAACCAAGATAAAAGTAGTAAACAAAAAAAATGGTAAGACTCATTGTGCCACTGATCATGAGCCGATGTTGCAGACCCTACCGTACGACAAATTTTCCCGCACAAAAGAAAATAAAAAATCAGAACTGCATATAAGGCAGTCCTCAACCTCGAAATATTAAGAGTAAGACGAACTGACAACCGGTGGAACACCAGGGTGGCAGAGTGGACAGCCAGAGTTCAAGGTTCTAGAAGAAGGGGATGACGATTACTCAAAGGAGGGATGAAATAACAGCATTCGGATGTACAAAAAAGACTCGGGAAGCGCAGGCCACTGTTCCAGATTAAGCAATGCCTAACCAAGATAAAAGCAGTAAACAAAAAAAATGATAAGACTCATTGTGCCACTGATCATGAGCCGATGTTGCAGACCCTACCGTACGACAAATTTACCCGCACCCAAGAAAATCAAAAATCAGAACTGCATATAAGGCAGTCCTCAACCTCGAAATCTTAAGAGTAAGACGAACTGACAACAGGTGGAACACCAGGGTGGCAGAGTGGACAGCCAGAGTTCAAGGTTCTAGAAGAAGGGGATGACAAATTACTCAAAGGAGGGATGAAATAACAACATTCGGAGGTACAAAATAGACTCGGGAAGCGCAGGCGATTGTTCCAGATTAAGAAATGCCTAACCCAGATAAAAGCAGTAAACAAAAAAAATGATAAGACTCATTGTGCCACTGATCATGAGCCGATGTTGCAGATCCTGCCGTACGACAAATTTACCCGCACCCAAGAAAATCAAAAATCAGGACAGCATATAAGGCAGTCCTCAACCTCGAAATCTTAAGAGTAAGATGAACTGACAACTGGTGGAACACCAGGGTGGCAGAGTGGACAGCCAGAGTTCAAGGTTCTAGAAGAAGTGGATGACGATTACCTCAAGGAGGGATGAAATAACAGCATTCGGAGGTACAAAATAGACTCGGGAAGCGCAGGCCATTGTTCCAGATTAAGAAATGCCTAACCAAAATAAAAGCAGTAAACAAAAAAAAATGATAAGACTCATTGTGCCACTGATCATGAGCCGATGTTGCAGACCCTACCGTACGACAAATTTTCCCGCACCCAAGAAAATAAAAAATCAGAACTGCATATAAGGCAGTCCTCAACCTCGAAATATTAAGAGTAAGACGAACTGACAACCGGTGGAACACCAGGGTGGCAGAGTGGACAGCCAGAGTTCAAGGTTCTAGAAGAAGGGGATGACGATTACTCAAAGGAGGGATGAAATAACAGCATTCGGATGTACAAAAAAGACTCGGGAAGCGCAGGCCATTGTTCCAGATTAAGAAAGGCCTAACCAAGAAAAAAGCAGTAAACAAAAAAATGATAAGACTCATTGTGCCACTGATCATGAGCCAATGTTGCAGACCCTACCGTACGACAAATTTACCCGCACCCAAGGAAATCAAAAATCAGAACTGTATATAAGGCAGTCCTCAACCTCGAAATTTTAAGAGTAAGACGAACTGACAACCGGTGGAACACCAGGGTGGCAGAGTGGACAGCCAGAGTTCAAGGTTCAAGAAGAAGGGGATGACGATTACTCAAAGGAGGGATGAAATAACAGCATTCGGAGGTACAAAATAGACTCGGGAAGCGCAGGCCACTGTTCCAGATTAAGAAATGCCTAACCAAGATAAAAGCAGTAAACAAAAAAAATGATAAGACTCATTGTGCCACTGATCATGAGCCGATGTTGCAGACCCTACCGTACGACAAATTTACCCGCACCCAAGAAAATCAAAAATCAGAACTGCATATAAGGCAGTCCTCAACCTCGAAATCTTAAGAGTAAGACGAACTGACAACAGGTGGAACACCAGGGTGGCAGAGTGGACAGCCAGAGTTCAAGGTTCTAGAAGAAGGGGATGACAAATTACTCAAAGGAGGGATGAAATAACAACATTCGGAGGTACAAAATAGACTCGGGAAGCGCAGGCCATTGTTCCAGATTAAGAAATGCCTAACCCAGATAAAAGCAGTAAACAAAAAAAATGATAAGACTCATTGTGCCACTGATCATGAGCCGATGTTGCAGACCCTGCCGTACGACAAATTTACCCGCACCCAAGAAAATCAAAAATCAGGACAGCATATAAGGCAGTCCTCAACCTCGAAATCTTAAGAGTAAGATGAACTGACAACTGGTGGAACACCAGGGTGGCAGAGTGGACAGCCAGAGTTCAAGGTTCTAGAAGAAGGGGATGACGATTACTCAAAGGAGGGATGAAATAACAGCATTCGGAGGTACAAAATAGACTCGGGAAGCGCAGGCCATTGTTCCAGATTAAGAAATGCCTAACCAAAATAAAAGCAGTAAACAAAAAAAATGATAAGACTCATTGTGCCACTGATCATGAGCCGATGTTGCAGACCCTACCGTACGACAAATTTACCCGCACCCAAGAAAATCAAAAATCAGAACTGCATATAAGGCAGTCCTCAACATCGAAATCTTAAGAGTAAGACGAACTGACAACCGGTGGAACACCAGGGGGGAAGAGTGGACAGCCAGAGTTCAAGGTTCTAGAAGAAGGGGATGACGATTACTCAAAGGAGGGATGAAATAACAACATTCGGAGGTACAAAATAGACTCGGGAAGCGCAGACCATTGTTCCAGATTAAGAAATGCCTAACCAAGATAAAAGCAGTAAACAAAAAAAATGATAAGACTCATTGTGCCACTGATCATGAGCCGATGTTGCAGACCCTACCGTACGACAAATTTTCCCGCACCCAAGAAAATCAAAAATCAGAACTGCATATAAGGCAGTCCTCAACCTCGAAATATTAAGAGTAAGACGAACTGACAACCGGTGGAACACCAGGGTGGCAGAGTGGACAGCCAGAGTTCAAGGTTCTAGAAGAAGGGGATGACGATTACTTAAAGAAGGGATGAAATAACAACATTCGGAGGTACAAAATAGACTCGGGAAGCGCAGGCCAATGTCCAGAATAACAATCGCCTAACCACGAGAAAAGCAGGAAAGAAAGAAGAACCGATAACATTAATCGAGCAACTCATCATGAGCCGATGTTGTAGACCCTACCGTACAACAAATTTACCCGCACCAAAGAAAATAAATAATCAGGACAGCATATAAGGCAGTCCTCAACCTCGAAATCTTAAGAGTAAGACGAACTGACAACCGGTGGACCACCAGGGTGGCAGAGTGGACAGCCAGAGTTCAATATTCTAGAAGAAGGGGATGACGATTACTCAAAGGAGGGATGAAATAACAACATTCGGAGGCACAAAATAGACTCGGGCAGCGCAGGCCAATGTCCAGAATAACAATCGCCTAACCACGAGACAAGCAGGAAAGAAAGAAGAACCGATAGCATTAATCGAGCAACTGATCATGAGCCGATGTTGTAGACCCTACCCTACGACAAATTTACCCGCGCCAAAGAAAATAAATAATCAGGACAGCATATAAGGCAGTAATCAACCTCGAAATTTTAAGAGTAAGACGAATTGACAACCGGTGGGCCACCAGGGTGTCAGAGTGGATAGCCAGAGTTCAAGGTTCTAGAAGAAGGGGATGACGATTACTCAAAGGAGGGATGAAATAACAACATTCGGAGGCACAAAATAGACTCGGGCAGCGCAGGCCAATGTCCAGAATAACAAGCGCCTAACCACGAGAAAAGCAGGAAAGAAAGAAGAACCGATAACATTAGTCGAGCAACTGATCATGAGCCGATGTTGTAGACCCTACCATACGACAAATTTACCCGCACCAAAGAAAATAAATAATCAGGACAGCATATAAGGCAGTCCTCAGCCTCGAAATCTTAAGAGTAAGACGAACTGACAACCGGTGGACCACCAGGGTGGCAGAGTGGAGAGCCAGAGTTCAATGCTCTAGAAGAAGGGGATGACGATTACTCAAAAGAGGGATGAATAACAACATTCGGAGGCACAAAATAGACTCGGGCAGCGCAGGCCAATGTCCAGAATAACAATCGCCTAACCACGAAAAAAGCAGAAAAGACAGAAGAACCGATAACATTAATCGAGCAACTGATCATGAGCCGAAGTTGTAGACCCTACCCTACGACAAATTTACCCGCACCAAAGAAAATAAATAATCAGGACAGCATATAAGGCAGTCCTCAACCTCGAAATTTTAAGAGTAAGACGAACTGACAACCGGTGGACCACCAGGGTGGCCGACTGGACAGCCAGAGTTCAAGGTTGTAGAAGAAGGGGATGACGATTACTCAAAGGACGGATGAAATAACAACATTCGGAGGCACAAAATAGACTCGGGCAGCACAGGGCGATTTCCCAGATTACGAAATGTCTAACCCAGAGAAAAGAAGTAAAGAAAGAAAAAATGATAAGACTCATTGAGCCACTGATCATGAGCCGATATTGCAGATCCTACCATACGACAAATTTATCCGCACCGAAGAAAATCAAAAATCAGGACTGCATATAAGGCAGTCCTCATCCTCGAAATCTTAAGAGTAAGACGAACTGACAACCGGTGGACCACCAGGATGGCAGAGTGGACAGCCAGAGTTCAAAGTTCTAGAAGAAGGGGATGACGATTACTCAAAGGAGCGATGAAATAACAACATTCGGAACCACAAAATAGACTCGGGCAGCGCAGGCCAATGTCCAGAATAACAAGCGCCTAACCACGAGAAAACCAGGAAAAAAAGAAGAACCGATAACATTAATCGAGCAACTTATCATGAGCCGATGTTGTAGACCCTACCCTTCGACAAATTTACCTGCACCCAAGGAAATCAAAAATCAGAACTGTATATAAGGCACTCCTCAACCTCGAAATCTTAAGAGTAAGACGAACTGACAACCGGTGGAACACCAGGGTGGCAGAGTGGACAGCCAGAGTTCAAGGTTCTAGAAGAAGGGGATGACGATTACTCAAAGGAGGGATGAAATAACAGCATTTGGAGGTACAAAATAGACTCGGGAAGCGCAGGCCATTGTTCCAGATTAAGAAATGCCTAACCCAGATAAAAGCAGTAAACAAAAAAAAATGATAAGACTCATTGTGCCACTGATCATGAGCCGATGTTGCAGACCCTGCCGTACGACAAATTTACCCGCACCCAAGAAAATCAAAAATCAGGACAGCATATAAGGCAGTCCTCAACCTCGAAATCTTAAGAGTAAGACGAACTGACAACCGGTGGAACACCAGGGGGGAAGAGTGGACAGCCAGAGTTCAAGGTTCTAGAAGAAGGGGATGACGATTACTCAAAGGAGGGATGAAATACCAAATTCGGAGGTACAAAATAGACTCGGGAAGCGCAGGCCTTTGTTCCAGATTAAGAAATGCCTAACCCAGATAAAAGCAGTAAACAAAAAAATGATAAGACTCATTGTGCCACTGATCATGAGCCGATGTTGCAGACCCTACCGTACGACAAATTTTCCCGCACCTAAGAAAATCAAAAATCAGAACTGCATATAAGGCAGTCCTCAACCTCGAAATATTAAGAGTAAGACGAACTGACAACCGGTGGAACACCAGGGTGGCAGAGTGGACAGCCAGAGTTCAAGGTTCTAGAAGAAGGGGATGACGATTACTCAAAGGAGGGATGAAATAACAACATTCGGAGGTACAAAATAAACTCGGGAAGCGCAGGCCAATGTCCAGAATAACAATCGCCTAACCACGAGAAAAGCAGTAAAGAATAAAGAACCGATAACATTAATCGAGCAACTTATCACGAGCCGATGTTGTAGACCCTACCCTTCGACAAATTTACCCGCACCCAAGGAAATCAAAAATCAGAACTGTATATAAGGCACTCCTCAACCTCGAAATCTTAAGAGTAAGACGAACTGACAACCGGTGGAACACCAGGGTGGCAGAGTGGACAGCCAGAGTTCAAGGTTCTAGAAGGGGATGACGATTACTCAAAGGAGGGATGAAATAACAACATTTGGAGGTACAAAATAGACTCGGGAAGCGCAGGCCAATGTCCAGAATAACAATCGCCTAACCACGAGAAAAGCAGTAAAGAAAGAAGAACCGATAACATTAATCGAGCAACTCATAATGAGCCGATGTTGTAGACCCTACCGTACGACAAATTTACCCGCACCAAAGAAAATAAATAATCAGGACAGCATATAAGGCAGTCCTCAACCTCGAAATCTTAAGAGTAAGACGAACTGACAACCGGTGGACCACCAGGGTGGCAGAGTGGACAGCCAGAGTTCAATATTCTAGAAGAAGGGGATGACGATTACTCAAAGGAGGGATGAAAAACCAACATTCGGAGGCACAAAATAGACTCGGGCAGCGCAGGCCAATGTCCAGAATAACAATCGCCTAACCACGAGAAAAGCAGTAAAGAAAGAAGAACCGATAAAATTAATCGAGCAACTTATCATGAGCCGATGTTGTAGACCCTACCCTTCGACAAATTTACCCGCACCCAAGGAAATCAAAAATCAGGACTGTATATAAGGCACTCCTCAACCTCGAAATCTTAAGAGTAAGACGAACTGACAACCGGTGGAACACCAGGGTGGCAGAGTGGACAGCCAGAGTTCAAGGTTCTAGAAGAAGGGGATGACGATCACTCAAAGGAGGGATGAAATAACAACATTCGGAGGTACAAAATAGACTCGGGCAGCGCAGTCCAATGTCCAGAATAACAATCGCCTAACCACGAGAAAAGCAGGAAAGAAAGAAGAACCGATAACATTAATCGAGCAACTGATCATCAGCCGATGTTGTAGACCCTACCGTACGGCAAATCTACCCGCACCAAAGAAAATAAATAATCAGGACAGCATATAAGCCAGTCCTAAACCTCGAAATCTTAAGAGTAAGACGAATTGACAACCGGTGGGCCACCAGGGTGGCAGAGTGGATAGCCAGAGTTCAAGGTTCTAGAAGAAGGGGATGACGATTACTCAAAGGAGGGATGAAATAACAACATTCGGAGGCACAAAATAGACTCGGGCAGCGCAGGCCAATGGCCAGAATAACAAGCGCCTAACCACGAGAAAAGCAGGAAAGAAAGAAGAACCGATAACATTAGTCGAGCAACTGATCATGAGCCGAAGTTGTAGACCCTACCGTACGACAAATTTACCCGCCCCAAAGAAAAAAAATAATCAGGACAGCATATAAGGCAGTCCTCAGCCTCGAAATCTTAAGAGTAAGACGAACTGACAACCGGTGGACCACCAGGGTGGCAGAGTGGAGAGCCAGAGTTCAATGCTCTAGAAGAAGGGGATGACGATTACTCAAAAGAGGGATGAATAACAACATTCGGAGGCACAAAATAGACTCGGGCAGCGCAAGCCAATGTCCAGAATAACAATCGCCTAACCACGATAAAAGCAGGGAAGAAAGAAGAACCGATAACATTATTCGAGCAACTGATCATGAGCCGATGTTGTAGACCCTACCCTACGACAAATTTACCCGCACCAAAGAAAATAAATAATCAGGACAGCAAATAAGGCAGTCCTCAACCTCGAAATCTTAAGGGTAAGACGAACTGACAACTGGTGGACCACCAGGGTGGCAGAGTGGACAGCAAGAGTTCAATATTCTAGAAGGAGGGGATGACGATTACTCAAAGGAGGGATGAATAACAACATTCGGAGGCACAAAATAGACTCGGGCAGCGCAGGCCAATGTCCAGAATAACAATCGCCTAACCACGAGAAAAGCAGGAAAGAAAGAAGAACCGATAACATTAATCGAGCAACTGATCATGAGCCGATGTTGTAGACCCTACCGTACGACAAATTTACCCGCACCAAAGAAAATAAATAATCAGGACAGCATATAAGGCAGTCCTCAACCTCGAAATTTTAAGAGTAAGACGAAGTGACAACCGGTGGACCACCAGGGGGGCCGAGTGGACAGCCAGAGTTCAAGGTTGTAGAAGAAGGGGATGACGATTACTCAAAGGACGGATGAAATAACAACATTCGGAGGCACAAAATAGACTCGGGCAGCACAGGGCGATTTCCCAGATTACGAAATGTCTAACCCAGAGAAAAGAAGTAAAGAAAGAAAAAATGATAAGACTCATTGAGCCACTGATCATGAGCCGATATTGCAGATCCTACCATACGACAAATTTATCCGCACCGAAGAAAATCAAAAATCAGGACTGCATATAAGGCAGTCCTCATCCTCGAAATCTTAAGAGTAAGACGAACTGACAACCGGTGGACCACCAGGATGGCAGAGTGGACAGCCAGAGTTCAAGGTTCTAGAAGAAGGGGATGACGATTACTCAAAGGAGGGATGATATAACAACATTTGGAGGCACAAAATAGACTCGAGCCGCGCAGGCCAATGTTCCAGATTAAGAAACGCCTAACCCAGATAAAAGCAGTAAACAAAAAAAAATGATAAGACTCATTGTGCAACTGATCATGAGCCGATGTTGCAGACCCTACCGTACGACAAATTTACCCGCACTCAAGAAAATCAAAAATCAGGACAGCATATAAGGCAGTCCTCAACCTGGAAATCTCAAGAGTAAGACGGATTGACAAACGGTGGACCACCAGGGTGGCAGAGTGGACAGCCATAGTTCAAGGTTCTAGAAGAAGGGGATGATGATTACCCAAAAAGGGATGAAATAACAACATTCAGAGGCACAAAATAGACTCGGGCCGCGCAGGCCGATTTCCCGGAATACGAAATGTCTAACCCAGCCAAACGCAGTAAAGAAAGAAAAAATGATAAGTCTCATTGAGCCAGTGATCATGAGCCGATATTGCAGACCCTACCGTACGACAAATTTATCCGCAGGGAAGAAAATAAAAAATCAGGACTGCATATAAGGCAGTCCTCAACTTCGAAATCTTAAGAGTAAGACGAACTGACAACCGGTGGACCACCAGGGTTGCAGAGTGGACAGCCAGAGTTCAAGGTTCTAGAAGAAGGGGATGACGATTACTCAAAGGAGGGATTAAATAACAACATTCGAAGGCACAAAATAGACTCGGGAAGCGCAGGCCATTGTTCCAGATTAAGAAATGCCTAACCCAGATAAAAGCAGTAAACAAAAAAAATGATAAGACTCATTGTGCCACTGATCATGAGCCGATGTTGCAGACCCTACCGTACGACAAATTTAGCCGCACCCAAGAAAATCAAAAATCAGAACTGCATATAAGGCAGTCCTCAACCTCGAAATCTTAAGAGTAAGACGAACTGACAACCGGTGGACCACCAGGGTGGCAGAGTGGACAGCCAGAGTTCAACGTTCTAGAAGAAGGGGATGACGATTACTCAAAGGAGGGATAAAATAACAACATTCGGGGGCACAAAAGAGACTCGGGCAGCGCAGGCCAATGTCCCAGAATAAGAAACGCCCAACCCAGAGAAAAGCATGAATGAAAGAAGAAACGATAAGACTCATTGAGCAAGTGATCATGAGCCGATGTTGCAGACCCTACCATACGACAAATTTACCCGCACCAAAGGAAATAAATAATCAGGACAGCATACAAGGCAGTCCTCAACCTCGAAATCTTAAGAGTAAGACGAATTGACAAACGGTAGACAACCAGGGTGGCAGAGTGGACAGCCAGAGTTCAAGGTTCTAGAAGAAGGGGAAGACGATTACCCAAAGGAGGGATGAAATAACCACATTCGGAGGCAAAAAATAGATTCGGGCAGCGCAGGCCAATGTCTCATTTTAAGAAACTCCTGACTGATAGAAAAGCAGGAAAGAAAAAAAATGATAAAACTCATTGAGCCACTGATCGTGAGCCGATGTTGCAAACCCTACCGTACGACAAATTTACCCGCACCGAAGAAAATAAAAATCATGGCAGCATATAAGGCAGTCTTCAACATCGAAATCATAACCGTAAGACGAACTGACAACCGGTGGACGACCAGGGTGGCAGAGTGGACAGCCAGAGTTCAAGGTTCTAGAAGAAGGGGATCCCGATTTGTCAAAGGAGGGATGAAATAACATTCGTAGGCACAAAATAAACTCGGGCAGCGAGGCCAATGTCCCAGATTACGAAACGCCTATCCCAGAGAAAAGCAGAAAGAAAGTAGAAACGATAAGACTCATTAAACCATTGATCATGAGCCGATGTTGCAGACCCTACCATACGACAAATTTACCCACACCAAAGGAAATAAATAATCAGGACAGCATACAAGGCAGTCCTCAACCTCGAAATCTTAAGAGTAAGACAAACTGACAACCGGTGGTCCACCAGGGTGGCAGAGTGGACAGCAAGAGTTCAAGGTTCTAGAAGAAGGGGATGACGATTACTCAAAGGAGGGATGAAATAACAACATTCGGAGGTACAAAATAGACTCGGGAAGCGCAGGCCCTTGTTCCAGATTAAGAAATGCCTAACCCAGATAAAAGCAGTAAACAAAAAAATGATAAGACTCATTGTGCCACTGATCATGAGCCGATGTTGCAGACCCTACCATACGACAAATTTACCCGCACCCAAGAAAATCAAAAATCAGAACTGCATATAAGGCAGTCCTCAACCTCGAAATCTTAAGAGTAAGACGAACTGACAACCGGTGGAACACCAGGGTGGCAGAGTGGACAGCCAGAGTTCAAGGTTCTAGAAGAAGGGGATGACGATTACTCAAAGGAGGGATGAAATAACAACATTCGGAGGTACAAAATAGACTCGGGAAGCGCAGGCCAATGTCCAGAATAACAATCGCCTAACCACGAGAAAAGCAGGAAAGAAAGAAGAACCGACAACATTAATCGAGCAACTGATCATGAGCCGACGTTGTAGACCCTACCGTACGACAAATTTACCCGCACCAAAGAAAATAAATAATCAGGACAGCATATAAGGCAGTCCTCAACCTCGAAATCTTAAGAGTAAGACGAACTGACAACCGGTGGACCACCAGGGTGGCAGAGTGGACAGCCAGAGTTCAATATTCTAGAAGAAGGGGATGACGATTACTCAAAGGAGGGATGAAATAACAACATTCGGAGGCACAAAATAGACTCGGGCAGCGCAGGCCAATGTCCAGAATAACAATCGCCTAACCACGAGACAAGCAGGAAAGAAAGAAGAACCGATAGCTTTAATCGAGCAACTGATCATGAGCCGATGTTGTAGACCCTACCGTACGACAAATTTACCCGCACCAAAGAAAATAAATAATCAGGACAGCATATAAGGCAGTCCTCAACCTCGAAATCTTAAGAGTAAGACGAACTGACAACCGGTGGACCACCAGGGTTGCAGAGTGGACAGCCAGAGTTCAAGGTTCTAGAAGAAGGGGATGACGATTACTCAAAGGAGGGATAAAATAACAACATTCGCAGGCACAAAATAGACTCGGGCAGCGCAGGCCAATGTTCCAGATTAAGAAACACCTGACTGAGAGAAAAGCAGTAAAGAAAGAAAAAATAAGTCTCATTGAGCCAGTGATCATGAACCGATATTGCAGACCCTACCGTACGACAAATTTATCCGCACGGAAGAAAATAAAAAATCAGGACTGCATATAAGGCAGTCCTCAACTTCGAAATCTTAAGAGTAAGACGAACTGACCACCGGTGGACCACCAGGGTGGCAGAGTGGACAGCCAGAGTTCAAGGTTCTAGAAGAAGGGGATGACGATTACTCAAAGGAGGGATGAAATAACAACATTCGAAGGCACAAAATAGACTCGGGAAGCGCAGGCCATTGTTCCAGATTAAGAAATGCCTAACCCAGATAAAAGCAGTAAACAAAAAAATGATAAGACTCATTGTGCCACTGATCATGAGCCGATGTTGCAGACCCTACCATACGACAAATTTAGCCGCACCCAAGAAAATCAAAAATCAGAACTGCATATAAGGCAGTCCTCAACCTCGAAATCTTAAGAGTAAGACGAACTGACAACCGGTGGACCACCAGGGTGGCAGAGTGGACAGCCAGAGTTCAACGTTCTAGAAGAAGGGGATGACGATTACTCAAAGGAGTGATAAAATAACAACATTCGGGGGCACAAAAGAGACTCGGGCAGCGCAGGCCAATGTCCCAGAATAAGAAACGCCCAACCCAGAGAAAAGCATGAATGAAAGAAGAAACGATAAGACTCATTGAGCAAGTGATCATGAGCCGATGTTGTAGACCCTACCGTACGACAAATTTACCCGCACCAAAGAAAATAAATAATCAGGACAGCATATAAGGCAGTCCTCAACCTCGAAATCTTAAGAGTAAGACGAATTGACAACCGGTGGACCACCAGGGTGGCAGAGTGGACAGCCAGAGTTCAATATTCTAGAAGAAGGGGATGACGATTACTCAAAGGAGGGATGAAATAACAACATTCGGAGGCACAAAATAGACTCGGGCAGCGCAGTCCAATGTCCAGAATAACAATCGCCTAACCACGAGAAAAGCAGGAAAGAAAGAAGAAACCGATAACATTAATCGAGCAACTGATCATCAGCCGATGTTGTAGACCCTACCGTACGCCAAATCTACCCGCACCAAAGAAAATAAATAATCAGGACAGCATATAAGGCAGTCCTAAACCTCGAAATTTTAAGAGTAAGACGAATTGACAACCGGTGGGCCACCATGGTGGCAGAGTGGACAGCCAGAGTTCAAGGTTCTAGAAGAAGGGGATGACGATTACTCAAAGGAGGGATGAAATAACAACATTCGGAGGCACAAAATAGACTCGGGCAGCGCAGGCCAATGTCCAGAATAACAAGCGCCTAACCACGAGAAAAGCAGGAAAGAAAGAAGAACCGATAACATTAGTCGAGCAACTGATCATGAGCCGATGTTGTAGACCCTACCGTACGACAAATTTACCCGCCCCAAAGAAAATAAAAAATCAGGACAGCATATAAGGCAGTCCTCAGCCTCGTAATCTTAAGAGTAAGACGAACTGACAACCGGTGGACCACCAGGGTGGCAGAGTGGAGAGCCAGAGTTCAATGCTCTAGAAGAAGGGGATGACGATTACTCAAAAGAGGGATGAATAACAACATTCGGAGGCACAAAATAGACTCGGGCAGCGCAGGCCAATATCCATAATAACAATCGCCTAACCACGAGAAAAGCAGGAAAGAAAGAAGAACCGATAACATTAATCGAGCAACTGATCATGAGCCGATGTTGTAGACCCTACCGTACGACAAATTTACCCGCACCAAAGAAAATAAATAATCAGGACAGCATATAAGGCAGTCCTCAACCTCGAAATTTTAAGAGTAAGACGAACTGACAACCGGTGGACCACCAGGGTGGCCGAGTGGACAGCCAGAGTTCAAGGTTGTAGAAGAAGGGGATGACGATTACTCAAAGGACGGATGAAATAACAACATTCGGAGGCAAAAAACAGACTCGGGCAGCACAGGGCGATTTCCCAGATTACGAAATGTCTAACCCAGAGAAAAGAAGTAAAGAAAGAAAAAATGATAAGACTCATTGAGCCACTGATCATGAGCCGATATTGCAGATCCTACCATACGACAAATTTATCCGCACCGAAGAAAATCAAAAATCAGGACTGCATATAAGGCAGTCCTCAACCTCGAAATCTTAAGAGTAAGACGAACTGACAACCGGTGGAACACCAGGGTGGCAGAGTGGACAGCCAGAGTTCAAGGTTCTAGAAGAAGGGGATGACGATTACTCAAAGGAGGGATGAAATAACAGCATTCGGAGGTACAAAATAGACTCGGGAAGCGCAGGCCATTGTTCCAGATTAAGAAATGCCTAACCAAGATAAAAGCAGTAAAGAAAAAAAATGATAAGACTCATTGTGCCACTGATCATGAGCCGATGTTGCAGACCCTACCGTACGACAAATTTACCCGCACCCAAGAAAATCAAAAATCAGAACTGCATATAAGGCAGTCCTCAACCTCGAAATCTTAAGAGTAAGACGAACTGACAACCGGTGGAACACCAGGGTGGCAGAGTGGACAGCCAGAGTTCAAGGTTCTAGAAGAAGGGGATGACGATTACTCAAAGGAGGGATGAAATAACAACATTCGGAGGTACAAAATAGACTCGGGAAGCGCAGGCCATTGTTCCAGATTAAGAAATGCCTAACCCAGATAAAAGCAGTAAACAATAAAAATGATAAGACTCATTGTGCCACTGATCATGAGCCGATGTTGCAGACCCTACCGTACGACAAATTTACCCGCACCCAAGAAAATCAAAAATCAGGACAGCATATAAGGCAGTCCTCAACCTCGATATCTTAAGAGTAAGACGAACTGACAACCGGTGGAACACCAGGGGGGAAGAGTGGACAGCCAGAGTTCAAGGTTCTAGAAGAAGGGGATGACGATTACTCAAAGGAGGGATGAAATAACAACATTCGAAGGTACAAAATAGACTCGGGAAGCGCAGGCCATTGTTCCAGATTAAGAAATGCCTAACCAAGATAAAAGCAGTAAACAAAAAAAATGATAAGACTCATTCTGCCACTGATCATGAGCCGATGTTGCAGACCCTACCGTACGACAAATTTACCCGCACCCAAGAAAATTAAATAAGAACTGCATATAAGGCAGTCCTCAACCTCGAAATCTTAAGAGTAAGACGAACTGACAACCGGTAGAACACCAGGGTGGCAGAGTGGACAGCCAGAGTTCAAGGTTCTAGAAGAAGGGGATGACGATTACTCAAAGGAGGGATGAAATAACAACATTCGGAGGTACAAAATGGACTCGGGAAGCGCAGGCCAATGTCCAGAATAACAATCGCCTAACCACGAGAAAAGCAGGAAAGAAAGAAGAACCGATAACATTAATCGAGCAACTGATCATGAGCCGATGTTGTAGACCCTACCGTACGACAAATTTACCCGCGCCAAAGAAAATAAATAATCAGGACAGCATATAAGGCAGTCCTCAACCTCGAAATCTTAAGAGTAAGACGAACTGACAACCGGTGGACCACCAGGGTGGCAGAGTGGACAGCCAGAGTTCAATATTCTAGAAGAAGGGGATGACGATTACTCAAAGGAGGGATGTAATAACAACATTCGGAGGCACAAAATAGACTCGGGCCGCGCAGTCCAATGTCCAGAATAACAATCGCCTAACCACGAGAAAAGCAGGAAAGAAAGAAGAACCGATAACATTAATCGAGCAACTGATCATCAGCCGATGTTGTAGACCCTACCGTACGCCAAATCTACCCGCACCAAAGAAAATAAATAATCAGGACAGCATATAAGGCAGTCCTAAACCTCGAAATTTTAAGAGTAAGACGAATTGACAACCGGTGGGCCACCATGGTGGCAGAGTGGACAGCCAGAGTTCAAGGTTCTAGAAGAAGGGGATGACGATTACTCAAAGGAGGGATGAAATAACAACATTCCAGGCACAAAATAGACTCGGGCAGCGCAGGCCAATGTCCAGAATAACAAGCGCCTAACCACGAGAAAAGCAGGAAAGAAAGAAGAACCGATAACATTAGTCGAGCAACTGATCATGAGCCGATGTTGTAGACCCTACCGTACGACAAATTTACCCGCACCAAAGAAAATAAAAAATCAGGACAGCATATAAGGCAGTCCTCAGCCTCGAAATCTTAAGAGTAAGACGAACTGACAACCGGTGGACCACCAGGGTGGCAGAGTGGACAGCCAGAGTTCAAGGTTCTAGAAGAAGGGGATGACGATTACTCAAAGAAGGGATGAAATAACAGCATTCGGAGGTACAAAATAGACTCGGGAAGCGCAGGCCATTGTTCCAGATTAAGAAATGCCTAACCAAGAAAAAAGCAGTAAACAAAAAAAATGATAAGACTCATTGTGCCACTGATCATGAGCCGATGTTGCAGACCCTACCGTATGACAAATTTACCAGCACCCAAGAAAATCAAAAATCAGAACTGTATATAAGGCAGTCCTCAACCTCGAAATCTTAAGAGTAAGACGAACTGACAACCGGTGGAACACCAGGGTGGCAGAGTGGACAGCCAGAGTTCAAGGTTCTAGAAGAAGGGGTTGACGATTACTCAAAGGAGGGATGAAATAACAGCATTCGGAGGTACAAAAAAGACTCGGGAAGCGCAGGCCATTGTTCCAGATTAAGAAATGCCTAACCAAGATAAAAGCAGTAAACAAAAAAAAGATAAGACTCATTGTGCCACTGATCATGAGCCGATGTTGCATACCCTTTACCGTACGACAAATTTACCCGCACCCAAGGAAATCAAAAATCAGAACTGTATATAAGGCAGTCCTCAACCTCGAAATCTTAAGAGTAAGACGAACTGACAACCGGTGGAACACAAGGGTGGCCGAGTGGACAGCCAGAGTTCAAGGTTCTAGAAGAAGGGGATGACGATTACTCAAAGGAGGGATGAAATAACAACATTCGGAGGTACAAAATAGACTCGGGAAGCGCAGGCCATTGTTCCAGATTAAGAAATGCCTAACCCAGATAAAAGCAGTAAACAAAAAAAATGATAAGACTCATTGTGCCACTGATCATGAGCCGATGTTGCAGACCCTACCGTACAACAAATTTGCCCGCACCCAAGAAAATCAAAAATCAGGACAGCATATAAGGCAGTCCTCAACCTCGATATCTTAAGAGTAAGACGAACTGACAACCGGTGGAACACCAGGGGGGAAGAGTGGACAGCCAGAGTTCAAGGTTCTAGAAGAAGGGGATGACGATTACTCAAAGGAGGGATGAAATAACAACATTCGGAGGTACAAAATAGACTCGGGAAGCGCAGGCCATTGTTCCAGATTAAGAAATGCCTAACCCAGATAAAAGCAGTAAACAAAAAAATGATAAGACTCATTGTGCCACTGATCATGAGCCAATGTTGCAGACCCTACCGTACGACAAATTTACCCGCACCCAAGAAAATCAAAAATCAGAACTGCATATAAGGCAGTCCTCAACCTCGAAATCTTAAGAGTAAGACGAACTGACAACCGGTAGAACACCAGGGTGGCAGAGTGGACAGCCAGAGTTCAAGGTTCTAGAAGAAGGGGATGACGATTACTCAAAGGAGGGATGAAATAACAACATTCGGAGGTACAAAATAGACTCGGGAAGCGCAGGCCAATGTCCAGAATAACAATCGCCTAACCACGAGAAAAGCAGGAAAGAAAGAAGAACCGATAACATTAATCGAGCAACTGATCATGAGCCGATGTTGTAGACCCTACCGTACGACAAATTTACCCGCACCAAAGAAAATAAATAATCAGGACAGCATATAAGGCAGTCCTCAACCTCGAAATCTTAAGAGTAAGACGAACTGACAACCGGTGGACCACCAGGGTGGCAGAGTGGACAGCCAGAGTTCAATATTCTAGAAGAAGGGGAGGACGATTACTCAAAGCAGGGATGAAATAACAACATTCGGAGGCACAAAATAGACTCGGGCAGCGCAGGCCAATGTCCAGAATAACAATCGCCTAACCACGAGACAAGCAGGAAAGAAAGAAGAACCGATAGCATTAATCGAGCAACTGATCATGAGCCGATGTTGTAGACCCTACCGTACGACAAATTTATCCGCACCAAAGAAAATAAATAATCAGGACAGCATATAAGGCAGTCCTCAACCTCGAAATCTTAAGAGTAAGACGAATTGACAACCGGTGGACCACCAGGGTGGCAGAGTGGACAGCCAGAGTTCAATATTCTAGAAGAAGGGGATGACGATTACTCAAAGGAGGGATGTAATAACTACATTCGGAGGCACAAAATAGACTCGGGCAGCGCAGTCCAATGTCCAGAATAACAATCGCCTAACCACGAGAAAAGCAGGAAAGAAAGAAGAACCGATAACATTAATCGAGCAACTGATCATCAGCCGATGTTGTAGACCCTACCGTACGCCAAATCTACCCGCACCAAAGAAAATAAATAATCAGGACAGCATATAAGGCAGTCCTAAACCTCGAAATTTTAAGAGTAAGACGAATTGACAACCGGTGGGCCACCATGGTGGCAGAGTGGACAGCCAGAGTTCAAGGTTCTAGAAGAAGGGGATGACGATTACTCAAAGGAGGGATGAAATAACAACATTCGGAGGCACAAAATAGACTCGGGCAGCGCAGGCCAATGTCCAGAATAACAAGCGCCTAACCACGAGAAAAGCAGGAAAGAAAGAAGAACCGATAACATTAGTCGAGCAACTGATCATGAGCCGATGTTGTAGACCCTACCGTACGACAAATTTACCCGCCCCAAAGAAAATAAAAAATCAGGACAGCATATAAGGCAGTCCTCAGCCTCGAAATCTTAAGAGTAAGACGAACTGACAACCGGTGGACCACCAGGGTGGCAGAGTGGAGAGCCAGAGTTCAATGCTCTAGAAGAAGGGGATGACGATTACTCAAAAGAGGGATGAATAACAACATTCGGAGGCGCAAAATAGACTCGGGCAGCGTAGGCCAATGTCCAGAATAACAATCGCCTAACCACGAGAAAAGCAGGAAAGAAAGAAGAACCGATAACATTAATCGAGCAACTGATCATGAGCCGATGTTGTAGACCCTACCCTACGACAAATTTACCCGCACCAAAGAAAAAAATAATCAGGACAGCATATAAGGCAGTCCTCAACCTCGAAATCGTAAGAGTAAGACGAACTGACAACCGGTGGACCACCAGGGTGGCAGAGTGGACAGCCAGAGTTCAATATTCTAGAAGAAGGGGATGACGATTACTCAAAGGAGGGATGAATAACAACATTCGGGGGCACAAAATAGACTCGGGCAGCGCAGGCCAATATCCAGAATAACAATCGCCTAACCACGAGAAAAGCAGGAAAGAAAGAAGAACCGATAACATTAATCGAGCAACTGATCATGAGCCGATGTTGTAGACCCTACCGTACGACAAATTTACCCGCACCAAAGAAAATAAATAATCAGGACAGCATATAAGGCAGTCCTCAACCTCGAAATTTTAAGAGTAAGACGAAGTGACAACCGGTGGACCACCAGGGTGGCCGAGTGGACAGCCAGAGTTCAAGGTTGTAGAAGAAGGGGATGACGATTACTCAAAGGACGGATGAAATAACAACATTCGGAGGCACAAAATAGACTCGGGCAGCACAGGGCGATTTCCCAGATTACGAAATGTCTAACCCAGAGAAAAGAAGTAAAGAAAGAAAAAATGATAAGACTCATTGAGCCACTGATCATGAGCCGATATTGCAGATCCTACCATACGACAAATTTATCCGCACCGAAGAAAATCAAAAATCAGGACTGCATATAAGGCAGTCCTCATCCTCGAAATCTTAAGAGTAAGACGAACTGACAACCGGTGGACCACCAGGGTGGCAGAGTGGACAGCCAGAGTTCAAGGCTCTAGAAGTCGGGGATGACGATTACTCAAAGTAGGGATAAAATAACAACATTCGGAGGCACCAAATAGACTCGGGAAGCGCAGGTCATTGTTCCAGATTAAGATATGCCTAACCCAGATAAAAACAGTAAACAAAAAAATGATAAGACTCATTGTGCCACTGATCATGAGCCGATGTTGCAGACCCTACCATACGACAAATTTACCCGCACCCAAGAAAATCAAAAATCAGGACAGCATATAAGGCAGTCCTCAACCTGGAAATCTCAAGAGTAAGACGAATTGACAAACGGTGGACCACCAGGGCGGCAGAGTGGACAGCAGCCATAGTTCAAGGTTCTAGAAGAAGGGGTTGATGATTACCCAAAAAGGGATGAAATAACAACATTCTGAGGCACAAAATAGACTCGGGCCGCGCAGGCCGATTTCCCGGAATACGAAATGTCTAACCCAGCCAAACGCAGTAAAGAAAGAAAAAATGATAAGTCTCATTGAGCCAGTGATCATGAGCCGATATTGCAGACCCTACCGTACGACAAATTTATCCGCAGGGAAGAAAATAAAAATCAGGACTGCATATAAGGCAGTCCTCAACTTCGAAATCTTAAGAGTAAGACCAACTGACAACCGGTGGACCACCAGGGTGGCAGAGTGGACAGCCAGAGTTCAAGGTTCTAGAAGAAGGGGATGACGATTACTCAAAGGAGGGATTAAATAACAACATTCGGAGGCACAAAATAGACCCGGGAAGCGCAGGCCATTGTTCCAGATTAAGAAATGCCTAACCCAGATAAAAGCAGTAAACAAAAAAATGATAAGACTCATTGTGCCACTGATCATGAGCCGATGTTGCAGACCCTACCATACGACAAATTTAGCCGCACCCAAGAAAATCAAAAATCAGAATTGCATATAAGGCAGTCCTCAACCTCGAAATCTTAAGAGTAAGACGAACTGACAACCGGTGGTCCACCAGGGTGGCAGAGTGGACAGCAAGAGTTTAAGGGTCTAGAAGATGGGGATGACATTTACTCAAAGGAGGGATTAAATAACAACATTCGGAGGCACAAAATAGACTCGGGAAGCGCAGGCCGTTGTTCCAGATTAAGAAATGCCTAACCAAGATAAAAGCAGTAAACAAAAAAAATGATAAGACTCATTGTGCCACTGATCATGAGCCGATGTGGCAGACCCTACCATACGACAAATTTAGCCGCACCCAAGAAAATCAAAAATCAGAACTGCATATAAGGCAGTCCTCAACTTCGAAATCTTAAGAGTAAAACGAACTGACCACCGGTGGACCACCAGGGTGGCAGAGTGGACAGCCAGAGTTCAACGTTCTAGAAGAAGGGGATGACGATTACTCAAAGGAGGGATAAAATAACATTCGGGGGCACAAAAGAGACTCGGGCAGCGCAGGCCAATGTCCCAGAATAAGAAACGCCCAACCCAGAGAAAAGCATGAATGAAAGAAGAAACGATAAGACTCATTGTGCCACTGATCATGAGCCGATGTTGCAGACCCTACCATACGACAAAATTAGCCGCACCCAAGAAAATAGAAAATCAGAATTGCATATAAGGCAGTCCTCAACCTCGAAATCTTAAGAGTAAGACGAACTGACAACCGGTGGTCCACCAGGGTGGCAGAGTGGACAGCAAGAGTTTAAGGGTCTAGAAGATGGGGATGACGATTACTCAAAGGAGGGATTAAATAACAACATTCGGAGGCACAAAATAGACTCGGGAAGCGCAGGCCATTGTTCCAGATTAAGAAATGCCTAACCCAGATAAAAGCAGTAAACAAAAAAATGATAAGACTCATTGTGCCACTGATCATGAGCCGATGTTGCAGACCCTACCATACGACAAATTTAGCCGCACCCAAGAAAATCAAAAATCAGAACTGCATATAAGGCAGTCCTCAACTTCGAAATCTTAAGAGTAAGACGAACTGACCACCGGTGGACCGCCAGGGTGGCAGAGTGGACCGCCAGAGTTCAACGTTCTAGAAGAAGGGGATGACGATTACTCAAAGGAGGGATTAAATAACAACATTCGGAGGCACAAAATAGACTCGGGAAGCGCAGGCCATTGTTCCAGATTAAGAAATGCCTAACCAAGATAAAAGCAGTAAACAAAAAAAAATGATAAGACTCATTGTGCCACTGATCATGAGCCGATGTTGCAGACCCTACCATACGACAAATTTAGCCGCACCCAAGAAAATCAAAAATCAGAACTGCATATAAGGCAGTCCTCAACTTCGAAATCTTAAGAGTAAGACGAACTGACCACCGGTGGACCGCCAGGGTGGCAGAGTGGACCGCCAGAGTTCAACGTTCTAGAAGAAGGAGATGACGATTACTCAAAGGAGGGATTAAATAACAACATTCGGAGGCACAAAATAGACTCGGGAAGCGCAGGCCATTGTTCCAGATTAAGAAATGCCTAACCCAGATAAAAGCAGTAAACAAAAAAATGATAAGACTCATTGTGCCACTGATCATGAGCCGATGTTGCAGACCCTACCATACGACAAATTTAGCCGCGCCCAAGAAAATCAAAAATCAGAATTGCATATAAGGCAGTCCTCAACCTCGAAATCTTAAGAGTAAGACGAACTGACAACCGGTGGTCCACCAGGGTGGCAGAGTGGACAGCAAGAGTTTAAGGGTCTAGAAGATGGGGATGACGATTACTCAAAGGAGGGATTAAATAACAACATTCGGAGGCACAAAATAGACTCGGGAAGCGCAGGCCATTGTTCCAGATTAAGAAATGCCTAACCAAGATAAAAGCAGTAAACAAAAAAAAATGATAAGACTCATTGTGCCACTGATCATGAGCCGATGTTGCAGACCCTACCATACGACAAATTTAGCCGCACCCAAGAAAATCAAAAATCAGAACTGCATATAAGGCAGTCCTCAACTTCGAAATCTTAAGAGTAAGACGAACTGACCACCGGTGGACCGCCAGGGTGGCAGAGTAGACCGCCAGAGTTCAACGTTCTAGAAGAAGGGGATGACGATTACTCAAAGGAGGGATAAAATAACAACATTCGGGGGGCACAAAAGAGACTCGGGCAGCGCAGGCCAATGTCCCAGAATAAGAAACGCCCAACCCAGAGAAAAGCATGAATGAAAGAAGAAACGATAAGACTCATTGAGCAAGTGATCATGAGCCGATGTTGCAGACCCTACCATACGACAAATTTAGCCGCACCCAAGAAAATCAAAAATCAGAATTGCATATAAGGCAGTCCTCAACCTCGAAATCTTAAGAGTAAGACGAACTGACAACCGGTGGTCCACCAGGGTGGCAGAGTGGACAGCAAGAGTTTAAGGGTCTAGAAGATGGGGATGACGATTACTCAAAGGAGGGATTAAATAACAACATTCGGAGGCACAAAATAGACTCGGGAAGCGCAGGCCATTGTTCCAGATTAAGAAATGCCTAACCCAGATAAAAGCAGTAAACAAAAAAATGATAAGACTCATTGTGCCACTGATCATGAGCCGATGTTGCAGACCCTACCATACGACAAATTTACCCGCACCCAAGAAAATCAAAAATCAGGACAGCATATAAGGCAGTCCTCAACCTGGAAATCTCAAGAGTAAGACGAATTGACAAACGGTGGACCACCAGGGCGGCAGAGTGGACAGCAGCCATAGTTCAAGGTTCTAGAAGAAGGGGATGACGATTACTCAAAGTAGGGATAAAATAACAACATTCGGAGGCACCAAATAGACTCGGGAAGCGCAGGTCATTGTTCCAGATTAAGATATGCCTAACCCAGATAAAAACAGTAAACAAAAAAATGATAAGACTCATTGTGCCACTGATCATGAGCCGATGTTGCAGACCCTACCATACGACAAATTTACCCGCACCCAAGAAAATCAAAAATCAGGACAGCATATAAGGCAGTCCTCAACCTGGAAATCTCAAGAGTAAGACGAATTGACAAACGGTGGACCACCAGGGCGGCAGAGTGGACAGCAGCCATAGTTCAAGGTTCTAGAAGAAGGGGATGATGATTACCCAAAAAGGGATGAAATAACAACATTCTGAGGCACAAAATAGACTCGGGCCGCGCAGGCCGATTTCCCGGAATACGAAATGTCTAACCCAGCCAAACGCAGTAAAGAAAGAAAAAATGATAAGTCTCATTGAGCCAGTGATCATGAGCCGATATTGCAGACCCTACCGTACGACAAATTTATCCGCAGGGAAGAAAATAAAAATCAGGACTGCATATAAGGCAGTCCTCAACTTCGAAATCTTAAGAGTAAGACGAACTGACAACCGGTGGACCACCAGGGTGGCAGAGTGGACAGCCAGAGTTCAAGGTTCTAGAAGAAGGGGATGACGATTACTCAAAGGAGGGATTAAATAACAACATTCGGAGGCACAAAATAGACTCGGGAAGCGCAGGCCATTGTTCCAGATTAAGAAATGCCTAACCCAGATAAAAGCAGTAAACAAAAAAATGATAAGACTCATTGTGCCACTGATCATGAGCCGATGTTGCAGACCCTACCATACGACAAATTTAGCCGCACCCAAGAAAATCAAAAATCAGAATTGCATATAAGGCAGTCCTCAACCTCGAAATCTTAAGAGTAAGACGAACTGACAACCGGTGGTCCACCAGGGTGGCAGAGTGGACAGCAAGAGTTTAAGGGTCTAGAAGATGGGGATGACGATTACTCAAAGGAGGGATTAAATAACAACATTCGGAGGCACAAAATAGACTCGGGAAGCGCAGGCCGTTGTTCCAGATTAAGAAATGCCTAACCAAGATAAAAGCAGTAAACAAAAAAAATGATAAGACTCATTGTGCCACTGATCATGAGCCGATGTGGCAGACCCTACCATACGACAAATTTAGCCGCACCCAAGAAAATCAAAAATCAGAACTGCATATAAGGCAGTCCTCAACTTCGAAATCTTAAGAGTAAAACGAACTGACCACCGGTGGACCACCAGGGTGGCAGAGTGGACAGCCAGAGTTCAACGTTCTAGAAGAAGGGGATGACGATTACTCAAAGGAGGGATAAAATAACATTCGGGGGCACAAAAGAGACTCGGGCAGCGCAGGCCAATGTCCCAGAATAAGAAACGCCCAACCCAGAGAAAAGCATGAATGAAAGAAGAAACGATAAGACTCATTGTGCCACTGATCATGAGCCGATGTTGCAGACCCTACCATACGACAAAATTAGCCGCACCCAAGAAAATAGAAAATCAGAATTGCATATAAGGCAGTCCTCAACCTCGAAATCTTAAGAGTAAGACGAACTGACAACCGGTGGTCCACCAGGGTGGCAGAGTGGACAGCAAGAGTTTAGGGGTCTAGAAGATGGGGATGACGATTACTCAAAGGAGGGATTAAATAACAACATTCGGAGGCACAAAATAGACTCGGGAAGCGCAGGCCATTGTTCCAGATTAAGAAATGCCTAACCCAGATAAAAGCAGTAAACAAAAAAATGATAAGACTCATTGTGCCACTGATCATGAGCCGATGTTGCAGACCCTACCATACGACAAATTTAGCCGCACCCAAGAAAATCAAAAATCAGAACTGCATATAAGGCAGTCCTCAACTTCGAAATCTTAAGAGTAAGACGAACTGACCACCGGTGGACCGCCAGGGTGGCAGAGTGGACCGCCAGAGTTCAACGTTCTAGAAGAAGGGGATGACGATTACTCAAAGGAGGGATAAAATAACAACATTCGGGGGGCACAAAAGAGACTCGGGCAGCGCAGGCCAATGTCCCAGAATAAGAAACGCCCAACCCAGAGAAAAGCATGAATGAAAGAAGAAACGATAAGACTCATTGAGCAAGTGATCATGAGCCGATGTTGCAGACCCTACCATACGACAAATTTAGCCGCACCCAAGAAAATCAAAAATCAGAATTGCATATAAGGCAGTCCTCAACCTCGAAATCTTAAGAGTAAGACGAACTGACAACCGGTGGTCCACCAGGGTGGCAGAGTGGACAGCAAGAGTTTAAGGGTCTAGAAGATGGGGATGACGATTACTCAAAGGAGGGATTAAATAACAACATTCGGAGGCACAAAATAGACTCGGGAAGCGCAGGCCATTGTTCCAGATTAAGAAATGCCTAACCCAGATAAAAGCAGTAAACAAAAAAATGATAAGACTCATTGTGCCACTGATCATGAGCCGATGTTGCAGACCCTACCATACGACAAATTTACCCACACCAAAGGAAATAAATAATCAGAATTGCATATAAGGCAGTCCTCAACCTCGAAATCTTAAGAGTAAGACGAACTGACAACCGGTGGTCCACCAGGGTGGCAGAGTGGACAGCCAGAGTTCAAGGTTCTAGAAGAAGGGGATGACGATTACTCAAAGGAGGGATTAAATAACAACATTCGGAGGCACAAAATAGACTCGGGAAGCGCAGGCCATTGTTCCAGATTAAGAAATGCCTAGCCCAGATAAAAGCAGTAAACAAAAAATGATAAGACTCATTGTGCCACTGATCATGAGCCGATGTTGCAGACACTACCATACGACAAATTTAGCCGCGCCCAAGAAAATCAAAAATCAGAATTGCATATAAGGCAGTCCTCAACCTCGAAATCTTAAGAGTAAGACGAACTGACAACCGGTGGTCCACCAGAGTGGCAGAGTGGACAGCAAGAGTTTAAGGGTCTAGAAGATGGGGATGACGGTTACTCAAAGGAGGGATTAAATAACAACATTCGGAGGCACAAAACAGACTCGGGAAGCGCAGGCCATTGCTCCAGATTAAGAAATGCCTAACCAAGATAAAAGCAGTAAACAAAAAAAATGATAAGTCTCATTGTGCCACTGATCATGAGCCGATGTTGCAGACCCTACCATACGACAAATTTAGCCGCACCCAAGAAAATCAAAAATCAGAACTGCATATGAGGCAGTCCTCAACTTCGAAATCTTAAGAGTAAGACGAACTGACCACCGGTGGACCGCCAGGGTGGCAGAGTGGACCGCCAGAGTTCAACGTTCTAGAAGAAGGGGATGACGATTACTCAAAGGAGGGATTAAATAACAACATTCGGAGGCACAAAATAGACTCGGGAAGCGCAGGCCATTGTTCCAGATTAAGAAATGCCTAACCCAGATAAAAGCAGTAAACAAAAAAATGATAAGACTCATTGTGCCACTGATCATGAGCCGATGTTGCAGACCCTACCATACGACAAATTTAGCCGCGCCCAAGAAAATCAAAAATCAGAATTGCATATAAGGCAGTCCTCAACCTAGAAATCTTAAGAGTAAGACGAACTGACAACCGGTGGTCCACCAGGGTGGCAGAGTGGACAGCAAGAGTTTAAGGGTCTAGAAGATGGGGATGACGATTACTCAAAGGAGGGATTAAATAACAACATTCGGAGGCACAAAATAGACTCGGGAAGCGCAGGCCATTGTTCCAGATTAAGAAATGCCTAACCAAGATAAAAGCAGTAAACAAAAAAAAATGATAAGACTCATTGTGCCACTGATCATGAGCCGATGTTGCAGACCCTACCATACGACAAATTTAGCCGCACCCAAGAAAATCAAAAATCAGAACTGCATATAAGGCAGTCCTCAACTTCGAAATCTTAAGAGTAAGACGAACTGACCACCGGTGGACCGCCAGGGTGGCAGAGTAGACCGCCAGAGTTCAACGTTCTAGAAGAAGGGGATGACGATTACTCAAAGGAGGGATAAAATAACAACATTCGGGGGGCACAAAAGAGACTCGGGCAGCGCAGGCCAATGTCCCAGAATAAGAAACGCCCAACCCAGAGAAAAGCATGAATGAAAGAAGAAACGATAAGACTCATTGAGCAAGTGATCATGAGCCGATGTTGCAGACCCTACCATACGACAAATTTAGCCGCACCCAAGAAAATCAAAAATCAGAATTGCATATAAGGCAGTCCTCAACCTCGAAATCTTAAGAGTAAGACGAACTGACAACCGGTGGTCCACCAGGGTGGCAGAGTGGACAGCAAGAGTTTAAGGGTCTAGAAGATGGGGATGACGATTACTCAAAGGAGGGATTAAATAACAACATTCGGAGGCACAAAATAGACTCGGGAAGCGCAGGCCATTGTTCCAGATTAAGAAATGCCTAACCCAGATAAAAGCAGTAAACAAAAAAATGATAAGACTCATTGTGCCACTGATCATGAGCCGATGTTGCAGACCCTACCATACGACAAATTTAGCCGCACCCAAGAAAATCAAAAATCAGAATTGCATATAAGGCAGTCCTCAACCTCGAAATCATAAGAGTAAGACGAACTGACAACCGGTGGTCCACCAGGGTGGCAGAGTGGACAGCCAGAGTTCAAGGTTCTAGAAGAAGGGGATGACGATTACTCAAAGGAGGGATTAAATAACAACATTCGGAGGCACAAAATAGACTCGGGAAGCGCAGGCCATTGTTCCAGATTAAGAAATGCCTAACCCAGATAAAAGCAGTAAACAAAAAAATGATAAGACTCATTGTGCCACTGATCATGAGCCGATGTTGCAGACCCTACCATACGACAAATTTAGCCGCGCCCAAGAAAATCAAAAATCAGAATTGCATATAAGGCAGTCCTCAACCTCGAAATCTTAAGAGTAAGACGAACTGACAACCGGTGGTCCACCAGAGTGGCAGAGTGGACAGCAAGAGTTTAAGGGTCTAGAAGATGGGGATGACGGTTACTCAAAGGAGGGATTAAACAACAACATTCGGAGGCACAAAATAGACTCGGGAAGCGCAGGCCATTGCTCCAGATTAAGAAATGCCTAACCAAGATAAAAGCAGTAAACAAAAAAAAATGATAAGACTCATTGTGCCACTGATCATGAGCCGATGTTGCAGACCCTACCATACGACAAATTTAGCCGCACCCAAGAAAATCAAAAATCAGAACTGCATATAAGGCAGTCCTCAACTTCGAAATCTTAAGAGTAAGACGAATTGACAAACGGTAGACCACCAGGGTGGCAGAGTGGACAGCCAGAGTTCAAGGTTCTAGAAGAAGGGGAAGACGATTACCCAAAGGAGGGATGAAATAACCACATTCGGAGGCAAAAAATAGACTCGGGCAGCGCAGGCCAATGTCTCCTTTTAAGAAACTCCTGACTGATAGAAAAGCAGGAAAGAAAAAAAATGATAAAACTCATTGAGCCACTGATCGTGAGCCGATGTTGCAAACCCTACCGTACGACAAATTTACCCGCACCGAAGAAAATAAAAATAATGGCAGCATATAAGGCAGTCTTCAACATCGAAATCATAACCGTAAGACGAACTGACAACCGGTGGACGACCAGGGTGGCAGAGTGGACAGCCACAGTTCAAGGTTCTAGAAGAAGGGGATCCCGATTTGTCAAAGGAGGGATGAAATAACATTCGTAGGCACAAAATAGACTCGGGCAGCGAGGCCAATGTCCCAGATTACGAAACGCCTATCCCAGAGAAAAGCAGAAAGAAAGGAGAAAGGATAAGACTCATTAAACCAAGGATCATGAGCCGATGTTGCAGACCCTACCATACGACAAATTTACCCGCACCAAAGGAAATAAATAATCAGGACAGCATACAAGGCAGTCCTCAACCTCGAAATCTTAAGAGTAAGACGAACTGACAACCGGTGGTCTACCAGGGTGGCAGAGTGGACAGCAAGAGTTTAAGGTTCTAGAAGAAGGGGATGACGATTACTCAAAGGAGGGATGAAATAACAACATTCGGAGGTACAAAATAGACTCCGGAAGCGCAGGCCATTGTTCCAGATTAAGAAATGCCTAACCCAGATAAAAGCAGTAAACAAAAAAAATGATAAAACTCATTGTGCCACTGATCATGAGCCGATGTTACAGACCCTACCATACGACAAATTTAGCCGCACCCAAGAAAATCAAAAATCAGAACTGCATATAAGGCAGTCCTCAACCTCGAAATCTTAAGAGTAAGACGAACTGACAACCGGTGGAACACCGGGGTGGCAGAGTGGACAGCCAGAGTTCAAGGTTCTAGAAGAAGGGGATGACAATTACTCAAAGGAGGGATGAAATAACAGCATTCGGAGGTACAAAATTGACTAGGGAAGCGCAGCCTATTGTTCCAGATTAAGAAATGCCTAACCAAGATAAAAGTAGTGAACAAAAAAAATGGTAAGACTCATTGTGCCACTGATCATGAGCCGATGTTGCAGACCCTACCGTACGACAAATTTTCCCGCACCCAAGAAAATCAAAAATCAGAACTGCATATAAGGCAGTCCTCAACCTCGAAATATTAAGAGTAAGACGAACTGACAACCGGTGGAACACCAGGGTGGCAGAGTGGACAGCCAGAGTTCAAGGTTCTAGAAGAAGGGGATGATGATTACTCAAAGGAGGGATGAAATAACAGCATTCGGAGGTACAAAATAGACTCGGGAAGCGCAGGCCATTGTTCCAGATTAAGAAATGCCTAACCAAGAAAAAAGCAGTAAACAAAAAAAATGATAAGACTCATTGTGCCACTGATCATGAGCCGATGTTGCAGACACTACCGTACGACAAATTTACCCGCACCCAAGAAAATCAAAAATCAGAACTGTATATAAGGCAGTCCTCAACCTCGAAATCTTAAGAGTAAGACTAACTGACAACCGGTGGAACACCAGGGTGGCAGAGTGGACAGCCAGAGTTCAAGGTTCTAGAAGAAGGGGATGACGATTACTCAAAGGAGGGATGATATAACAACATTTGGAGGCACAAAATAGACTCGGGCCGCGCAGGCCAATGTTCCAGATTAAGAAACGCCTAACCCAGAAAAAAGCAGTAAACAAAAAAATGATAAGACTCATTGTGCCACTGATCATGAGCCGATGTTGCAGACACTACCATACGACAAATTTAGCCGCGCCCAAGAAAATCAAAAATCAGAATTGCATATAAGGCAGTCCTCAACCTCGAAATCTTAAGAGTAAGACGAACTGACAACCGGTGGTCCACCAGAGTGGCAGAGTGGACAGCAAGAGTTTAAGGGTCTAGAAGATGGGGATGACGGTTACTCAAAGGAGGGATTAAATAACAACATTCGGAGGCACAAAATAGACTCGGGAAGCGCAGGCCATTGCTCCAGATTAAGAAATGCCTAACCAAGATAAAAGCAGTAAACAAAAAAAATGATAAGTCTCATTGTGCCACTGATCATGAGCCGATGTTGCAGACCCTACCATACGACAAATTTAGCCGCACCCAAGAAAATCAAAAATCAGAACTGCATATGAGGCAGTCCTCAACTTCGAAATCTTAAGAGTAAGACGAACTGACCACCGGTGGACCGCCAGGGTGGCAGAGTGGACCGCCAGAGTTCAACGTTCTAGAAGAAGGAGATGACGATTACTCAAAGGAGGGATTAAATAACAACATTCGGAGGCACAAAATAGACTCGGGAAGCGCAGGCCATTGTTCCAGATTAAGAAATGCCTAACCCAGATAAAAGCAGTAAACAAAAAAATGATAAGACTCATTGTGCCACTGATCATGAGCCGATGTTGCAGACCCTACCATACGACAAATTTAGCCGCGCCCAAGAAAATCAAAAATCAGAATTGCATATAAGGCAGTCCTCAACCTCGAAATCTTAAGAGTAAGACGAACTGACAACCGGTGGTCCACCAGGGTGGCAGAGTGGACAGCAAGAGTTTAAGGGTCTAGAAGATGGGGATGACGATTACTCAAAGGAGGGATTAAATAACAACATTCGGAGGCACAAAATAGACTCGGGAAGCGCAGGCCATTGTTCCAGATTAAGAAATGCCTAACCAAGATAAAAGCAGTAAACAAAAAAAAATGATAAGACTCATTGTGCCACTGATCATGAGCCGATGTTGCAGACCCTACCATACGACAAATTTAGCCGCACGCAAGAAAATCAAAAATCAGAACTGCATATAAGGCAGTCCTCAACTTCGAAATCTTAAGAGTAAGACGAACTGACCACCGGTGGACCGCCAGGGTGGCAGAGTAGACCGCCAGAGTTCAACGTTCTAGAAGAAGGGGATGACGATTACTCAAAGGAGGGATAAAATAACAACATTCGGGGGGCACAAAAGAGACTCGGGCAGCGCAGGCCAATGTCCCAGAATAAGAAACGCCCAACCCAGAGAAAAGCATGAATGAAAGAAGAAACGATAAGACTCATTGAGCAAGTGATCATGAGCCGATGTTGCAGACCCTACCATACGACAAATTTAGCCGCACCCAAGAAAATCAAAAATCAGAATTGCATATAAGGCAGTCCTCAACCTCGAAATCTTAAGAGTAAGACGAACTCACAACCGGTGGTCCACCAGGGTGGCAGAGTGGACAGCAAGAGTTTAAGGGTCTAGAAGATGGGGATGACGATTACTCAAAGGAGGGATTAAATAACAACATTCGGAGGCACAAAATAGACTCGGGAAGCGCAGGCCATTGTTCCAGATTAAGAAATGCCTAACCCAGATAAAAGCAGTAAACAAAAAAATGATAAGACTCATTGTGCCACTGATCATGAGCCGATGTTGCAGACCCTACCATACGACAAATTTAGCCGCACCCAAGAAAATCAAAAATCAGAATTGCATATAAGGCAGTCCTCAACCTCGAAATCTTAAGAGTAAGACGAACTGACAACCGGTGGTCCACCAGGGTGGCAGAGTGGACAGCCAGAGTTCAAGGTTCTAGAAGAAGGGGATGACGATTACTCAAAGGAGGGATTAAATAACAACATTCGGAGGCACAAAATAGACTCGGGAAGCGCAGGCCATTGTTCCAGATTAAGAAATGCCTAACCCAGATAAAAGCAGTAAACAAAAAAATGATAAGACTCATTGTGCCACTGATCATGAGCCGATGTTGCAGACCCTACCATACGACAAATTTAGCCGCGCCCAAGAAAATCAAAAATCAGAATTGCATATAAGGCAGTCCTCAACCTCGAAATCTTAAGAGTAAGACGAACTGACAACCGGTGGTCCACCAGAGTGGCAGAGTGGACAGCAAGAGTTTAAGGGTCTAGAAGATGGGGATGACGGTTACTCAAAGGAGGGATTAAACAACAACATTCGGAGGCACAAAATAGACTCGGGAAGCGCAGGCCATTGCTCCAGATTAAGAAATGCCTAACCAAGATAAAAGCAGTAAACAAAAAAAAATGATAAGACTCATTGTGCCACTGATCATGAGCCGATGTTGCAGACCCTACCATACGACAAATTTAGCCGCACCCAAGAAAATCAAAAATCAGAACTGCATATAAGGCAGTCCTCAACTTCGAAATCTTAAGAGTAAGACGAACTGACCACCGGTGGGCCGCCAGGGTGGCAGAGTGGACCGCCAGAGTTCAACGTTCTAGAAGAAGGGGATGACGATTACTCAAAGGAGGGATAAAATAACAACATTCGGGGGCACAAAAGAGACTCGGGCAGCGCAGGCCAATGTCCCAGAATAAGAAACGCCCAACCCAGAGAAAAGCATGAATGAAAGAAGAAACGATAAGACTCATTGAGCAAGTGATCATGAGCCGATGTTGCAGACCCTACCATACGACAAATTTACCCGCACCAAAGGAAATAAATAATCAGGACAGCATACAAGGCAGTCCTCAACCTCGAAATCTTAAGAGTAAGACGAACTGACAACCGGTGGTCTACCAGGGTGGCAGAGTGGACAGCAAGAGTTTAAGGTTCTAGAAGAAGGGGATGACGATTACTCAAAGGAGGGATGAAATAACAACATTCGGAGGTACAAAATAGACTCGGGAAGCGCAGGCCATTGTTCCAGATTAAGAAATGCCTAACCCAGATAAAAGCAGTAAACAAAAAAAATGATAAAACTCATTGTGCCACTGATCATGAGCCGATGTTACAGACCCTACCATACGACAAATTTAGCCGCACCCAAGAAAATCAAAAATCAGAACTGCATATAAGGCAGTCCTCAACCTCGAAATCTTAAGAGTAAGACGAACTGACAACCGGTGGAACACCGGGGTGGCAGAGTGGACAGCCAGAGTTCAAGGTTCTAGAAGAAGGGGATGACAATTACTCAAAGGAGGGATGAAATAACAGCATTCGGAGGTACAAAATTGACTAGGGAAGCGCAGCCTATTGTTCCAGATTAAGAAATGCCTAACCAAGATAAAAGTAGTGAACAAAAAAAATGGTAAGACTCATTGTGCCACTGATCATGAGCCGATGTTGCAGACCCTACCGTACGACAAATTTTCCCGCACCCAAGAAAATCAAAAATCAGAACTGCATATAAGGCAGTCCTCAACCTCGAAATATTAAGAGTAAGACGAACTGACAACCGGTGGAACACCAGGGTGGCAGAGTGGACAGCCAGAGTTCAAGGTTCTAGAAGAAGGGGATGATGATTACTCAAAGGAGGGATGAAATAACAGCATTCGGAGGTACAAAATAGACTCGGGAAGCGCAGGCCATTGTTCCAGATTAAGAAATGCCTAACCAAGAAAAAAGCAGTAAACAAAAAAAATGATAAGACTCATTGTGCCACTGATCATGAGCCGATGTTGCAGACCCTACCGTACGACAAATTTACCCGCACCCAAGAAAATCAAAAATCAGAACTGTATATAAGGCAGTCCTCAACCTCGAAATCTTAAGAGTAAGACTAACTGACAACCGGTGGAACACCAGGGTGGCAGAGTGGACAGCCAGAGTTCAAAGTTCTAGAAGAAGGGGATGACGATTACTCAAAGGAGGGATGAAATAACAGCATTCGGAGGTACAAAAAGACTCGGGAAGCGCAGGCCATTGTTCCAGATTAAGAAATGCCTAACCAAGATAAAAGCAGTAAACAAAAAAAAGATAAGACTCATTGTGCCACTGATCATGAGCCGATGTTGCATACCCTACCGTACGACAAATTTACCCGCACCCAAGGAAATCAAAAATCAGAACTGTATATAAGGCAGTCCTCAACCTCGAAATCTTAAGAGTAAGACGAACTGACAACCGGTGGAACACCAGGGTGGCAGAGTGGACAGCCAGAGTTCAAGGTTCTAGAAGAAGGGGATGACGATTACTCAAAGGAGGGATGAAATAACAGCATTCGGAGGTACAAAATAGACTAGGGAAGCGCAGGCCATTGTTCCAGATTAAGAAATGCCTAACCAAGATAAAAGCAGTAAACAAAAAAAAATGATAAGACTCATTGTGCCACTGATCATGAGCCGATGTTGCAGACCCTACCGTACGACAAATTTACCCGCAACCAAGAAAATCAAAAATCAGAACTGCATATAAGGCAGTCCTCAACCTCGAAATCTTAAGAGTAAGACGAACTGACAACCGGTGGAACACCAGGGTGGCAGAGTGGACAGCCAGAGTTCAAGGTTCTAGAAGAAGGGGATGACGATTACTCAAAGGAGGGATGAAATAACAACATTCGGAGGTACAAAATAGACTCGGGAAGCGCAGGCCATTGTTCCAGATTAAGAAATGCCTAACCCAGATAAAAGCAGTAAACAAAAAAAATGATAAGACTCATTGTGCCACTGATCATGAGCCGATGTTGCAGACCCTACCGTACGACAAATTTACCCGCACCCAAGAAAATCAAAAATCAGGACAGCATATAAGGCAGTCCTCAACCTCGATATCTTAAGAGTAAGACGAACTGACAACCGGTGGAACACCAGGGGGGAAGAGTGGACAGCCAGTGTTCAAGGTTCTAGAAGAAGGGGATGACGATTACTCAAAGGAGGGATGAAATAACAACATTCGGAGGTACAAAATAGACTCGGGAAGCGCAGGCCATTGTTCCAGATTAAGAAATGCCTAACCCAGATAAAAGCAGTAAACAAAAAAAATGATAAGACTCATTGTGCCACTGATCATGAGCCGATGTTGCAGACCCTACCGTACGACAAATTTACCCGCACCCAAGAAAATCAAAAATCAGAACTGCATATAAGGCAGTCCTCAACCTCGAAATCTTAAGAGTAAGACGAACTGACAACCGGTAGAACACCAGGGTGGCAGAGTGGACAGCCAGAGTTCAAGGTTCTAGAAGAAGGGGATGACGATTACTCAAAGGAGGGATGAAATAACAACATTCGGAGGTACAAAATAGACTCGGGAAGCGCAGGCCAATGTCCAGAATAACAATCGCCTAACCACGAGAAAAGCAGGAAAGAAAGAAGAACCGATAACACTAATCGAGCAACTGATCATGAGCCGATGTTGTAGACCCTACCGTACGACAAATTTACCCGCACCAAAGAAAATAAATAATCAGGACAGCATATAAGGCAGTCCTCAACCTCGAAATCTTAAGAGTAAGACGAATTGACAACCGGTGGACCACCAGGGTGGCAGAGTGGACAGCCAGAGTTCAATATTCTAGAAGAAGGGGATGACGATTACTCAAAGGAGGGATGAAATAACAACATTCGGAGGCACAAAATAGACTCGGGCAGCGCAGTCCAATGTCCAGAATAACAATCGCCTAACCACGAGAAAAGCAGGAAAGAAAGAAGAACCGATAACATTAATCGAGCAACTGATCATGAGCCGATGTTGTAGACCCTACCGTACGACAAATTTACCCGCACCAAAGAAAATAAAAAATCAGGACAGCATATAAGGCAGTCCTCAGCCTCGAAATCTTAAGAGTAAGACGAACTGACAACCGGTGGACCACCAGGGTGGCAGAGTGGAGAGCCAGAGTTCAATGCTCTAGAAGAAGGGGATGACGATTACTCAAAAGAGGGATGAATAACAACATTCGGAGGCACAAAATAGACTCGGGCAGCGTAGGCCAATGTCCAGAATAACAATCGCCTAACCACAGAGAAAAGCAGGAAAGAAAGAAGAACCGATAACATTAATCGAGCAACTGATCATGAGCCGATGTTGTAGACCCTACCCTACGACAAATTTACCCGCACCAAAGAAAATAAATAATCAGGACAGCATATAAGGCAGTCCTCAACCTCGAAATCTTAAGAGTAAGACGAACTGACCACCGGTGGACCGCCAGGGTGGCAGAGTAGACCGCCAGAGTTCAACGTTCTAGAAGAAGGGGATGACGATTACTCAAAGGAGGGATAAAATAACAACATTCGGGGGGCACAAAAGAGACTCGGGCAGCGCAGGCCAATGTCCCAGAATAAGAAACGCCCAACCCAGAGAAAAGCATGAATGAAAGAAGAAACGATGACTCATTGAGCAAGTGATCATGAGCCGATGTTGCAGACCCTACCATACGACAAATTTAGCCGCACCCAAGAAAATCAAAAATCAGAATTGCATATAAGGCAGTCCTCAACCTCGAAATCGTAAGAGTAAGACGAACTGACAACCGGTGGTCCACCGGGGTGGCAGAGTGGACAGCAAGAGTTTAAGGGTCTAGAAGATGGGGATGACGATTACTCAAAGGAGGGATTAAATAACAACATTCGGAGGCACAAAATAGACTCGGGAAGCGCAGGCCATTGTTCCAGATTAAGAAATGCCTAACCCAGATAAAAGCAGTAAACAAAAAAATGATAAGACTCATTGTGCCACTGATCATGAGCCGATGTTGCAGACCCTACCGTACGACAAATTTACCCGCACCCAAGAAAATCAAAAATCAGGACAGCATATAAGGCAGTCCTCAACCTGGAAATCTCAAGAGTAAGACGAATTGACAAACGGTGGACCACCAGGGTGGCAGAGTGGACAGCCATAGTTCAAGGTTCTTGAAGAAGGGGATGATGATTACCCAAAAAGGGATGAAATAACAACATTCTGAGGCACAAAATAGACTCGGGCCGCGCAGGCCGATTTCCCGGAATACGAAATGCTAACCCAGCCAAACGCAGTAAAGAAAGAAAAAATGATAAGTCTCATTGGGCCAGTGATCATGAGCCGATATTGCAGACCCTACCGTACGACAAATTTATCCGCAGGGAAGAAAATAAAAATCAGGACTGCATATAAGGCAGTCCTCAACTTCGAAATCTTAAGAGTAAGACGAACTGACAACCGGTGGACCACCAGGGTGGCAGAGTGGACAGCCAGAGTTCAAGGTTCTAGAAGAAGGGGATGACGATTACTCAAAGGAGGGATTAAATAAAAACATTCGGAGGCACAAAATAGACTCGGGAAGCGCAGGCCATTGTTCCAGATTAAGAAATGCCTAACCCAGATAAAAGCAGTAAACAAAAAAAATGATAAGACTCATTGTGCCACTGATCATGAGCCGATGTGGCAGACCCTACCATACGACAAATTTAGCCGCACCCAAGAAAATCAAAAATCAGAATTGCATATAAGGCAGTCCTCAACCTCGAAATCTTAAGAGTAAGACGAACTGACAACCGGTGGTCCACCAGGGTGGCAGAGTGGACAGCAAGAGTTTAAGGGTCTAGAAGATGGGGATGACGATTACTCAAAGGAGGGATTAAATAACAACATTCGGACGCACAAAATAGACTCGGGAAGCGCAGGCCATTGTTCCAGATTAAGAAATGCCTAACCAAGATAAAAGCAGTAAACAAAAAAAATGATAAGACTCATTGTGCCACAGATCATGAGCCGATGTGGCAGACCCTACCATACGACAAATTTAGCCGCACCCAAGAAAATCAAAAATCAGAACTGCATATAAGGCAGTCCTCAACTTCGAAATCTTAAGAGTAAGACGAACTGACCACCGGTGGACCACCAGGGTGGCAGAGTGGACAGCCAGAGTTCAACGTTCTAGAAGAAGGGGATGATGATTACTCAAAGGAGGGATAAAATAACAACATTCGGGGGCACGAAAGAGACTCGGGCAGCGCAGGCCAATGTCCCAGAATAAGAAACGCCCAACCCAGAGAAAAGCATGAATGAAAGAAGAAACGATAAGACTCATTGTGCCACTGATCATGAGCCGATGTTGCAGACCCTACCATACGACAAATTTAGCCGCACCCAAGAAAATCAAAAATCAGAATTGCATATAAGGCAGTCCTCAACCTCGAAATCTTAAGAGTAAGACGAACTGACAACCGGTGGTCCACCAGGGTGGCAGAGTGGACAGCAAGAGTTTAAGGGTCTAGAAGATGGGGATGACGATTACTCAAAGGAGGGATTAAATAACAACATTCGGAGGCACAAAATAGACTCGGGAAGCGCAGGCCATTGTTCCAGATTAAGAAATGCCTAACCCAGATAAAAGCAGTAAACAAAAAATGATAAGACTCATTGTGCCACTGATCATGAGCCGATGTTGGAGACCCTACCATACGACAAATTTAGCCGCGCCCAAGAAAATCAAAAATCAGAATTGCATATAAGGCAGTCCTCAACCTCGAAATCTTAAGAGTAAGACGAACTGACAACCGGTGGACCGCCAGGGTGGCAGAGTGGACCGCCAGAGTTCAACGTTCTAGAAGAAGGGGATGACGATTACTCAAAGGAGGGATAAAATAACAACATTCGGGGGGCACAAAAGAGACTCGGGCAGCGCAGGCCAATGTCACAGAATAAGAAACGCCCAACCCAGAGAAAAGCATGAATGAAAGAAGAAACGATAAGACTCATTGAGCAAGTGATCATGAGCCGATGTTGCAGACCCTACCATACGACAAATTTAGCCGCACCCAAGAAAATCAAAAATCAGAATTGCATATAAGGCAGTCCTCAACCTCGAAATCTTAAGAGTAAGACGAACTGACAACCGGTGGTCCACCAGGGTGGCAGAGTGGACAGCAAGAGTTTAAGGGTCTAGAAGATGGGGATGACGATTACTTAAAGGAGGGATTAAATAACAACATTCGGAGGCACAAAATAGACTCGGGAAGCGCAGGCCATTGTTCCAGATTAAGAAATGCCTAACCCAGATAAAAGCAGTAAACAAAAAAATGATAAGACTCATTGTGCCACTGATCATGAGCCGATGTTGCAGACCCTACCATACGACAAATTTAGCCGCACCCAAGAAAATCAAAAATCAGAATTGCATATAAGGCAGTCCTCAACCTCGAAATCTTAAGAGTAGGACGAACTGACAACCGGTGGTCTACCAGGGTGGCAGAGTGGACAGCAAGAGTTTAAGGTTCTAGAAGATGGGGATGACGATTACTCAAAGGAGGGATGAAATAACAACATTCGGCGGTACAAAATAGACTCGGGCAGCGCAGGCCATTGTTCCAGATTAAGAAATGCCTAACCCAGATAAAAGCAGTAAACAATAAAAATGATACGACTCATTGTGCCACTGTTGATGATCCGATGTTGCAGACCCTACCGTACGACAAATTTACCCGAACCCAAGAAAATCAAAAATCAGAACTGTATATAAGGCAGCCCTCAACCTCGAAATCTTAAGAGTAAGACGAACTGACAACCGGTGGACCACCAGGGTGGCAGAGTGGACAGCCAGAGTTCAAGGTTCTAGAAGAAGGGGATGACGGTTACTCAAAGGAGGGATGAAATAACAACATTCGGAGGTACAAAATAGACTCGGGAAGCGCAGGCCATTGTTCCAGATTAAGAAATGCCTAACCCAGATAAAAGCAGTAAACAAAAAAAATGATAAGACTCATTGTGCCACTGATCATGAGCCGATGTTGCAGACCCTACCATACGACAAATTTAGCCGCACCCAAGAAAATCAAAAATCAGAACTGCATATAAGGCAGTCCTCAACCTCGAAATCTTAAGAGTAAGACGAACTGACAACCGGTGGTCCACCAGGGTGGCAGAGTGGACAGCCAGAGTTCAAGGTTCTAGAAGAAGGGGATGACGATTACTCAAAGGAGGGATTAAATAACAACATTCGGAGGCACAAAATAGACTCGGGAAGCGCAGGCCATTGTTCCCGATTAAGAAATGCCTAACCCAGATAAAAGCAGTAAACAAAAAATGATAAGACTCATTGTGCCACTGATCATGAGCCGATGTTGCAGACCCTACCATACGACAAATTTAGCCGCGCCCAAGAAAATCAAAAATCAGAATTGCATATAAGGCAGTCCTCAACCTCGAAATCTTAAGAGTAGGACGAACTGACAACCGGTGGTCCACCAGGGTGGCAGAGTGGACAGCAAGAGTTTAAGGGTCTAGAAGATGGGGATGACGATTACTCAAAAGAGGGATTAAATAACAACATTCGGAGGCACAAAATACTCGGGAAGCGCAGGCCTTTGTTCCAGATTAAGAAATGCCTAACCAAGATAAAAGCAGTAAACAAAAAAAATGATAAGGCTCATTGTGCCACTGATCATGAGCCGATGTTTCAGACCCTACCATACGACAAATTTAGCCGCACCCAAGAAAATCAAAAATCAGAACTGCATATAAGGCAGTCCTCAACTTCGAAATCTTAAGAGTAAGACGAGCTGACCACCGGTGGACCGCCAGGGTGGCAGAGTGGACCGCCAGAGTTCAACGTTCGAGAAGAAGGGGATGACGATTACTCAAAGGAGGGATAAAATAACAACATTCGGGGGCACAAAAGAGACTCGGGCAGCGCAGGCCAATGTCCCAGAATAAGAAACGCCCAACCCAGAGAAAAGCATGAATGAAAGAAGAAACGATAAGACTCATTGAGCAAGTGATCATGAGCCGATGTTGCAGACCCTACCATACGACAAATTTACCCGCACCAAAGGAAATAAATAATCAGGACAGCATACAAGGCAGTCCTCAACCTCGAAATCTTAAGAGTAAGACGAATTGACAAACGGTAGACCACCAGGGTGGCAGAGTATACAGCCAGAGTTCAAGGTTCTAGAAGAAGGGGAAGACGATTACCCAAGGGAGGGATGAAATAACCCATTCCCCTTTAAATTTTTATCTATACAAAGCTGGTCAGGCGTTATCTCCTCAATGCCCTTTCTGCAATGCCCCTGAAACAATCGAACACTTTCTTTTAAATTGCCGCAGCTTTTCCTCGATGCGACGCACGCACCTTGAATACACGTTTAATCGGCTGAATCTCCCTTTATCTTTAACCGTTATTCTTTCCCTGGGTGCTTCCGTCATAGGATATTGCCACAGAGATGTCGTGATCGCCTTTCATTCCTTTGTTGCGGCGACAGGCCGGATGCCCTGCTAGATAGCTATGCCTTCATTCGCAAGATTTTTTTTTTCTGACAATCCTGTTCAATCCAAAGATTTTTTTTTTCTACTCTCAATGTTTTTTCTCGTACTTCTTTTTTTTCTCTAAAATAAACCGGGTCACAGCCTAATTATTACTGGCAGCTTCTTGGCCAATCCCCCGCGTGGGTACGCGCCATAACATAAGGAACCAACCAACCAACCAACCAACCAACATTCGGAGGCAAAAAATAAACTCGGGCAGCGCAGGCCAATGTCTCCTTTTAAGAAACTCCTGACTGATAGAAAAGCAGGAAAGAAAAAAAAATGATAAAACTCTTTGAGCCACTGATCGTGAGCCGGTGTTGCAAACCCTACCGTACGACAAATTTACCCGCACCGAAGAAAATAAAAATCATGGCAGCATATAAGGCAGTCTTCAACATCGAAATCATAACCGTAAGACGAACTGACAACCGGTGGACGACCAGGGTGGCAGAGTGGACAGCCAGAGTTCAAGGTTTTAGAAGAAGGGGATCCCGATTTGTCAAAGGAGGGATGAAATAACATTCGTAGTCACAGAATAGACTCGGGCAGCGAGGCCAATGTCCCAGATTACGAAACCCCTATCCCAGAGAAAAGCAGAAAGAAAGAAGAAAGTATAAGACTCATAAACCAAGGATCATGAGCCGATGTTGCAGACCCTACCATACGACAAATTTACCCGCACCAAAGAAAATAAATAATCAGGACAGCATACAAGGCAGTCCTCAACCTCGAAATCTTAAGAGTAAGACGAACTGACAACCGGTGGTCTACCAGGGTGGCAGAGTGGACAGCAAGAGTTTAAGGGTCTAGAAGATGGGGATGACGATTACTCAAAGGAGGGATGAAATAACAACATTCGGCGGTACAAAATAGACTCGGGCAGCGCAGGCCATTGTTCCAGATTAAGAAATGCCTAACCCAGATAAAAGCAGCAAACAATAAAAATGATAAGACTCATTGTGCCACTGTTCATGATCCGATGTTGCAGACCCTACCCTACGACAAATTTACCCGCACCCAAGAAAATCAAAAATCAGAACTGTATATAAGGCAGCCCTCAACCTCGAAATCTTAAGAGTAAGACGAACTGACAACCGGTGGTCCACCAGGGTGGCAGAGTGGACAGCCAGAGTTCAAGGTTCTAGAAGAAGGGGATGACGATTACTCAAAGGAGGGATTAAATAACAACATTCGGAGGCACAAAATAGACTCGGGAAGCGCAGGCCATTGTTCCAGATTAAGAAATGCCTAACCCAGATAAAAGCAGTAAACAAAAAAATGATAAGACTCATTGTGCCACTGATCATGAGCCGATGTTGCAGACCCTACCATACGACAAATTTAGCCGCGCCCAAGAAAATCAAAAATCAGAATTGCATATAAGGCAGTCCTCAACCTCGAAATCTTAAGAGTAAGACGAACTGACAACCGGTGGACCGCCAGGGTGGCAGAGTGGACCGCCAGAGTTCAACGTTCTAGAAGAAGGGGATGACGATTACTCAAAGGAGGGATAAAATAACAACATTCGGGGGGCACAAAAGAGACTCGGGCAGCGCAGGCCAATGTCCCAGAATAAGAAACGCCCAACCCAGAGAAAAGCATGAATGAAAGAAGAAACGATAAGACTCATTGAGCAAGTGATCATGAGCCGATGTTGCAGACCCTACCATACGACAAATTTAGCCGCACCCAAGAAAATCAAAAATCAGAATTGCATATAAGGCAGTCCTCAACCTCGAAATCTTAAGAGTAAGACGAACTGACAACCGGTGGTCCACCAGGGTGGCAGAGTGGACAGCAAGAGTTTAAGGGTCTAGAAGATGGGGATGACGATTACTCAAAGGAGGGATTAAATAACAACATTCGGAGGCACAAAATAGACTCGGGAAGCGCAGGCCATTGTTCCAGATTAAGAAATGCCTAACCCAGATAAAAGCAGTAAACAAAAAAATGATAAGACTCATTGTGCCACTGATCATGAGCCGATGTTGCAGACCCTACCATACGACAAATTTAGCCGCACCCAAGAAAATCAAAAATCAGAATTGCATATAAGGCAGTCCTCAACCTCGAAATCTTAAGAGTAGGACGAACTGACAACTGGTGGTCTACCAGGGTGGCAGAGTGGACAGCAAGAGTTTAAGGGTCTAGAAGATGGGGATGACGATTACTCAAAGGAGGGATGAAATAACAACATTCGGCGGTACAAAATAGACTCGGGCAGCACAGGCCATTGTTCCAGATTAAGAAATGCCTAACCCAGATAAAAGCAGTAAACAATAAAAATGATAAGACTCATTGTGCCACTGTTCATGATCCGATGTTGCAGACCCTACCGTACGACAAATTTACCCGCACCCAAGAAAATCAAAAATCAGAACTGTATATAAGGCAGCCCTCAACCTCGAAATCTTAAGAGTAAGACGAACTGACAACACTTGGACCACCAGGGTGGCAGAGTGGACAGCCAGAGTTCAAGGTTCTAGAAGAAGGGGATGACGATTACTCAAAGGAGGGATTAAATAACAACATTCGGAGGCACAAAATAGACTCGGGAAGCGCAGGCCATTGTTCCAGATTAAGAAATGCCTAACCCAGATAAAAGCAGTAAACAAAAAAATGATAAGACTCATTGTGCCACTGATCATGAGCCGATGTTGCAGACCCTACCATACGACAAATTTAGCCGCGCCCAAGAAAATCAAAAATCAGAATTGCATATAAGGCAGTCCTCAACCTCGAAATCTTAAGAGTAAGACGAACTGACAACCGGTGGACCGCCAGGGTGGCAGAGTGGACCGCCAGAGTTCAACGTTCTAGAAGAAGGGGATGACGATTACTCAAAGGAGGGATAAAATAACAACATTCGGGGGGCACAAAAGAGACTCGGGCAGCGCAGGCCAATGTCCCAGAATAAGAAACGCCCAACCCAGAGAAAAGCATGAATGAAAGAAGAAACGATAAGACTCATTGAGCAAGTGATCATGAGCCGATGTTGCAGACCCTACCATACGACAAATTTAGCCGCACCCAAGAAAATCAAAAATCAGAATTGCATATAAGGCAGTCCTCAACCTCGAAATCTTAAGAGTAAGACGAACTGACAACCGGTGGTCCACCAGGGTGGCAGAGTGGACAGCAAGAGTTTAAGGGTCTAGAAGATGGGGATGACGATTACTCAAAGGAGGGATTAAATAACAACATTCGGAGGCACAAAATAGACTCGGGAAGCGCAGGCCATTGTTCCAGATTAAGAAATGCCTAACCAAGAAAAAAGCAGTAAACAAAAAAAATGATAAGACTCATTGTGCCACTGATCATGAGCCGATGTTGCAGACCCTACCATACGACAAATTTAGCCGCACCCAAGAAAATCAAAAATCAGAACTGCATATAAGGCAGTCCTCAACTTCGAAATCTTAAGAGTAAGACGAGCTGACCACCGGTGGACCGCCAGGGTGGCAGAGTGGACCGCCAGAGTTCAACGTTCGAGAAGAAGGGGATGACGATTACTCAAAGGAGGGATAAAATAACAACATTCGGGGGCACAAAAGAGACTCGGGCAGCGCAGGCCAATGTCCCAGAATAAGAAACGCCCAACCCAGAGAAAAGCATGAATGAAAGAAGAAACGATAAGACTCATTGAGCAAGTGATCATGAGCCGATGTTGCAGACCCTACCATACGACAAATTTACCCGCACCAAAAGAAATAAATAATCAGGACAGCATACAAGGCAGTCCTCAACCTCGAAATCTTAAGAGTAAGACGAATTGACAAACGGTAGACCACCAGGGTGGCAGAGTGGACAGCCAGAGTTCAAGGTTCTAGAAGAAGGGGAAGACGATTACCCAAGGGAGGGTTGAAATAACCACATTCGGAGGCAAAAAATAGACTCGGGCAGCGCAGGCCAATGTCTCCTTTTAAGAAACTCCTGACTGATAGAAAAGCAGGAAAGAAAAAAAATGATAAAACTCATTGAGCCACTGATCGTGAGCCGGTGTTGCAAACCCTACCGTACGACAAATTTACCCGCACCGAAGAAAATAAAAATCATGGCAGCATATAAGGCAGTCTTCAACATCGAAATCATAACCGTAAGACGAACTGACAACCGGTGGACGACCAGGGTGGCAGAGTGGACAGCCAGAGTTCAAGGTTTTAGAAGAAGGGGATCCCGATTTGTCAAAGGAGGGATGAAATAACATTCGTAGGCACAAAATAGACTCGGGCAGCGAGGCCAATGTCCCAGATTACGAAACGCCTATCCCAGAGAAAAGCAGAAAGAAAGGAGAAAGGATAAGACTCATTAAACCATTGATCATGAGACGATGTTGCAGACCCTACCATACGACAAATTTACCCGCACCAAAGGAAATAAATAATCAGGACAGCATACAAGGCAGTCCTCAACCTCGAAATCTTAAGAGTAAGACGAACTGACAACCGGTGGTCTACCAGGGTGGCAGAGTGGACAGCAAGAGTTTAAGGGTCTAGAAGAAGGGGATGACGATTACTCAAAGGAGGGATAAAATAACAACATTCGGGGGCACAAAAGAGACTCGGGCAGCGCAGGCCAATGTCCCAGAATAAGAAACGCCCAACCCAGAGAAAAGCATGAATGAAAGAAGAAACGATAAGACTCATTGAGCAAGTGATCATGAGCCGATGTTGCAGACCCTACCATACGACAAATTTACCCGCACCAAAGGAAATAAAAAATCAGGACAGCATACAAGGCAGTCCTCAACCTCGAAATCTTAAGAGTAAGACGAATTGACAAACGGTAGACCACCAGGGTGGCAGAGTGGACAGCCAGAGTTCAAGGTTCTAGAAGAAGGGGAAGACGATTACCCAAAGGAGGGATGAAATAACCACATTCGGAGGCAAAAAATAGACTCGGGCAGCGCAGGCCAATGTCTCCTTTTAAGAAACTCCTGACTGATAGAAAAGCAGGAAAGAAAAAAAATGATAAAACTCATTGAGCCACTGATCGTGAGCCGATGTTGCAAACACTACCGTACGACAAATTTACCCGCACCGAAGGAAATAAAAATAATGGCAGCATATAAGGCAGTCTTCAACATCGAAATCATAACCGTAAGACGAACTGACAACCGGTGGACGACCAGGGTGGCAGAGTGGACAGCCACAGTTCAAGGTTCTAGAAGAAGGGGATCCCGATTTGTCAAAGGAGGGATGAAATAACATTCGTAGGCACAAAATAGACTCGGGCAGCGAGGCCAATGTCCCAGATTACGAAACGCCTATCCCAGAGAAAAGCAGAAAGAAAGGAGAAAGGATAAGACTCATTAAACCAAGGATCATGAGCCGATGTTGCAGACCCTACCATACGACAAATTTACCCGCACCAAAGGAAATAAATAATCAGGACAGCATACAAGGCAGTCCTCAACCTCGAAATCTTAAGAGTAAGACGAACTGACAACCGGTGGTCTACCAGGGTGGCAGAGTGGACAGCAAGAGTTTAAGGTTCTAGAAGAAGGGGATGACGATTACTCAAAGGAGGGATGAAATAACAACATTCGGAGGTACAAAATAGACTCGGGAAGCGCAGGCCATTGTTCCAGATTAAGAAATGCCTAACCCAGATAAAAGCAGTAAACAAAAAAAATGATAAAACTCATTGTGCCACTGATCATGAGCCGATGTTACAGACCCTACCATACGACAAATTTAGCCGCACCCAAGAAAATCAAAAATCAGAACTGCATATAAGGCAGTCCTCAACCTCGAAATCTTAAGAGTAAGACGAACTGACAACCGGTGGAACACCGGGGTGGCAGAGTGGACAGCCAGAGTTCAAGGTTCTAGAAGAAGGGGATGACAATTACTCAAAGGAGGGATGAAATAACAGCATTCGGAGGTACAAAATTGACTAGGGAAGCGCAGCCTATTGTTCCAGATTAAGAAATGCCTAACCAAGATAAAAGTAGTGAACAAAAAAAATGGTAAGACTCATTGTGCCACTGATCATGAGCCGATGTTGCAGACCCTACCGTACGACAAATTTTCCCGCACCCAAGAAAATCAAAAATCAGAACTGCATATAAGGCAGTCCTCAACCTCGAAATATTAAGAGTAAGACGAACTGACAACCGGTGGAACACCAGGGTGGCAGAGTGGACAGCCAGAGTTCAAGGTTCTAGAAGAAGGGGATGATGATTACTCAAAGGAGGGATGAAATAACAGCATTCGGAGGTACAAAATAGACTCGGGAAGCGCAGGCCATTGTTCCAGATTAAGAAATGCCTAACCAAGAAAAAAGCAGTAAACAAAAAAAATGATAAGACTCATTGTGCCACTGATCATGAGCCGATGTTGCAGACCCTACCGTACGACAAATTTACCCGCACCCAAGAAAATCAAAAATCAGAACTGTATATAAGGCAGTCCTCAACCTCGAAATCTTAAGAGTAAGACTAACTGACAACCGGTGGAACACCAGGGTGGCAGAGTGGACAGCCAGAGTTCAAGGTTCTAGAAGAAGGGGATGACGATTACTCAAAGGAGGGATGAAATAACAGCATTCGGAGGTACAAAAAGACTCGGGAAGCGCAGGCCATTGTTCCAGAGTAAGAAATGCCTAACCAAGATAAAAGCAGTAAACAAAAAAAAGATAAGACTCATTGTGCCACTGATCATGAGCCGATGTTGCATACCCTACCGTACGACAAATTTACCCGCACCCAAGGAAATCAAAAATCAGAACTGTATATAAGGCAGTCCTCAACCTCGAAATCTTAAGAGTAAGACGAACTGACAACCGGTGGAACACCAGGGTGGCAGAGTGGACAGCCAGAGTTCAAGGTTCTAGAAGAAGGGGATGACGATTACTCAAAGGAGGGATGAAATAACAGCATTCGGAGGTACAAAATAGACTAGGGAAGCGCAGGCCATTGTTCCAGATTAAGAAATGCCTAACCAAGATAAAAGCAGTAAACAAAAAAAAATGATAAGACTCATTGTGCCACTGATCATGAGCCGATGTTGCAGACCCTACCGTACGACAAATTTACCCGCAACCAAGAAAATCAAAAATCAGAACTGCATATAAGGCAGTCCTCAACCTCGAAATCTTAAGAGTAAGACGAACTGACAACCGGTGGAACACCAGGGTGGCAGAGTGGACAGCCAGAGTTCAAGGTTCTAGAAGAAGGGGATGACGATTACTCAAAGGAGGGATGAAATAACAACATTCGGAGGTACAAAATAGACTCGGGAAGCGCAGGCCATTGTTCCAGATTAAGAAATGCCTAACCCAGATAAAAGCAGTAAACAAAAAAAATGATAAGACTCATTGTGCCACTGATCATGAGCCGATGTTGCAGACCCTACCGTACGACAAATTTACCCGCACCCAAGAAAATCAAAAATCAGGACAGCATATAAGGCAGTCCTCAACCTCGATATCTTAAGAGTAAGACGAACTGACAACCGGTGGAACACCAGGGGGGAAGAGTGGACAGCCAGTGTTCAAGGTTCTAGAAGAAGGGGATGACGATTACTCAAAGGAGGGATGAAATAACAACATTCGGAGGTACAAAATAGACTCGGGAAGCGCAGGCCATTGTTCCAGATTAAGAAATGCCTAACCCAGATAAAAGCAGTAAACAAAAAAAATGATAAGACTCATTGTGCCACTGATCATGAGCCGATGTTGCAGACCCTACCGTACGACAAATTTACCCGCACCCAAGAAAATCAAAAATCAGAACTGCATATAAGGCAGTCCTCAACCTCGAAATCTTAAGAGTAAGACGAACTGACAACCGGTAGAACACCAGGGTGGCAGAGTGGACAGCCAGAGTTCAAGGTTCTAGAAGAAGGGGATGACGATTACTCAAAGGAGGGATGAAATAACAACATTCGGAGGTACAAAATAGACTCGGGAAGCGCAGGCCAATGTCCAGAATAACAATCGCCTAACCACGAGAAAAGCAGGAAAGAAAGAAGAACCGATAACACTAATCGAGCAACTGATCATGAGCCGATGTTGTAGACCCTACCGTACGACAAATTTACCCGCACCAAAGAAAATAAATAATCAGGACAGCATATAAGGCAGTCCTCAACCTCGAAATCTTAAGAGTAAGACGAACTGACAACCGGTGGACCACCAGGGTGGCAGAGTGGACAGCCAGAGTTCAATATTCTAGAAGAAGGGGATGACGATTACTCAAAGGAGGGATGAAATAACAACATTCGGAGGCACAAAATAGACTCGGGCAGCGCAGGCCAATGTCCCGAATAACAATCGCCTAACCACGAGACAAGCAGGAAAGAAAGAAGAACCGATAGCATTAATCGAGCAACTGATCATGAGCCGATGTTGTAGACCCTACCGTACGACAAATTTACCCGCCCCAAAGAAAATAAATAATCAGGACAGCATATAAGGCAGTCCTCAACCTCGAAATCTTAAGAGTAAGACGAATTGACAACCGGTGGACCACCAGGGTGGCAGAGTGGACAGCCAGAGTTCAATATTCTAGAAGAAGGGGATGACGATTACTCAAAGGAGGGATGAAATAACAACATTCGGAGGCACAAAATAGACTCGGGCAGCGCAGTCCAATGTCCAGAATAACAATCGCCTAACCACGAGAAAAGCAGGAAAGAAAGAAGAACCGATAACATTAATCGAGCAACTGATCATGAGCCGATGTTGTAGACCCTACCGTACGACAAATTTACCCGCACCAAAGAAAATAAAAAATCAGGACAGCATATAAGGCAGTCCTCAGCCTCGAAATCTTAAGAGTAAGACGAACTGACAACCGGTGGACCACCAGGGTGGCAGAGTGGAGAGCCAGAGTTCAATGCTCTAGAAGAAGGGGATGACGATTACTCAAAAGAGGGATGAATAACAACATTCGGAGGCACAAAATAGACTCGGGCAGCGTAGGCCAATGTCCAGAATAACAATCGCCTAACCACGAGAAAAGCAGGAAAGAAAGAAGAACCGATAACATTAATCGAGCAACTGATCATGAGCCGATGTTGTAGACCCTACCCTACGACAAATTTACCCGCACCAAAGAAAATAAATAATCAGGACAGCATATAAGGCAGTCCTCAACCTCGAAATCTTAAGAGTAAGACGAACTGGCAACCGGTGGACCACCAGGGTGGCAGAGTGGACAGCCAGAGTTCAATATTCTAGAAGAAGGGGATGACGATTACTCAAAGGAGGGATGAATAACAACATTCGGAGGCACAAAATAGACTCGGGCAGCGCAGGCCAATGTCCAGAATAACAATCGCCTAACCACGAGAAAGCAGGAAAGAAAGAAGAACCGATAACATTAATCGAGCAACTGATCATGAGCCGATGTTGTAGACCCTACGGTACGACAAATTTACCCGCACCAAAGAAAATAAATAATCAGGACAGCATATAAGGCAGTCCTCAACCTCGAAATTTTAAGAGTAAGACGAACTGACAACCGGTGGACCACCAGGGTGGCCGAGTGGATAGCCAGAGTTCAAGGTTGTAGCAGAAGGGGATGACGATTACTCAAAGGACGGATGAAATAACAACATTCGGAGGCACAAAATAGACTCGGGCAGCACAGGGCGATTTCCCAGATTACGAAATGTCTAACCCAGAGAAAAGAAGTAAAGAAAGAAAAAATGATAAGACTCATTGAGCCACTGATCATGAGCCGATATTGCAGATCCTACCATACGACAAATTTATCCGCACCGAAGAAAATCAAAAATCAGGACTGCATATAAGGCAGTCCTCATCCTCGAAATCTTAAGAGTAAGACGAACTGACAACCGGTGGACCACCAGGATGGCAGAGTGGACAGCCAGAGTTCAAGGTTCTAGAAGAAGGGGATGACGATTACTCAAAGGAGGGATGATATAACAACATTTGGAGGCACAAAATAGACTCGGGCCGCGCTGGCCAATGTTCCAGATTAAGAAACGCCTAACACAGAAAAAAGCAGTAAACAAAGAAAAATGACTCATTGTGCCACTGATCATGAGCCGATGTTGCAGACCCTACCGTACGACAAATTTAACCGCACCCAAGACAATCAAAAATCAGAGCTGCATATAAGGCAGTCCTCAAACTCGAAATCTTAAGAGTAAGACGAACTGACCACCGGTGGACCACCAGGGTGGCAAAGTGCACAGCCAGAGTTCAAGGTTCTAGAAGACGGGGATGACGATTACTCAAAGTAGGGATAAAATAACAACATTCGGAGGCACCAAATAGACTCGGGAAGCGCAGGTCATTGTTCCAGATTAAGATATGCCTAACCCAGATAAAAACAGTAAACAAAAAAAATGATAAGACTCATTGTGCAACTGATCATGAGCCGATGTTGCAGACCCTACCGTACGACAAATTTACCCGCACCCAAGAAAATCAAAAATCAGGACAGCATATAAGGCAGTCCTCAACCTGGAAATCTCAAGAGTAAGACGAATTGACAAACGGTGGACCACCAGGGTGGCAGAGTGGACAGCCATAGTTCAAGGTTCTTGAAGAAGGGGATGATGATTACCCAAAAAGGGATGAAATAACAACATTCTGAGGCACAAAATAGACTCGGGCCGCGCAGGCCGATTTCCCGGAATACGAAATGCTAACCCAGCCAAACGCAGTAAAGAAAGAAAAAATGATAAGTCTCATTGAGCCAGTGATCATGAGCCGATATTGCAGACCCTACCGTACGACAAATTTATCCGCAGGGAAGAAAATAAAAATCAGGACTGCATATAAGGCAGTCCTCAACTTCGAAATCTTAAGAGTAAGACGAACTGACAACCGGTGGACCACCAGGGTGGCAGAGTGGACAGCCAGAGTTCAAGGTTCTAGAAGAAGGGGATGACGATTACTCAAAGGAGGGATTAAATAAAAACATTCGGAGGCACAAAATAGACTCGGGAAGCGCAGGCCATTGTTCCAGATTAAGAAATGCCTAACCCAGATAAAAGCAGTAAACAAAAAAAATGATAAGACTCATTGTGCCACTGATCATGAGCCGATGTGGCAGACCCTACCATACGACAAATTTAGCCGCACCCAAGAAAATCAAAAATCAGAATTGCATATAAGGCAGTCCTCAACCTCGAAATCTTAAGAGTAAGACGAACTGACAACCGGTGGTCCACCAGGGTGGCAGAGTGGACAGCAAGAGTTTAAGGGTCTAGAAGATGGGGATGACGATTACTCAAAGGAGGGATTAAATAACAACATTCGGACGCACAAAATAGACTCGGGAAGCGCAGGCCATTGTTCCAGATTAAGAAATGCCTAAATAAGATAAAAGCAGTAAACAAAAAAAATGATAAGACTCATTGTGCCACAGATCATGAGCCGATGTGGCAGACCCTACCATACGACAAATTTAGCCGCACCCAAGAAAATCAAAAATCAGAACTGCATATAAGGCAGTCCTCAACTTCGAAATCTTAAGAGTAAGACGAACTGACCACCGGTGGACCACCAGGGTGGCAGAGTGGACAGCCAGAGTTCAACGTTCTAGAAGAAGGGGATGATGATTACTCAAAGGAGGGATAAAATAACAACATTCGGGGGCACGAAAGAGACTCGGGCAGCGCAGGCCAATGTCCCAGAATAAGAAACGCCCAACCCAGAGAAAAGCATGAATGAAAGAAGAAACGATAAGACTCATTGTGCCACTGATCATGAGCCGATGTTGCAGACCCTACCATACGACAAATTTAGCCGCACCCAAGAAAATCAAAAATCAGAATTGCATATAAGGCAGTCCTCAACCTCGAAATCTTAAGAGTAAGACGAACTGACAACCGGTGGTCCACCAGGGTGGCAGAGTGGACAGCAAGAGTTTAAGGGTCTAGAAGATGGGGATGACGATTACTCAAAGGAGGGATTAAATAACAACATTCGGAGGCACAAAATAGACTCGGGAAGCGCAGGCCATTGTTTCAGATTAAGAAATGCCTAACCCAGATAAAAGCAGTAAACAAAAAATGATAAGACTCATTGTGCCACTGATCATGAGCCGATGTTGCAGACCCTACCATACGACAAATTTAGCCGCGCCCAAGAAAATCAAAAATCAGAATTGCATATAAGGCAGTCCTCAACCTCGAAATCTTAAGAGTAAGACGAACTGACAACCGGTGGACCGCCAGGGTGGCAGAGTGGACCGCCAGAGTTCAACGTTCTAGAAGAAGGGGATGACGATTACTCAAAGGAGGGATAAAATAACAACATTCGGGGGGCACAAAAGAGACTCGGGCAGCGCAGGCCAATGTCACAGAATAAGAAACGCCCAACCCAGAGAAAAGCATGAATGAAAGAAGAAACGATAAGACTCATTGAGCAAGTGATCATGAGCCGATGTTGCAGACCCTACCATACGACAAATTTAGCCGCACCCAAGAAAATCAAAAATCAGAATTGCATATAAGGCAGTCCTCAACCTCGAAATCTTAAGAGTAAGACGAACTGACAACCGGTGGTCCACCAGGGTGGCAGAGTGGACAGCAAGAGTTTAAGGGTCTAGAAGATGGGGATGACGATTACTTAAAGGAGGGATTAAATAACAACATTCGGAGGCACAAAATAGACTCGGGAAGCGCAGGCCATTGTTCCAGATTAAGAAATGCCTAACCCAGATAAAAGCAGTAAACAAAAAAATGATAAGACTCATTGTGCCACTGATCATGAGCCGATGTTGCAGACCCTACCATACGACAAATTTAGCCGCACCCAAGAAAATCAAAAATCAGAATTGCATATAAGGCAGTCCTCAACCTCGAAATCTTAAGAGTAGGACGAACTGACAACCGGTGGTCTACCAGGGTGGCAGAGTGGACAGCAAGAGTTTAAGGTTCTAGAAGATGGGGATGACGATTACTCAAAGGAGGGATGAAATAACAACATTCGGCGGTACAAAATAGACTCGGGCAGCGCAGGCCATTGTTCCAGATTAAGAAATGCCTAACCCAGATAAAATCAGTAAACAATAAAAATGATACGACTCATTGTGCCACTGTTCATGATCCGATGTTGCAGACCCTACCGTACGACAAATTTACCCGAACCCAAGAAAATCAAAAATCAGAACTGTATATAAGGCAGCCCTCAACCTCGAAATCTTAAGAGTAAGACGAACTGACAACCGGTGGACCACCAGGGTGGCAGAGTGGACAGCCAGAGTTCAAGGTTCTAGAAGAAGGGGATGACGGTTACTCAAAGGAGGGATGAAATAACAACATTCGGAGGTACAAAATAGACTCGGGAAGCGCAGGCCATTGTTCCAGATTAAGAAATGCCTAACCCAGATAAAAGCAGTAAACAAAAAAAATGATAAGACTCATTGTGCCACTGATCATGAGCCGATGTTGCAGACCCTACCATACGACAAATTTAGCCGCACCCAAGAAAATCAAAAATCAGAACTGCATATAAGGCAGTCCTCAACCTCGAAATCTTAAGAGTAAGACGAACTGACAACCGGTGGTCCACCAGGGTGGCAGAGTGGACAGCCAGAGTTCAAGGTTCTAGAAGAAGGGGATGACGATTACTCAAAGGAGGGATTAAATAACAACATTCGGAGGCACAAAATAGACTCGGGAAGCGCAGGCCATTGTTCCAGATTAAGAAATGCCTAACCCAGATAAAAGCAGTAAACAAAAAATGATAAGACTCATTGTGCCACTGATCATGAGCCGATGTTGCAGACCCTACCATACGACAAATTTAGCCGCGCCCAAGAAAATCAAAAATCAGAATTGCATATAAGGCAGTCCTCAACCTCGAAATCTTAAGAGTAAGACGAACTGACAACCGGTGGTCCACCAGGGTGGCAGAGTGGACAGCAAGAGTTTAAGGGTCTAGAAGATGGGGATGACAATTACTCAAAAGAGGGATTAAATAACAACATTCGGAGGCACAAAATACTCGGGAAGCGCAGGCCTTTGTTCCAGATTAAGAAATGCCTAACCAAGATAAAAGCAGTAAACAAAAAAAATGATAAGGCTCATTGTGCCACTGATCATGAGCCGATGTTGCAGACCCTACCATACGACAAATTTAGCCGCACCCAAGAAAATCAAAAATCAGAACTGCATATAAGGCAGTCCTCAACTTCGAAATCTTAAGAGTAAGACGAGCTGACCACCGGTGGACCGCCAGGGTGGCAGAGTGGACCGCCAGAGTTCAACGTTCGAGAAGAAGGGGATGACGATTACTCAAAGGAGGGATAAAATAACAACATTCGGGGGCACAAAAGAGACTCGGGCAGCGCAGGCCAATGTCCCAGAATAAGAAACGCCCAACCCAGAGAAAAGCATGAATGAAAGAAGAAACGATAAGACTCATTGAGCAAGTGATCATGAGCCGATGTTGCAGACCCTACCATACGACAAATTTACCCGCACCAAAGGAAATAAATAATCAGGACAGCATACAAGGCAGTCCTCAACCTCGAAATCTTAAGAGTAAGACGAATTGACAAACGGTAGACCACCAGGGTGGCAGAGTATACAGCCAGAGTTCAAGGTTCTAGAAGAAGGGGAAGACGATTACCCAAGGGAGGGATGAAATAACCCATTCCCCTTTAAATTTTTATCTATACAAAGCTGGTCAGGCGTTATCTCCTCAATGCTCTTTCTGCAATGCCCCTGAAACAATAGAACACTTTCTTTTAAATTGCCGCAGCTTTTCCTTGATGCGACGCACGCACCTTGAATACACGTTTAATCGGCTGAATCTCCCTTTATCTTTAACCGTTATTCTTTCCCTGGGTGCTTGCGTCATAGGATATTGCCACAGAGATGTCGTGATCGCCTTTCATTCCTTTGTTGCGGCGACAGGCCGGATGCCCTGCTAGATAGCTATGCCTTCATTCGCAAGATTTTTTTTTTCTGACAATCCTGTTCAATCCAAAGATTTTTTTTTTCTACTCTCAATGTTTTTTCTCGTACTTCTTTTTTTTCTCTAAAATAAACCGGGTCACAGCCTAATTATTACTGGCAGCTTCTTGGCCAATCCCCCGCGTGGGTACGCGCCATAACATAAGGAACCAACCAACCAACCAACCAACCAACATTCGGAGGCAAAAAATAAACTCGGGCAGCGCAGGCCAATGTCTCCTTTTAAGAAACTCCTGACTGATAGAAAAGCAGGAAAGAAAAAAAAATGATAAAACTCTTTGAGCCACTGATCGTGAGCCGGTGTTGCAAACCCTACCGTACGACAAATTTACCCGCACCGAAGAAAATAAAAATCATGGCAGCATATAAGGCAGTCTTCAACATCGAAATCATAACCGTAAGACGAACTGACAACCGGTGGACGACCAGGGTGGCAGAGTGGACAGCCAGAGTTCAAGGTTTTAGAAGAAGGGGATCCCGATTTGTCAAAGGAGGGATGAAATAACATTCGTAGTCACAGAATAGACTCGGGCAGCGAGGCCAATGTCCCAGATTACGAAACGCCTATCCCAGAGAAAAGCAGAAAGAAAGAAGAAAGTATAAGACTCATAAACCAAGGATCATGAGCCGATGTTGCAGACCCTACCATACGACAAATTTACCCGCACCAAAGAAAATAAATAATCAGGACAGCATACAAGGCAGTCCTCAACCTCGAAATCTTAAGAGTAAGACGAACTGACAACCGGTGGTCTACCAGGGTGGCAGAGTGGACAGCAAGAGTTTAAGGGTCTAGAAGATGGGGATGACGATTACTCAAAGGAGGGATGAAATAACAACATTCGGCGGTACAAAATAGACTCGGGCAGCGCAGGCCATTGTTCCAGATTAAGAAATGCCTAACCCAGATAAAAGCAGCAAACAATAAAAATGATAAGACTCATTGTGCCACTGTTCATGATCCGATGTTGCAGACCCTACCCTACGACAAATTTACCCGCACCCAAGAAAATCAAAAATCAGAACTGTATATAAGGCAGCCCTCAACCTCGAAATCTTAAGAGTAAGACGAACTGACCACCGGTGGACCACCAGGGTGGCAGAGTGGACAGCCAGAGTTCAACGTTCTAGAAGAAGGGGATGATGATTACTCAAAGGAGGGATAAAATAACAACATTCGGGGGCACGAAAGAGACTCGGGCAGCGCAGGCCAATGTCCCAGAATAAGAAACGCCCAACCCAGAGAAAAGCATGAATGAAAGAAGAAACGATAAGACTCATTGTGCCACTGATCATGAGCCGATGTTGCAGACCCTACCATACGACAAATTTAGCCGCACCCAAGAAAATCAAAAATCAGAATTGCATATAAGGCAGTCCTCAACCTCGAAATCTTAAGAGTAAGACGAACTGACAACCGGTGGTCCACCAGGGTGGCAGAGTGGACCGCAAGAGTTTAAGGGTCTAGAAGATGGGGATGACGATTACTCAAAGGAGGGATTAAATAACAACATTCGGAGGCACAAAATAGACTCGGGAAGCGCAGGCCATTGTTCCAGATTAAGAAATGCCTAACCCAGATAAAAGCAGTAAACAAAAAATGATAAGACTCATTGTGCCACTGATCATGAGCCGATGTTGCAGACCCTACCATACGACAAATTTAGCCGCGCCCAAGAAAATCAAAACTCAGAATTGCATATAAGGCAGTCCTCAACCTCGAAATCTTAAGAGTAAGACGAACTGACAACCGGTGGACCGCCAGGGTGGCAGAGTGGACCGCCAGAGTTCAACGTTCTAGAAGAAGGGGATGACGATTACTCAAAGGAGGGATAAAATAACAACATTCGGGGGGCACAAAAGAGACTCGGGCAGCGCAGGCCAATGTCACAGAATAAGAAACGCCCAACCCAGAGAAAAGCATGAATGAAAGAAGAAACGATAAGACTCATTGAGCAAGTGATCATGAGCCGATGTTGCAGACCCTACCATACGACAAATTTAGCCGCACCCAAGAAAATCAAAAATCAGAATTGCATATAAGGCAGTCCTCAACCTCGAAATCTTAAGAGTAAGACGAACTGACAACCGGTGGTCCACCAGGGTGGCAGAGTGGACAGCAAGAGTTTAAGGGTCTAGAAGATGGGGATGACGATTACTTAAAGGAGGGATTAAATAACAACATTCGGAGGCACAAAATAGACTCGGGAAGCGCAGGCCATTGTTCCAGATTAAGAAATGCCTAACCCAGATAAAAGCAGTAAACAAAAAAATGATAAGACTCATTGTGCCACTGATCATGAGCCGATGTTGCAGACCCTACCATACGACAAATTTAGACGCACCCAAGAAAATCAAAAATCAGAATTGCATATAAGGCAGTCCTCAACCTCGAAATCTTAAGAGTAGGACGAACTGACAACCGGTGGTCTACCAGGGTGGCAGAGTGGACAGCAAGAGTTTAAGGTTCTAGAAGATGGGGATGACGATTACTCAAAGGAGGGATGAAATAACAACATTCGGCGGTACAAAATAGACTCGGGCAGCGCAGGCCATTGTTCCAGATTAAGAAATGCCTAACCCAGATAAAAGCAGTAAACAATAAAAATGATACGACTCATTGTGCCACTGTTCATGATCCGATGTTGCAGACCCTACCGTACGACAAATTTACCCGAACCCAAGAAAATCAAAAATCAGAACTGTATATAAGGCAGCCCTCAACCTCGAAATCTTAAGAGTAAGACGAACTGACAACCGGTGGACCACCAGGGTGGCAGAGTGGACAGCCAGAGTTCAAGGTTCTAGAAGAAGGGGATGACGGTTACTCAAAGGAGGGATGAAATAACAACATTCGGAGGTACAAAATAGACTCGGGAAGCGCAAACCATTGTTCCAGATTAAGAAATGCCTAACCCAGATAAAAGCAGTAAACAAAAATATGATAAGACTCATTGTGCCACTGATCATGAGCCGATGTTGCAGACCCTACCATACGACAAATTTAGCCGCACCCAAGAAAATCAAAAATCAGAACTGCATATAAGGCAGTCCTCAACCTCGAAATCTTAAGAGTAAGACGAACTGACAACCGGTGGTCCACCAGGGTGGCAGAGTGGACAGCCAGAGTTCAAGGTTCTAGAAGAAGGGGATGACGATTACTCAAAGGAGGGATTAAATAACAACATTCGGAGGCACAAAATAGACTCGGGAAGCGCAGGCCATTGTTCCAGATTAAGAAATGCCTAACCCAGATAAAAGCAGTAAACAAAAAATGATAAGACTCATTGTGCCACTGATCATGAGCCGATGTTGCAGACCCTACCATACGACAAATTTAGCCGCGCCCAAGAAAATCAAAAATCAGAATTGCATATAAGGCAGTCCTCAACCTCGAAATCTTAAGAGTAAGACGAACTGACAACCGGTGGTCCACCAGGGTGGCAGAGTGGACAGCAAGAGTTTAAGGGTCTAGAAGATGGGGATGACGATTACTCAAAAGAGGGATTAAATAACAACATTCGGAGGCACAAAATACTCGGGAAGCGCAGGCCTTTGTTCCAGATTAAGAAATGCCTAACCAAGATAAAAGCAGTAAACAAAAAAAATGATAAGGCTCATTGTGCCACTGATCATGAGCCAATGTTGCAGACCCTACCATACGACAAATTTAGCCGCACCCAAGAAAATCAAAAATCAGAACTGCATATAAGGCAGTCCTCAACTTCGAAATCTTAAGAGTAAGACGAGCTGACCACCGGTGGACCGCCAGGGTGGCAGAGTGGACCGCCAGAGTTCAACGTTCGAGAAGAAGGGGATGACGATTACTCAAAGGAGGGATAAAATAACAACATTCGGGGGCACAAAAGAGACTCGGGCAGCGCAGGCCAATGTCCCAGAATAAGAAACGCCCAACCCAGAGAAAAGCATGAATGAAAGAAGAAACGATAAGACTCATTGAGCAAGTGATCATGAGCCGATGTTGCAGACCCTACCATACGACAAATTTACCCGCACCAAAGGAAATAAATAATCAGGACAGCATACAAGGCAGTCCTCAACCTCGAAATCTTAAGAGTAAGACGAATTGACAAACGGTAGACCACCAGGGTGGCAGAGTATACAGCCAGAGTTCAAGGTTCTAGAAGAAGGGGAAGACGATTACCCAAGGGAGGGATGAAATAACCCATTCCCCTTTAAATTTTTATCTATACAAAGCTGGTCAGGCGTTATCTCCTCAATGCTCTTTCTGCAATGCCCCTGAAACAATAGAACACTTTCTTTTAAATTGCCGCAGCTTTTCCTCGATGCGACGCACGCACCTTGAATACACGTTTAATCGGCTGAATCTCCCTTTATCTTTAACCGTTATTCTTTCCCTGGGTGCTTGCGTCATAGGATATTGCCACAGAGATGTCGTGATCGCCTTTCATTCCTTTGTTGCGGCGACAGGCCGGATGCCCTGCTAGATAGCTATGCCTTCATTCGCAAGATTTTTTTTTTTCTGACAATCCTGTTCAATCCAAAGATTTTTTTTTTCTACTCTCAATGTTTTTTCTCGTACTTCTTTTTTTTCTCTAAAATAAACCGGGTCACAGCCTAATTATTACTGGCAGCTTCTTGGCCAATCCCCCGCGTGGGTACGCGCCATAACATAAGGAACCAACCAACCAACCAACCAACCAACATTCGGAGGCAAAAAATAAACTCGGGCAGCGCAGGCCAATGTCTCCTTTTAAGAAACTCCTGACTGATAGAAAAGCAGGAAAGAAAAAAAAATGATAAAACTCTTTGAGCCACTGATCGTGAGCCGGTGTTGCAAACCCTACCGTACGACAAATTTACCCGCACCGAAGAAAATAAAAATCATGGCAGCATATAAGGCAGTCTTCAACATCGAAATCATAACCGTAAGACGAACTGACAACCGGTGGACGACCAGGGTGGCAGAGTGGACAGCCAGAGTTCAAGGTTTTAGAAGAAGGGGATCCCGATTTGTCAAAGGAGGGATGAAATAACATTCGTAGTCACAGAATAGACTCGGGCAGCGAGGCCAATGTCCCAGATTACGAAACGCCTATCCCAGAGAAAAGCAGAAAGAAAGAAGAAAGTATAAGACTCATAAACCAAGGATCATGAGCCGATGTTGCAGACCCTACCATACGACAAATTTACCCGCACCAAAGAAAATAAATAATCAGGACAGCATACAAGGCAGTCCTCAACCTCGAAATCTTAAGAGTAAGACGAACTGACAACCGGTGGTCTACCAGGGTGGCAGAGTGGACAGCAAGAGTTTAAGGGTCTAGAAGATGGGGATGACGATTACTCAAAGGAGGGATGAAATAACAACATTCGGCGGTACAAAATAGACTCGGGCAGCGCAGGCCATTGTTCCAGATTAAGAAATGCCTAACCCAGATAAAAGCAGCAAACAATAAAAATGATAAGACTCATTGTGCCACTGTTCATGATCCGATGTTGCAGACCCTACCCTACGACAAATTTACCCGCACCCAAGAAAATCAAAAATCAGAACTGTATATAAGGCAGCCCTCAACCTCGAAATCTTAAGAGTAAGACGAACTTACAACCGGTGGTCCACCAGGGAGGCAGAGTGGACAGCCAGAGTTCAAGGTTCTAGAAGAAGGGGATGACGATTACTCAAAGGAGGGATTAAATAACAACATTCGGAGGCACAAAATAGACTCGGGAAGCGCAGGCCATTGTTCCAGATTAAGAAATGCCTAACCCAGATAAAAGCAGTAAACAAAAAAATGATAAGACTCATTGTGCCACTAATCATGAGCCGATGTTGCAGACCCTACCATACGACAAATTTAGCCGCGCCCAAGAAAATCAAAAATCAGAATTGCATATAAGGCAGTCCTCAACCTCGAAATCTTAAGAGTAAGACGAACTGACAACCGGTGGACCGCCAGGGTGGCAGAGTGGACCGCCAGAGTTCAACGTTCTAGAAGAAGGGGATGACGATTACTCAAAGGAGGGATAAAATAACAACATTCGGGGGGCACAAAAGAGACTCGGGCAGCGCAGACCAATGTCCCAGAATAAGAAACGCCCAACCCAGAGAAAAGCATGAATGAAAGAAGAAACGATAAGACTCATTGAGCAAGTGATCATGAGCCGATGTTGCAGACTCTACCATACGACAAATTTAGCCGCACCCAAGAAAATCAAAAATCAGAATTGCATATAAGGCAGTCCTCAACCTCGAAATCTTAAGAGTAAGACGAACTGACAACCGGTGGTCCACCAGGGTGGCAGAGTGGACAGCAAGAGTTTAAGGGTCTAGAAGATGGGGATGACGATTACTCAAAGGAGGGATTAAATAACAACATTCGGAGGCACAAAATAGACTCGGGAAGCGCAGGCCATTGTTCCAGATTAAGAAATGCCTAACCCAGATAAAAGCAGTAAACAAAAAAATGATAAGACTCATTGTGCCACTGATCATGTGCCGATGTTGCAGACCCTACCATACGACAAATTTAGCCGCACCCAAGAAAATCAAAAATCAGAATTGCATATAAGGCAGTCCTCAACCTCGAAATCTTAAGAGTAGGACGAACTGACAACTGGTGGTCTACCAGGGTGGCAGAGTGGACAGCAAGAGTTTAAGGGTCTAGAAGATGGGGATGACGATTACTCAAAGGAGGGATGAAATAACAACATTCGGCGGTACAAAATAGACTCGGGCAGCACAGGCCATTGTTCCAGATTAAGAAATGCCTAACCCAGATAAAAGCAGTAAACAATAAAAATGTTAAGACTCATTGTGCCACTGTTCATGATCCGATGTTGCAGACCCTACCGTACGACAAATTTACCCGCACCCAAGAAAATCAAAAATCAGAACTGTATATAAGGCAGCCCTCAACCTCGAAATCTTAAGAGTAAGACGAACTGACAACACTTGGACCACCAGGGTGGCAGAGTGGACAGCCAGAGTTCAAGGTTCTAGAAGAAGGGGATGACGATTACTCAAAGGAGGGATTAAATAACAACATTCGGAGGCACAAAATAGACTCGGGAAGCGCAGGCCATTGTTCCAGATTAAGAAATGCCTAACCCAGATAAAAGCAGTAAACAAAAAAATGATAAGACTCATTGTGCCACTGATCATGAGCCGATGTTGCAGACCCTACCATACGACAAATTTAGCCGCGCCCAAGAAAATCAAAAATCAGAATTGCATATAAGGCAGTCCTCAACCTCGAAATCTTAAGAGTAAGACGAACTGACAACCGGTGGACCGCCAGGGTGGCAGAGTGGACCGCCAGAGTTCAACGTTCTAGAAGAAGGGGATGACGATTACTCAAAGGAGGGATAAAATAACAACATTCGGGGGGCACAAAAGAGACTCGGGCAGCGCAGGCCAATGTCCCAGAATAAGAAACGCCCAACCCAGAGAAAAGCATGAATGAAAGAAGAAACGATAAGACTCATTGAGCAAGTGATCATGAGCCGATGTTGCAGACCCTACCATACGACAAATTTAGCCGCACCCAAGAAAATCAAAAATCAGAATTGCATATAAGGCAGTCCTCAACCTCGAAATCTTAAGAGTAAGACGAACTGACAACCGGTGGTCCACCAGGGTGGCAGAGTGGACAGCAAGAGTTTAAGGGTCTAGAAGATGGGGATGACGATTACTCAAAGGAGGGATTAAATAACAACATTCGGAGGCACAAAATAGACTCGGGAAGCGCAGGCCATTGTTCCAGATTAAGAAATGCCTAACCAAGAAAAAAGCAGTAAACAAAAAAAATGATAAGACTCATTGTGCCACTGATCATGAGCCGATGTTGCAGACCCTACCATACGACAAATTTAGCCGCACCCAAGAAAATCAAAAATCAGAACTGCATATAAGGCAGTCCTCAACTTCGAAATCTTAAGAGTAATACGAGCTGACCACCGGTGGACCGCCAGGGTGGCAGAGTGGACCGCCAGAGTTCAACGTTCGAGAAGAAGGGGATGACGATTACTCAAAGGAGGGATAAAATAACAACATTCGGGGGCACAAAAGAGACTCGGGCAGCGCAGGCCAATGTCCCAGAATAAGAAACGCCCAACCCAGAGAAAAGCATGAATGAAAGAAGAAACGATAAGACTCATTGAGCAAGTGATCATGAGCCGATGTTGCAGACCCTACCATACGACAAATTTACCCGCACCAAAAGAAATAAATAATCAGGACAGCATACAAGGCAGTCCTCAACCTCGAAATCTTAAGAGTAAGACGAATTGACAAACGGTAGACCACCAGGGTGGCAGAGTGGACAGCCAGAGTTCAAGGTTCTAGAAGAAGGGGAAGACGATTACCCAAGGGAGGGTTGAAATAACCACATTCGGAGGCAAAAAATAGACTCGGGCAGCGCAGGCCAATGTCTCCTTTTAAGAAACTCCTGACTGATAGAAAAGCAGGAAAGAAAAAAAATGATAAAACTCATTGAGCCACTGATCGTGAGCCGGTGTTGCAAACCCTACCGTACGACAAATTTACCCGCACCGAAGAAAATAAAAATCATGGCAGCATATAAGGCAGTCTTCAACATCGAAATCATAACCGTAAGACGAACTGACAACCGGTGGACGACCAGGGTGGCAGAGTGGACAGCCAGAGTTCAAGGTTTTAGAAGGGGATCCCGATTTGTCAAAGGAGGGATGAAATAACATTCGTAGGCACAAAATAGACTCGGGCAGCGAGGCCAATGTCCCAGATTACGAAACGCCTATCCCAGAGAAAAGCAGAAAGAAAGGAGAAAGGATAAGACTCATTAAACCATTGATCATGAGACGATGTTGCAGACCCTACCATACGACAAATTTACCCGCACCAAAGGAAATAAATAATCAGGACAGCATACAAGGCAGTCCTCAACCTCGAAATTTTAAGAGTAAGACGAACTGACAACCGGTGGTCTACCAGGGTGGCAGAGTGGACAGCAAGAGTTTAAGGGTCTAGAAGATGGGGATGACGATTACTCAAAGGAGGGATGAAATAACAACATTCGGCAGTACAAAATAGACTCGGGCAGCGCAGGCCATTGTTCCAGATTAAGAAATGCCTAACCCAGATAAAAGCAGCAAACAATAAAAATGATAAGACTCATTGTGCCACTGTTCATGATCCGATGTTGCAGACCCTACCCTACGACAAATTTACCCGCACGCAAGAAAATCAAAAATCAGAACTGTATATAAGGCAGCCCTCAACCTCGAAATCTTAAGAGTAAGACGAACTGACAACCGGTGGACAACCAGGGTGGCAGAGTGGACAGCCAGAGTTCAAGGTTCTAGAAGAAGGGGATGACGATTACTCAAAGGAGGGATGAAATAACAACATTCGGAGGTACAAAATAGACTCGGGAAGCGCAGGCCATTGTTCCAGATTAAGAAATGCCTAACCCAGATAAAAGCAGTAAACAAAAAAATGATAAGACTCATTGTGCCACTGATCATGAGCCGATGTTGCAGACCCTACCATACGACAAATTTAGCCGCGCCCAAGAAAATCAAAAATCAGAATTGCATATAAGGCAGTCCTCAACCTCGAAATCTTAAGAGTAAGACGAACTGACAACCGGTGGTCCACCAGAGTGGCAGAGTGGACAGCAAGAGTTTAAGGGTCTAGAAGATGGGGATGACGGTTACTCAAAGGAGGGATTAAACAACAACATTCGGAGGCACAAAATAGACTCGGGAAGCGCAGGCCATTGCTCCAGATTAAGAAATGCCTAACCAAGATAAAAGCAGTAAACAAAAAAAAAATGATAAGACTCATTGTGCCACTGATCATGAGCCGATGTTGCAGACCCTACCATACGACAAATTTAGCCGCACCCAAGAAAATCAAAAATCAGAACTGCATATAAGGCAGTCCTCAACTTTGAAATCTTAAGAGTAAGACGAACTGACCACCGGTGGGCCGCCAGGGTGGCAGAGTGGACCGCCAGAGTTCAACGTTCTAGAAGAAGGGGATGACGATTACTCAAAGGAGGGATAAAATAACAACATTCGGGGGCACAAAAGAGACTCGGGCAGCGCAGGCCAATGTCCCAGAATAAGAAACGCCCAACCCAGAGAAAAGCATGAATGAAAGAAGAAACGATAAGACTCATTGAGCAAGTGATCATGAGCCGATGTTGCAGACCCTACCATACGAAAAATTTACCCGCACCAAAGGAAATAAAAAATCAGGACAGCATACAAGGCAGTCCTCAACCTCGAAATCTTAAGAGTAAGACGAATTGACAAACGGTAGACCACCAGGGTGGCAGAGTGGACAGCCAGAGTTCAAGGTTCTAGAAGAAGGGGAAGACGATTACCCAAAGGAGGGATGAAATAACCACATTCGGAGGCAAAAAATAGACTCGGGCAGCGCAGGCCAATGTCTCCTTTTAAGAAACTCCTGACTGATAGAAAAGCAGGAAAGAAAAAAAATGATAAAACTCATTGAGCCACTGATCGTGAGCCGATGTTGCAAACCCTACCGTACGACAAATTTACCCGCACCGAAGAAAATAAAAATAATGGCAGCATATAAGGCAGTCTTCAACATCGAAATCATAACCGTAAGACGAACTGACAACCGGTGGACGACCAGGGTGGCAGAGTGGACAGCCACAGTTCAAGGTTCTAGAAGAAGGGGATCCCGATTTGTCAAAGGAGGGATGAAATAACATTCGTAGGCACAAAATAGACTCGGGCAGCGAGGCCAATGTCCCAGATTACGAAACGGCTATCCCAGAGAAAAGCAGAAAGAAAGGAGAAAGGATAAGACTCATTAAACCAAGGATCATGAGCCGATGTTGCAGACCCTACCATACGACAAATTTACCCGCACCAAAGGAAATAAATAATCAGGACAGCATACAAGGCAGTCCTCAACCTCGAAATCTTAAGAGTAAGACGAACTGACAACCGGTGGTCTACCAGGGTGGCAGAGTGGACAGCAAGAGTTTAAGGTTCTAGAAGAAGGGGATGACGATTACTCAAAGGAGGGATGAAATAACAACATTCGGAGGTACAAAATAGACTCGGGAAGCGCAGGCCATTGTTCCAGATTAAGAAATGCCTAACCCAGATAAAAGCAGTAAACAAAAAAAATGATAAAACTCATTGTGCCACTGATCATGAGCCGATGTTACAGACCCTACCATACGACAAATTTAGCCGCACCCAAGAAAATCAAAAATCAGAACTGCATATAAGGCAGTCCTCAACCTCGAAATCTTAAGAGTAAGACGAACTGACAACCAGTGGAACACCGGGGTGGCAGAGTGGACAGCCAGAGTTCAAGGTTCTAGAAGAAGGGGATGACAATTACTCAAAGGAGGGATGAAATAACAGCATTCGGAGGTACAAAATTGACTAGGGAAGCGCAGCCTATTGTTCCAGATTAAGAAATGCCTAACCAAGATAAAAGTAGTGAACAAAAAAAATGCTAAGACTCATTGTGCCACTGATCATGAGCCGATGTTGCAGACCCTACCGTACGACAAATTTTCCCGCACCCAAGAAAATCAAAAATCAGAACTGCATATAAGGCAGTCCTCAACCTCGAAATATTAAGAGTAAGACGAACTGACAACCGGTGGAACACCAGGGTGGCAGAGTGGACAGCCAGAGTTCAAGGTTCTAGAAGAAGGGGATGATGATTACTCAAAGGAGGGATGAAATAACAGCATTCGGAGGTACAAAATAGACTCGGGAAGCGCAGGCCATTGTTCCAGATTAAGAAATGCCTAACCAAGAAAAAAGCAGTAAACAAAAAAAATGATAAGACTCATTGTGCCACTGATCATGAGCCGATGTTGCAGACCCTACCGTACGACAAATTTACCCGCACCCAAGAAAATCAAAAATCAGAACTGTATATAAGGCAGTCCTCAACCTCGAAATCTTAAGAGTAAGACTAACTGACAACCGGTGGAACACCAGGGTGGCAGAGTGGACAGCCAGAGTTCAAGGTTCTAGAAGAAGGGGATGACGATTACTCAAAGGAGGGATGAAATAACAGCATTCGGAGGTACAAAAAGACTCGGGAAGCGCAGGCCATTGTTCCAGATTAAGAAATGCCTAACCAAGATAAAGCAGTAAACAAAAAAAAGATAAGACTCATTGTGCCACTGATCATGAGCCGATGTTGCATACCCTACCGTACGACAAATTTACCCACACCCAAGGAAATAAAAAATCAGAACTGTATATAAGGCAGTCCTCAACCTCGAAATCTTAAGAGTAAGACGAACTGACAACCGGTGGAACACCAGGGTGGCAGAGTGGACAGCCAGAGTTCAAGGTTCTAGAAGAAGGGGATGACGATTACTCAAAGGAGGGATGAAATAACAGCATTCGGAGGTACAAAATAGACTAGGGAAGCGCAGGCCATTGTTCCAGATTAGGAAATGCCTAACCAAGATAAAAGCAGTAAACAAAAAAAAATGATAAGACTCATTGTGCCACTGATCATGAGCCGATGTTGCAGACCCTACCGTACGACAAATTTACCCGCAACCAAGAAAATCAAAAATCAGAACTGCATATAAGGCAGTCCTCAACCTCGAAATCTTAAGAGTAAGACGAACTGACAACCGGTGGAACACCAGGGTGGCAGAGTGGACAGCCAGAGTTCAAGGTTCTAGAAGAAGGGGATGACGATTACTCAAAGGAGGGATGAAATAACAACATTCGGAGGTACAAAATAGACTCGGGAAGCGCAGGCCATTGTTCCAGATTAAGAAATGCCTAACCCAGATAAAAGCAGTAAACAAAAAAAATGATAAGACTCATTGTGCCACTGATCATGAGCCGATGTTGCAGACCCTACCGTACGACAAATTTACCCGCACCCAAGAAAATCAAAAATCAGGACAGCATATAAGGCAGTCCTCAACCTCGATATCTTAAGAGTAAGACGAACTGACAACCGGTGGAACACCAGGGGGGAAGAGTGGACAGCCAGTGTTCAAGGTTCTAGAAGAAGGGGATGACGATTACTCAAAGGAGGGATGAAATAACAACATTCGGAGGTACAAAATAGACTCGGGAAGCGCAGGCCATTGTTCCAGATTAAGAAATGCCTAACCCAGATAAAAGCAGTAAACAAAAAAAATGATAAGACTCATTGTGCCACTGATCATGAGCCGATGTTGCAGACCCTACCGTACGACAAATTTACCCGCACCCAAGAAAATCAAAAATCAGAACTGCATATAAGGCAGTCCTCAACCTCGAAATCTTAAGAGTAAGACGAACTGACAACCGGTAGAACACCAGGGTGGCAGAGTGGACAGCCAGAGTTCAAGGTTCTAGAAGAAGGGGATGACGATTACTCAAAGGAGGGATGAAATAACAACATTCGGAGGTACAAAATAGACTCGGGAAGCGCAGGCCAATGTCCAGAATAACAATTGCCTAACCACGAGAAAAGCAGGAAAGAAAGAAGAACCGATAACACTAATCGAGCAACTGATCATGAGCCGATGTTGTAGACCCTACCGTACGACAAATTTACCCGCACCAAAGAAAATAAATAATCAGGACAGCATATAAGGCAGTCCTCAACCTCGAAATCTTAAGAGTAAGACGAACTGACAACCGGTGGACCACCAGGGTGGCAGAGTGGACAGCCAGAGTTCAATATTCTAGAAGAAGGGGATGACGATTACTCAAAGGAGGGATGAAATAACAACATTCGGAGGCACAAAATAGACTCGGGCAGCGCAGGCCAATGTCCCGAATAACAATCGCCTAACCACGAGACAAGCAGGAAAGAAAGAAGAACCGATAGCATTAATCGAGCAACTGATCATGAGCCGATGTTGTAGACCCTACCGTACGACAAATTTACCCGCCCCAAAGAAAATAAATAATCAGGACAGCATATAAGGCAGTCCTCAACCTCGAAATCTTAAGAGTAAGACGAATTGACAACCGGTGGACCACCAGGGTGGCAGAGTGGACAGCAAGAGTTTAAGGTTCTAGAAGAAGGGGATGACGATTACTCAAAGGAGGGATGATATAACAACATTTGGAGGCACAAAATAGACTCGGGCCGCGCTGGCCAATGTTCCAGATTAAGAAACGCCTAACACAGAAAAAAGCAGTAAACAAAGAAAAATGACTCATTGTGCCACTGATCATGAGCCGATGTTGCAGACCCTACCGTACGACAAATTTAACCGCACCCAAGACAATCAAAAATCAGAGCTGCATATAAGGCAGTCCTCAAACTCGAAATCTTAAGAGTTAGACGAACTGACCACCGGTGGACCACCAGGGTGGCAAAGTGGACAGCCAGAGTTCAAGGTTCTAGAAGACGGGGATGACGATTACTCAAAGTAGGGATAAAATAACAACATTCGGAGGCACCAAATAGACTCGGGAAGCGCAGGTCATTGTTCCAGATTAAGATATGCCTAACCCAGATAAAAACAGTAAACAAAAAAAATGATAAGACTCATTGTGCAACTGATCATGAGCCGATGTTGCAGACCCTACCGTACGACAAATTTACCCGCACCCAAGAAAATCAAAAATCAGGACAGCATATAAGGCAGTCCTCAACCTGGAAATCTCAAGAGTAAGACGAATTGACAAACGGTGGACCACCAGGGTGGCAGAGTGGACAGCCATAGTTCAAGGTTCTTGAAGAAGGGGATGATGATTACCCAAAAAGGGATGAAATAACAACATTCTGAGGCACAAAATAGACTCGGGCCGCGCAGGCCGATTTCCCGGAATACGAAATGCTAACCCAGCCAAACGCAGTAAAGAAAGAAAAAATGATAAGTCTCATTGAGCCAGTGATCATGAGCCGATATTGCAGACCCTACCGTACGACAAATTTATCCGCAGGGAAGAAAATAAAAATCAGGACTGCATATAAGGCAGTCCTCAACTTCGAAATCTTAAGAGTAAGACGAACTGACAACCGGTGGACCACCAGGGTGGCAGAGTGGACAGCCAGAGTTCAAGGTTCTAGAAGAAGGGGATGACGATTACTCAAAGGAGGGATTAAATAAAAACATTCGGAGGCACAAAATAGACTCGGGAAGCGCAGGCCATTGTTCCAGATTAAGAAATGCCTAACCCAGATAAAAGCAGTAAACAAAAAAAATGATAAGACTCATTGTGCCACTGATCATGAGCCGATGTGGCAGACCCTACCATACGACAAATTTAGCCGCACCCAAGAAAATCAAAAATCAGAATTGCATATAAGGCAGTCCTCAACCTCGAAATCTTAAGAGTAAGACGAACTGACAACCGGTGGTCCACCAGGGTGGCAGAGTGGACAGCAAGAGTTTAAGGGTCTAGAAGATGGGGATGACGATTACTCAAAGGAGGGATTAAATAACAACATTCGGACGCACAAAATAGACTCGGGAAGCGCAGGCCATTGTTCCAGATTAAGAAATGCCTAACCAAGATAAAAGCAGTAAACAAAAAAAATGATAAGACTCATTGTGCCACAGATCATGAGCCGATGTGGCAGACCCTACCATACGACAAATTTAGCCGCACCCAAGAAAATCAAAAATCAGAACTGCATATAAGGCAGTCCTCAACTTCGAAATCTTAAGAGTAAGACGAACTGACCACCGGTGGACCACCAGGGTGGCAGAGTGGACAGCCAGAGTTCAACGTTCTAGAAGAAGGGGATGATGATTACTCAAAGGAGGGATAAAATAACAACATTCGGGGGCACGAAAGAGACTCGGGCAGCGCAGGCCAATGTCCCAGAATAAGAAACGCCCAACCCAGAGAAAAGCATGAATGAAAGAAGAAACGATAAGACTCATTGTGCCACTGATCATGAGCCGATGTTGCAGACCCTACCATACGACAAATTTAGCCGCACCCAAGAAAATCAAAAATCAGAATTGCATATAAGGCAGTCCTCAACCTCGAAATCTTAAGAGTAAGACGAACTGACAACCGGTGGTCCACCAGGGTGGCAGAGTGGACAGCAAGAGTTTAAGGGTCTAGAAGATGGGGATGACGATTACTCAAAGGAGGGATTAAATAACAACATTCGGAGGCACAAAATAGACTCGGGAAGCGCAGGCCATTGTTCCAGATTAAGAAATGCCTAACCAAGATAAAAGCAGTAAACAAAAAAAATGATAAGACTCATTGTGCCACAGATCATGAGCCGATGTGGCAGACCCTACCATACGACAAATTTAGCCGCACCCAAGAAAATCAAAAATCAGAACTGCATATAAGGCAGTCCTCAACTTCGAAATCTTAAGAGTAAGACGAACTGACCACCGGTGGACCACCAGGGTGGCAGAGTGGACAGCCAGAGTTCAACGTTCTAGAAGAAGGGGATGATGATTACTCAAAGGAGGGATAAAATAACAACATTCGGGGGCACGAAAGAGACTCGGGCAGCGCAGGCCAATGTCCCAGAATAAGAAACGCCCAACCCAGAGAAAAGCATGAATGAAAGAAGAAACGATAAGACTCATTGTGCCACTGATCATGAGCCGATGTTGCAGACCCTACCATACGACAAATTTAGCCGCACCCAAGAAAATCAAAAATCAGAATTGCATATAAGGCAGTCCTCAACCTCGAAATCTTAAGAGTAAGACGAACTGACAACCGGTGGTCCACCAGGGTGGCAGAGTGGACAGCAAGAGTTTAAGGGTCTAGAAGATGGGGATGACGATTACTCAAAGGAGGGATTAAATAACAACATTCGGAGGCACAAAATAGACTCGGGAAGCGCAGGCCATTGTTCCAGATTAAGAAATGCCTAACCCAGATAAAAGCAGTAAACAAAAAATGATAAGACTCATTGTGCCACTGATCATGAGCCGATGTTGCAGACCCTACCATACGACAAATTTAGCCGCGCCCAAGAAAATCAAAAATCAGAATTGCATATAAGGCAGTCCTCAACCTCGAAATCTTAAGAGTAAGACGAACTGACAACCGGTGGACCGCCAGGGTGGCAGAGTGGACCGCCAGAGTTCAACGTTCTAGAAGAAGGGGATGACGATTACTCAAAGGAGGGATAAAATAACAACATTCGGGGGGCACAAAAGAGACTCGGGCAGCGCAGGCCAATGTCACAGAATAAGAAACGCCCAACCCAGAGAAAAGCATGAATGAAAGAAGAAACGATAAGACTCATTGAGCAAGTGATCATGAGCCGATGTTGCAGACCCTACCATACGACAAATTTAGCCGCACCCAAGAAAATCAAAAATCAGAATTGCATATAAGGCAGTCCTCAACCTCGAAATGTTAAGAGTAAGACGAACTGACAACCGGTGGTCCACCAGGGTGGCAGAGTGGACAGCAAGAGTTTAAGGGTCTAGAAGATGGGGATGACGATTACTTAAAGGAGGGATTAAATAACAACATTCGGAGGCACAAAATAGACTCGGGAAGCGCAGGCCATTGTTCCAGATTAAGAAATGCCTAACCCAGATAAAAGCAGTAAACAAAAAAATGATAAGACTCATTGTGCCACTGATCATGAGCCGATGTTGCAGACCCTATCATACGACAAATTTAGCCGCACCCAAGAAAATCAAAAATCAGAATTGCATATAAGGCAGTCCTCAACCTCGAAATCTTAAGAGTAGGACGAACTGACAACCGGTGGTCTACCAGGGTGGCAGAGTGGACAGCAAGAGTTTAAGGTTCTAGAAGATGGGGATGACGATTACTCAAAGGAGGGATGAAATAACAACATTCGGCGGTACAAAATAGACTCGGGCAGCGCAGGCCATTGTTCCAGATTAAGAAATGCCTAACCCAGATAAAAGCAGTAAACAATAAAAATGATACGACTCATTGTGCCACTGTTCATGATCCGATGTTGCAGACCCTACCGTACGACAAATTTACCCGAACCCAAGAAAATCAAAAATCAGAACTGTATATAAGGCAGCCCTCAACCTCGAAATCTTAAGAGTAAGACGAACTGACAACCGGTGGACCACCAGGGTGGCAGAGTGGACAGCAGAGTTCAAGGTTCTAGAAGAAGGGGATGACGGTTACTCAAAGGAGGGATGAAATAACAACATTCGGAGGTACAAAATAGACTCGGGAAGCGCAGGCCATTGTTCCAGATTAAGAAATGCCTAACCCAGATAAAAGCAGTAAACAAAAAAAATGATAAGACTCATTGTGCCACTGATCATGAGCCGATGTTGCAGACCCTACCATACGACAAATTTAGCCGCACCCAAGAAAATCAAAAATCAGAACTGCATATAAGGCAGTCCTCAACCTCGAAATCTTAAGAGTAAGACGAACTGACAACCGGTGGTCCACCAGGGTGGCAGAGTGGACAGCCAGAGTTCAAGGTTCTAGAAGAAGGGGATGACGATTACTCAAAGGAGGGATTAAATAACAACAATCGGAGGCACAAAATAGACTCGGGAAGCGCAGGCCATTGTTCCAGATTAAGAAATGCCTAACCCAGATAAAAGCAGTAAACAAAAAATGATAAGACTCATTGTGCCACTGATCATGAGCCGATGTTGCAGACCCTACCATACGACAAATTTAGCCGCGCCCAAGAAAATCAAAAATCAGAATTGCATATAAGGCAGTCCTCAACCTCGAAATCTTAAGAGTAAGACGAACTGACAACCGGTGGTCCACCAGGGTGGCAGAGTGGACAGCAAGAGTTTAAGGGTCTAGAAGATGGGGATGACGATTACTCAAAAGAGGGATTAAATAACAACATTCGGAGGCACAAAATACTCGGGAAGCGCAGGCCTTTGTTCCAGATTAAGAAATGCCTAACCAAGATAAAAGCAGTAAACAAAAAAAATGATAAAGCTCATTGTGCCACTGATCATGAGCCGATGTTGCAGACCCTACCATACGACAAATTTAGCCGCACCCAAGAAAATCAAAAATCAGAACTGCATATAAGGCAGTCCTCAACCTCGAAATCTTAAGAGTAAGACGAACTGACAACCGGTGGACCGCCAGGGTGGCAGAGTGGACCGCCAGAGTTCAACGTTCTAGAAGAAGGGGATGACGATTACTCAAAGGAGGGATAAAATAACAACATTCGGGGGGCACAAAAGAGACTCGGGCAGCGCAGGCCAATGTCCCAGAATAAGAAACGCCCAACCCAGAGAAAAGCATGAATGAAAGAAGAAACAATAAGACTCATTGAGCAAGTGATCATGAGCCGATGTTGCAGACCCTACCATACGACAAATTTAGCCGCACCCAAGAAAATCAAAAATCAGAATTGCATATAAGGCAGTCCTCAACCTCGAAATCTTAAGAGTAAGACGAACTGACAACCGGTGGTCCACCAGGGTGGCAGAGTGGACAGCAAGAGTTTAAGGGTCTAGAAGATGGGGATGACGATTACTCAAAGGAGGGATTAAATAACAACATTCGGAGGCACAAAATAGACTCGGGAAGCGCAGGCCATTGTTCCAGATTAAGAAATGCCTAACCCAGATAAAAGCAGTAAACAAAAAAATGATAAGACTCATTGTGCCACTGATCATGAGCCGATGTTGCAGACCCTACCATACGACAAATTTAGCCGCACCCAAGAAAATCAAAAATCAGAATTGCATATAAGGCAGTCCTCAACCTCGAAATCTTAAGAGTAGGACGAACTGACAACTGGTGGTCTACCAGGGTGGCAGAGTGGACAGCAAGAGTTTAAGGGTCTAGAAGATGGGGATGACGATTACTCAAAGGAGGGATGAAATAACAACATTCGGCGGTACAAAATAGACTCGGGCAGCACAGGCCATTGTTCCAGATTAAGAAATGCCTAACCCAGATAAAAGCAGTAAACAATAAAAATGATAAGACTCATTGTGCCACTGTTCATGATCCGATGTTGCAGACCCTACCGTACGACAAATTTACCCGCACCCAAGAAAATCAAAAATCAGAACTGTATATAAGGCAGCCCTCAACCTCGAAATCTTAAGAGTAAGTCGAACTGACAACACTTGGACCACCAGGGTGGCAGAGTGGACAGCCAGAGTTCAAGGTTCTAGAAGAAGGGGATGACGATTACTCAAAGGAGGGATTAAATAACAACATTCGGAGGCACAAAATAGACTCGGGAAGCGCAGGCCATTGTTCCAGATTAAGAAATGCCTAACCCAGATAAAAGCAGTAAACAAAAAAATGATAAGACTCATTGTGCCACTGATCATGAGCCGATGTTGCAGACCCTACCATACGACAAATTTAGCCGCGCCCAAGAAAATCAAAAATCAGAATTGCATATAAGGCAGTCCTCAACCTCGAAATCTTAAGAGTAAGACGAACTGACAACCGGTGGACCGCCAGGGTGGCAGAGTGGACCGCCAGAGTTCAACGTTCTAGAAGAAGGGGATGACGATTACTCAAAGGAGGGATAAAATAACAACATTCGGGGGGCACAAAAGAGACTCGGGCAGCGCAGGCCAATGTCCCAGAATAAGAAACGCCCAACCCAGAGAAAAGCATGAATGAAAGAAGAAACGATAAGACTCATTGAGCAAGTGATCATGAGCCGATGTTGCAGACCCTACCATACGACAAATTTAGCCGCACCCAAGAAAATCAAAAATCAGAATTGCATATAAGGCAGTCCTCAACCTCGAAATCTTAAGAGTAAGACGAACTGACAACCGGTGGTCCACCAGGGTGGCAGAGTGGACAGCAAGAGTTTAAGGGTCTAGAAGATGGGGATGACGATTACTCAAAGGAGGGATTAAATAACAACATTCGGAGGCACAAAATAGACTCGGGAAGCGCAGGCCATTGTTCCAGATTAAGAAATGCCTAACCCAGATAAAAGCAGTAAACAAAAAAATGATAAGACTCATTGTGCCACTGATCATGAGCCGATGTTGCAGACCCTACCATACGACAAATTTAGCCGCACCCAAGAAAATCAAAAATCAGAATTGCATATAAGGCAGTCCTCAACCTCGAAATCTTAAGAGTAGGACGAACTGACAACTGGTGGTCTACCAGGGTGGCAGAGTGGACAGCAAGAGTTTAAGGGTCTAGAAGATGGGGATGACGATTACTCAAAGGAGGGATGAAATAACAACATTCGGCGGTACAAAATAGACTCGGGCAGCACAGGCCATTTTTCCAGATTAAGAAATGCCTAACCCAGATAAAAGCAGTAAACAATAAAAATGATAAGACTCATTGTGCCACTGTTCATGATCCGATGTTGCAGACCCTACCGTACGACAAATTTACCCGCACCCAAGAAAATCAAAAATCAGAACTGTATATAAGGCAGCCCTCAACCTCGAAATCTTAAGAGTAAGACGAACTGACAACACTTGGACCACCAGGGTGGCAGAGTGGACAGCCAGAGTTCAAGGTTCTAGAAGAAGGGGATGACGATTACTCAAAGGAGGGATTAAATAACAACATTCGGAGGCACAAAATAGACTCGGGAAGCGCAGGCCATTGTTCCAGATTAAGAAATGCCTAACCCAGATAAAAGCAGTAAACAAAAAAATGATAAGACTCATTGTGCCACTGATCATGAGCCGATGTTGCAGACCCTACCATACGACAAATTTAGCCGCGCCCAAGAAAATCAAAAATCAGAATTGCATATAAGGCAGTCCTCAACCTCGAAATCTTAAGAGTAAGACGAACTGACAACCGGTGGACCGCCAGGGTGGCAGAGTGGACCGCCAGAGTTCAACGTTCTAGAAGAAGGGGATGACGATTACTCAAAGGAGGGATAAAATAACAACATTCGGGGGGCACAAAAGAGACTCGGGCAGCGCAGGCCAATGTCCCAGAATAAGAAACGCCCAACCCAGAGAAAAGCATGAATGAAAGAAGAAACGATAAGACTCATTGAGCAAGTGATCATGAGCCGATGTTGCAGACCCTACCATACGACAAATTTAGCCGCACCCAAGAAAATCAAAAATCAGAATTGCATATAAGGCAGTCCTCAACCTCGAAATCTTAAGAGTAAGACGAACTGACAACCGGTGGTCCACCAGGGTGGCAGAGTGGACAGCAAGAGTTTAAGGGTCTAGAAGATGGGGATGACGATTACTCAAAGGAGGGATTAAATAACAACATTCGGAGGCACAAAATAGACTCGGGAAGCGCAGGCCATTGTTCCAGATTAAGAAATGCCTAACCAAGAAAAAAGCAGTAAACAAAAAAAATGATAAGACTCATTGTGCCACTGATCATGAGCCGATGTTGCAGACCCTACCATACGACAAATTTAGCCGCACCCAAGAAAATCAAAAATCAGAACTGCATATAAGGCAGTCCTCAACTTCGAAATCTTAAGAGTAAGACGAGCTGACCACCGGTGGACCGCCAGGGTGGCAGAGTGGACCGCCAGAGTTCAACGTTCGAGAAGAAGGGGATGACGATTACTCAAAGGAGGGATAAAATAACAACATTCGGGGGCACAAAAGAGACTCGGGCAGCGCAGGCCAATGTCCCAGAATAAGAAACGCCCAACCCAGAGAAAAGCATGAATGAAAGAAGAAACGATAAGACTCATTGAGCAAGTGATCATGAGCCGATGTTGCAGACCCTACCATACGACAAATTTACCCGCACCAAAAGAAATAAATAATCAGGACAGCATACAAGGCAGTCCTCAACCTCGAAATCTTAAGAGTAAGACGAATTGACAAACGGTAGACCACCAGGGTGGCAGAGTGGACAGCCAGAGTTCAAGGTTCTAGAAGAAGGGGAAGACGATTACCCAAGGGAGGGTTGAAATAACCACATTCGGAGGCAAAAAATAGACTCGGGCAGCGCAGGCCAATGTCTCCTTTTAAGAAACTCCTGACTGATAGAAAAGCAGGAAAGAAAAAAAATGATAAAACTCATTGAGCCACTGATCGTGAGCCGGTGTTGCAAACCCTACCGTACGACAAATTTACCCGCACCGAAGAAAATAAAAATCATGGCAGCATATAAGGCAGTCTTCAACATCGAAATCATAACCGTAAGACGAACTGACAACCGGTGGACGACCAGGGTGGCAGAGTGGACAGCCAGAGTTCAAGGTTTTAGAAGAAGGGGATCCCGATTTGTCAAAGGAGGGATGAAATAACATTCGTAGGCACAAAATAGACTCGGGCAGCGAGGCCAATGTCCCAGATTACGAAACGCCTACCCCAGAGAAAAGCAGAAAGAAAGGAGAAAGGATAAGACTCATTAAACCATTGATCATGAGACGATGTTGCAGACCCTACCATACGACAAATTTACCCGCACCAAAGGAAATAAATAATCAGGACAGCATACAAGGCAGTCCTCAACCTCGAAATCTTAAGAGTAAGACGAACTGACAACCGGTGGTCTACCAGGGTGGCAGAGTGGACAGCAAGAGTTTAAGGGTCTAGAAGATGGGGATGACGATTACTCAAAGGAGGGATGAAATAACAACATTCGGCAGTACAAAATAGACTCGGGCAGCGCAGGCCATTGTTCCAGATTAAGAAATGCCTAACCCAGATAAAAGCAGCAAACAATAAAAATGATAAGTCTCATTGTGCCACTGTTCATGATCCGATGTTGCAGACCCTACCCTACGACAAATTTACCCGCACGCAAGAAAATCAAAAATCAGAACTGTATATAAGGCAGCCCTCAACCTCGAAATCTTAAGAGTAAGACGAACTGACAACCGGTGGACCGCCAGGGTGGCAGAGTGGACCGCCAGAGTTCAACGTTCTAGAAGAAGGGGATGACGATTACTCAAAGGAGGGATAAAATAACAACATTCGGGAGGCACAAAAGAGACTCGGGCAGCGCAGGCCAATGTCCCAGAATAAGAAACGCCCAACCCAGAGAAAAGCATGAATGAAAGAAGAAACAATAAGACTCATTGAGCAAGTGATCATGAGCCGATGTTGCAGACCCTACCATACGACAAATTTAGCCGCACCCAAGAAAATCAAAAATCAGAATTGCATATAAGGCAGTCCTCAACCTCGAAATCTTAAGAGTAAGACGAACTGACAACCGGTGGTCCACCAGGGTGGCAGAGTGGACAGCAAGAGTTTAAGGGTCTAGAAGATGGGGATGACGATTACTCAAAGGAGGGATTAAATAACAACATTCGGAGGCACAAAATAGACTCGGGAAGCGCAGGCCATTGTTCCAGATTAAGAAATGCCTAACCCAGATAAAAGCAGTAAACAAAAAAATGATAAGACTCATTGTGCCACTGATCATGAGCCGATGTTGCAGACCCTACCATACGACAAATTTAGCCGCACCCAAGAAAATCAAAAATCAGAATTGCATATAAGGCAGTCCTCAACCTCGAAATCTTAAGAGTAGGACGAACTGACAACTGGTGGTCTACCAGGGTGGCAGAGTGGACAGCAAGAGTTTAAGGGTCTAGAAGATGGGGATGACGATTACTCAAAGGAGGGATGAAATAACAACATTCGGCGGTACAAAATAGACTCGGGCAGCACAGGCCATTGTTCCAGATTAAGAAATGCCTAACCCAGATAAAAGCAGTAAACAATAAAAATGATAAGACTCATTGTGCCACTGTTCATGATCCGATGTTGCAGACCCTACCGTACGACAAATTTACCCGCACCCAAGAAAATCAAAAATCAGAACTGTATATAAGGCAGCCCTCAACCTCGAAATCTTAAGAGTAAGTCGAACTGACAACACTTGGACCACCAGGGTGGCAGAGTGGACAGCCAGAGTTCAAGGTTCTAGAAGAAGGGGATGACGATTACTCAAAGGAGGGATTAAATAACAACATTCGGAGGCACAAAATAGACTCGGGAAGCGCAGGCCATTGTTCCAGATTAAGAAATGCCTAACCCAGATAAAAGCAGTAAACAAAAAAATGATAAGACTCATTGTGCCACTGATCATGAGCCGATGTTGCAGACCCTACCATACGACAAATTTAGCCGCGCCCAAGAAAATCAAAAATCAGAATTGCATATAAGGCAGTCCTCAACCTCGAAATCTTAAGAGTAAGACGAACTGACAACCGGTGGACCGCCAGGGTGGCAGAGTGGACCGCCAGAGTTCAACGTTCTAGAAGAAGGGGATGACGATTACTCAAAGGAGGGATAAAATAACAACATTCGGGGGGCACAAAAGAGACTCGGGCAGCGCAGGCCAATGTCCCAGAATAAGAAACGCCCAACCCAGAGAAAAGCATGAATGAAAGAAGAAACGATAAGACTCATTGAGCAAGTGATCATGAGCCGATGTTGCAGACCCTACCATACGACAAATTTAGCCGCACCCAAGAAAATCAAAAATCAGAATTGCATATAAGGCAGTCCTCAACCTCGAAATCTTAAGAGTAAGACGAACTGACAACCGGTGGTCCACCAGGGTGGCAGAGTGGACAGCAAGAGTTTAAGGGTCTAGAAGATGGGGATGACGATTACTCAAAGGAGGGATTAAATAACAACATTCGGAGGCACAAAATAGACTCGGGAAGCGCAGGCCATTGTTCCAGATTAAGAAATGCCTAACCCAGATAAAAGCAGTAAACAAAAAAATGATAAGACTCATTGTGCCACTGATCATGAGCCGATGTTGCAGACCCTACCATACGACAAATTTAGCCGCACCCAAGAAAATCAAAAATCAGAATTGCATATAAGGCAGTCCTCAACCTCGAAATCTTAAGAGTAGGACGAACTGACAACTGGTGGTCTACCAGGGTGGCAGAGTGGACAGCAAGAGTTTAAGGGTCTAGAAGATGGGGATGACGATTACTCAAAGGAGGGATGAAATAACAACATTCGGCGGTACAAAATAGACTCGGGCAGCACAGGCCATTTTTCCAGATTAAGAAATGCCTAACCCAGATAAAAGCAGTAAACAATAAAAATGATAAGACTCATTGTGCCACTGTTCATGATCCGATGTTGCAGACCCTACCGTACGACAAATTTACCCGCACCCAAGAAAATCAAAAATCAGAACTGTATATAAGGCAGCCCTCAACCTCGAAATCTTAAGAGTAAGACGAACTGACAACACTTGGACCACCAGGGTGGCAGAGTGGACAGCCAGAGTTCAAGGTTCTAGAAGAAGGGGATGACGATTACTCAAAGGAGGGATTAAATAACAACATTCGGAGGCACAAAATAGACTCGGGAAGCGCAGGCCATTGTTCCAGATTAAGAAATGCCTAACCCAGATAAAAGCAGTAAACAAAAAAATGATAAGACTCATTGTGCCACTGATCATGAGCCGATGTTGCAGACCCTACCATACGACAAATTTAGCCGCGCCCAAGAAAATCAAAAATCAGAATTGCATATAAGGCAGTCCTCAACCTCGAAATCTTAAGAGTAAGACGAACTGACAACCGGTGGACCGCCAGGGTGGCAGAGTGGACCGCCAGAGTTCAACGTTCTAGAAGAAGGGGATGACGATTACTCAAAGGAGGGATAAAATAACAACATTCGGGGGGCACAAAAGAGACTCGGGCAGCGCAGGCCAATGTCCCAGAATAAGAAACGCCCAACCCAGAGAAAAGCATGAATGAAAGAAGAAACGATAAGACTCATTGAGCAAGTGATCATGAGCCGATGTTGCAGACCCTACCATACGACAAATTTAGCCGCACCCAAGAAAATCAAAAATCAGAATTGCATATAAGGCAGTCCTCAACCTCGAAATCTTAAGAGTAAGACGAACTGACAACCGGTGGTCCACCAGGGTGGCAGAGTGGACAGCAAGAGTTTAAGGGTCTAGAAGATGGGGATGACGATTACTCAAAGGAGGGATTAAATAACAACATTCGGAGGCACAAAATAGACTCGGGAAGCGCAGGCCATTGTTCCAGATTAAGAAATGCCTAACCAAGAAAAAAGCAGTAAACAAAAAAAATGATAAGACTCATTGTGCCACTGATCATGAGCCGATGTTGCAGACCCTACCATACGACAAATTTAGCCGCACCCAAGAAAATCAAAAATCAGAACTGCATATAAGGCAGTCCTCAACTTCGAAATCTTAAGAGTAAGACGAGCTGACCACCGGTGGACCGCCAGGGTGGCAGAGTGGACCGCCAGAGTTCAACGTTCGAGAAGAAGGGGATGACGATTACTCAAAGGAGGGATAAAATAACAACATTCGGGGGCACAAAAGAGACTCGGGCAGCGCAGGCCAATGTCCCAGAATAAGAAACGCCCAACCCAGAGAAAAGCATGAATGAAAGAAGAAACGATAAGACTCATTGAGCAAGTGATCATGAGCCGATGTTGCAGACCCTACCATACGACAAATTTACCCGCACCAAAAGAAATAAATAATCAGGACAGCATACAAGGCAGTCCTCAACCTCGAAATCTTAAGAGTAAGACGAATTGACAAACGGTAGACCACCAGGGTGGCAGAGTGGACAGCCAGAGTTCAAGGTTCTAGAAGAAGGGGAAGACGATTACCCAAGGGAGGGTTGAAATAACCACATTCGGAGGCAAAAAATAGACTCGGGCAGCGCAGGCCAATGTCTCCTTTTAAGAAACTCCTGACTGATAGAAAAGCAGGAAAGAAAAAAAATGATAAAACTCATTGAGCCACTGATCGTGAGCCGGTGTTGCAAACCCTACCGTACGACAAATTTACCCGCACCGAAGAAAATAAAAATCATGGCAGCATATAAGGCAGTCTTCAACATCGAAATCATAACCGTAAGACGAACTGACAACCGGTGGACGACCAGGGTGGCAGAGTGGACAGCCAGAGTTCAAGGTTTTAGAAGAAGGGGATCCCGATTTGTCAAAGGAGGGATGAAATAACATTCGTAGGCACAAAATAGACTCGGGCAGCGAGGCCAATGTCCCAGATTACGAAACGCCTACCCCAGAGAAAAGCAGAAAGAAAGGAGAAAGGATAAGACTCATTAAACCATTGATCATGAGACGATGTTGCAGACCCTACCATACGACAAATTTACCCGCACCAAAGGAAATAAATAATCAGGACAGCATACAAGGCAGTCCTCAACCTCGAAATCTTAAGAGTAAGACGAACTGACAACCGGTGGTCTACCAGGGTGGCAGAGTGGACAGCAAGAGTTTAAGGGTCTAGAAGATGGGGATGACGATTACTCAAAGGAGGGATGAAATAACAACATTCGGAGGTACAAAATAGACTCGGGAAGCGCAGGCCATTGTTCCAGATTAAGAAATGCCTAACTCAGATAAAAGCAGTAAACAAAAAAAATGATAAGACTCATTGTGCCACTGATCATGAGCCGATGTTGCAGACCCTACCATACGACAAATTTAGCCGCACCCAAGAAAATCAAAATCAGAACTGCATATAAGGCAGTCCTCAACCTCGAAATCTTAAGAGTAAGACGAACTCACAACCGGTGGTCCACCAGGGTGGCAGAGTGGACAGCCAGAGTTCAAGGTTCTAGAAGAAGGGGATGACGATTACTCAAAGGAGGGATTAAATAACAACATTCGGAGGCACAAAATAGACTCGGGAAGCGCAGGCCATTGTTCCAGATTAAGAAATGCCTAACCCAGATAAAAGCAGTAAACAAAAAAATGATAAGACTCATTGTGCCACTGATCATGAGCCGATGTTGCAGACCCTACCATACGACAAATTTATCCGCGCCCAAGAAAATCAAAAATCAGAATTGCATTTAAGGCAGTCCTCAACCTCGAAATCTTAAGAGTAAGACGAACTGACAACCGGTGGTCCACCAGGGTGGCAGAGTGGACAGCAAGAGTTTAAGGGTCTAGAAGATGGGGATGACGATTACTCAAAGGAGGGATTAAATAACAACATTCGGAGGCACAAAATAGACTCGGGAAGCGCAGGCCATTGTTCCAGATTAAGAAATGCCTAACCAAGATAAAAGCAGTAAACAAAAAAAAATGATAAGACTCATTGTGCCACTGATCATGAGCCGATGTTGCAGACCCTACCATACGACAAATTTAGCTGCACCCAAGAAAATCAAAAATCAGAACTGCATATAAGGCAGTCCTCAACTTCGAAATCTTAAGAGTAAGACGAGCTGACCACCGGTGGACCGCCAGGGTGGCAGAGTGGACCGCCAGAGTTCAACGTTCTAGAAGAAGGGGATGACGATTACTCAAAGGAGGGATAAAATAACAACATTCGGGGGCACAAAAGAGACTCGGGCAGCGCAGGCCAATGTCCCAGAATAAGAAACGCCCAACCCAGAGAAAAGCATGAATGAAAGAAGAAACGATAAGACTCATTGAGCAAGTGATCATGAGCCGATGTTGCAGACCCTACCATACGACAAATTTACCCGCACCAAAGGAAATAAATAATCAGGACAGCATACAAGGCAGAACTCAACCTCGAAATCTTAAGAGTAAGACGAATTGACAAACGGTAGACCACCAGGGTGGCAGAGTGGACAGCCAGAGTTCAAGGTTCTAGAAGAAGGGGAAGACGATTACCCAAAGGAGGGATGAAATAACCACATTCGGAGGCAAAAAATAGACTCGGGCAGCGCAGGCCAATGTCTCCTTTTAAGAAACTCCTGACTGATAGAAAAGCAGGAAAGAAAAAAAATGATAAAACTCATTGAACCACTGATCGTGAGCCGATGTTGCAAACCCTACCGTACGACAAATTTACCCGCAACGAAGAAAATAAAAATCATGGCAGCATATAAGGCAGTCTTCAACATCGAAATCATAACCGTAAGACGAACTGACAACCGGTGGACGACCAGGGTGGCAGAGTGGACAGCCAGAGTTCAAGGTTTTAGAAGAAGGGGATCCCGATTTGTCAAAGGAGGGATGAAATAACATTCGTAGGCACAAAATAGACTCGGGCAGCGAGGCCAATGTCCCAGATTACGAAACGCCTATCCCAGAGAAAAGCAGAAAGAAAGGAGAAAGGATAAGACTCATTAAACCATTGATCATGAGCCGATGTTGCAGACCCTACCATACGACAAATTTACCCGCACCAAAGGAAATAAATAATCAGGATAGCATACAAGGCAGTCCTCAACCTCGAAATCTTAAGAGTAAGACGAACTGACAACCGATGGTCCACCAGGGTGGCAGAGTGGACAGCAAGAGTTTAAGGGTCTAGAAGATGGGAATGACGATTACTCAAAGGAGGGATGAAATAACAACATTCGGCGGTACAAAATAGACTCGGGCAGCGCAGGCCATTGTTCCAGATTAAGAAATGCCTAACCCAGATAAAAGCAGTAAACAATAAAAATGATAAAACCCATTGAGCCACTGATCATGAGCCGATGTTGCAAACCCTACCGTACGACCAATTTACTCGCACCCAAGAAAATAAAAAATCAGGACTGCATATAAGGCAGTCCTCAACCTCAAAATCTTAAGAGTAAGACGAACTGACAATTGATGGACCACCAGGGTGGCAGAGGGGACAGCCAGAGTTCAAGGTTCTAGTAGAAGGGGATGACGATTACTCAAAGGAGGTATGAAATAACAACAACCGGAGGCACAAAATAGACTCGGGAACCCCAGGCCAATGTTCCAGATTAAGAAACGCCTAACCCAAAAAAAAGCTGTAAACAAAGAAAAGTGATAAGACTCATTGAGCCACTGATCATGAGCCGATATTGCAGACCCTACCGTACGAATAAATGTACCCGCACCGAAGAAAATCAAAAATCAGGATAGCATATAAAGCAGTCCTAAAACTCGAAATCTTAACCTTAAGGCGAACTGACAACCGTTGGACCACCAGGGTGGCAGAGTGGACAGCCAGAGTTTAAGGGTCTAGAAGATGGGGATGACGATTACTCAAAGGAGGGATGAAATAACAACATTCGGAGGCACAAAATAGACTCGGGCAGCGCAGGCCAATCTCCCAGATTACGAAATGTCTAACCCAGAGAAAAGCATGAAAGAAAGAAGAAACGATAAGACTCATTGAGCCACTGATCATGAGCCGATGTTGCGGACAGGGGCACGACGACGGCGACGAGCTCACCGTTCCTCTCCTCGCTGATGATATAAGAAGCATCATACGGAAACTAAGTGAGCAACGGTCTGCAGAGGCGTGGTTTGATGAAGACACGAAGCGGTCATTGCTGTATGTAATAGACCCAGCCTTAGAGTTCCTTGTGTATGTGGAGCTGTCACGAAATGTAGAAACTCTGTTTCACCGTTTGCGACTCGGGGTGGCTTATACAAAGTCGTTTTTGTACCAAATTCACTGTGCAACCTCACCATCCTGCGCACGTGGAGCGCCCGAGGAAGATGTTTCCCACGTGATGCTAGACTGCCCATTATACTCACGGCAAAGACATGAACTTTTACACAAACTCCCACTAGAGAACCGTCGTGTGGTGTGTTTAGAATCTTTACTAGGACCATGGCCTGATGCGGGGCTTCAAAATAATGTTGTTCGTGCCCTGAATGTGTTTTTTACCTCAACAGGAATAGTTACAAAGTATTAGCTGACATATTAGATTTTTGTCGTGACTCAGTTACCACCAACCCAGGAGGACATTTCACAGACAACTTTTAGTACTCACGAAAGTGTGGTGCACAGTGGAATAGTATAGCCAGGTTTATGACACTTTATTTGTGAAATGGAGTAGCTGAGACCAGATCCGCTTCCAACCTCTCCACCCAATAAACCAGTTAAACCACCACCACCACCCTACCGTATGACAAATTTACCCAAGTTGGACACATCCTCTTGGCAATGCATATTAGCGGAAGTATCGAATAGAATCGTAGTTATCATTACAGACTGTCAAAGGACATTGGTCTGTTTTCTGCGGGAAGAATACTTAAACCCTTTGGTCAGATACTCCTTTTCAAAATACAAAAAGTTAGTAACGTCACCTGGAAAATAGGACACATGGGTCTTCAATAGAACGAGGCACTGGCCTCCTGTGCTCGCATCATGTGCTCCTTGCGATCACGACGACCGCACTTCCCTCCACGAAAAACGCCTTTATCTCCTCATCTTACGCCTAGATACACGATCTTTTCTCTTGTTTTTGGAGCTCTCAGTGCCGAGGAATCGCAAGCTCTGTGGAGAAAAAACCAACACAAGTATACAAAAATTTTTTTCGGGCGAATATTTTCGGTGGGAACATTGCACATTTACTTAAAATTTTGCTAAATTCGGGGAAATATTCACCCCATTCTAGGACACCTAGCCACGTCCAAGGGTATACCAAAAACAGAACTCAAACATTACAGATTCCACTTCTATCGAGACGTGGGAGGCAGCTTTGACGAGCTTGTTACATCAAGATCAGCGTGGGCTGACGGGAGGGCAAGCGAAGAAGTTGCTGCATCTGGCGCCCTAGACTTCAGGTTCCACCCTTAGGAGCTCCTTACGACCTCTTTACCCCCTTTTCCTGAACCCGAACTATTTCTTCCGTATAAAAAATCTTCACTCTCTCTATCGCCCTTTCTCTCTTCGCAGAAAGCAAAAATCTTCAGTCCGGCTCAGACAACAGAGAATAAGCATGTTCACTTTGAAACACTGACACTGACACCTTCTCGCTCAAACAGACCAACTACCCCAGCCTCAACCTTTCACGCTCACATGTTAAGGGCCTTTGGCTCTGCTGGGCTAAGGCTATCAAAAAACCTCGCTGGTAGTGTCTCTCTCTTCACTGGCCTTCAGTGCTCCTGAAGCATATACAGTAAAGCCCGCTTATATCGAACTCGGATATATCGAATTATTGCCTATATCGAACCCTTGTATAATTCTGGTAAAAATTACATGCATTTAAAACTGTTTATATGGAACGCGATTTTGCTCACAATGGATATATGAAAAGGAAGGACGTGCCTCCTCTGCTTCTTTCATAAATATGTTCATAATAGTAGGCTTTCACCAGTACCACTAGTAACACCAGTGCGCATGTCGATACGACTTCATAATCTGTTTAGCTTTTCCCGCATTTATGGCAACACGCGTGCATTAAATTTATCAGCTCTGCCTTGGGCAATTTCTATGTGGAATGACCTTCCAGATACCATTGCTTTCATAGCTGACAGTACTAGGTTTCGGGAACATGTGTCTCGACATGTTTCATGTTAATGACGAACAACACAACATTTGCAATCTTGTTCATTGTGTGCCTTGTTTTTTTGTTTTTGATTTTGTTTGCTTTTTTCTTGGCTGTTCCGTTTTCTGTTTGAGCGCCATTTTTATATTTTAAAAATGAAATTGTTGAAAGCTTTGTTTTCTTTTTGTGTGTATTACCGCGTGTTTGTATGCTTGCATCACCTGTATTAATGCACATAGCGATTTATGTACTATTTCTTCTCGGTACAACATCGTCTTTAACCTTTGATGTTACTTTAATGCTCTTGCAAATAGTTTTGTATTTACCCCCCTTACTCAATGCTCCTAGGAGTCTGTAAGGAATTGTGAATAAAAAAAACTCTCCTACGCGTGATTTTTCGCTCTCCTTACGCATGCGGCAGGCTTTCCCGCAATACATCGGCGCTCAGTGGTGTCGCCGGTGTCGCTTGTAACTCCCGCGTAAGCTCGAGCGCTGTCCAAACCTGTCGTGGCAGAGTGGACCAGCTCCACGCATGCATGGCGTTGGAGCCGAAAGCACCACAGTGGGCGCTGCGGTCTGCGGTGTCACCGGTGAACCGAGACCGAGCAAGCCCGCGCCACTCGCTGCGCGCACTTGCTCGGTTCGCTTATTTCGCCGTTATTCGCTTATATCCATGATTGTCTCCGCTTTGTCGAAGACGCCAAGGACTCCGTACCGCTTCCGAGCACGTGCGAAGCCGTCGCTGCCGTGGCTCTGCTACGGCGATAGTGTGGTGCCATTGAGGGCAGCGGTCTTGTGCTTGTCGACTGTTTAGATACCGTGGAGCAAGCAGTCACCAGCAACGCGTTGCGCTCCAAGAACCAGGCTAAGGTGTACCAGGCTACACTCACGCAGTTCTTCCGCCCCACTAAATTATTTTCTTTCCGAGAAAGTGTAGTAAAAGTTCAGAGTAGTAAGAGCTCAGCGTTAGCTAGTGACTCCGCCGGCAAAATTGCTCTCATATCAGTTTTTTAGATGCAGAGCATCTGATTCACTCGCCTTGTCCCACCGGCGTCGTTGTCGTCGGCGTTGTCCACCCCTCCCCCATTCTCCTCGCCGCGCCAGCTGCGCTCTCCGCCGCTCACCCCCCTCTCCTCTCCGATAGCGAACGCTCTCTCGCGAGGGGCATTAAATTGGATTCGATTGGATTGGCTTGGCTTGGCTTGGATTGGACTGGATTGGATTTGGATTAGATTTGATTAAAGTGAATTGTGTTGGATTGTGTTGCGTCATAGCCGCGGCACGTTGTGTCATAGCCGCGGCAGACGCGCTGGGGACGGCGCATGTGCAGTACTCTCTCTTCCGCGGTTTCCTCTCCTTCGGGCGCGCTGCGCATATAACCGGTGTGCCATTCTCCGGCGAAGCAACGTCCACGCTTGGCTCAAACACCTAGAGTCCACGCCGCTTTACAAGTACGCCAACGTCATCGACTGGGACCGGCTTACGCAGTCCCCTCAACGTTATGCGCGCTATAAAACACGGTCCCTTCGCCGCTCCGCCTATGCGTCACATCTTACACAGGGGTTCCCGCGAGGGGAGGTGGGAGTTTTTTGCTTCCCTTTCTATACCGAATTTTCGCTGTATCAAACTATTTTACAATCCTCGCGCTGTTCGATATAAGCGGGCATAGTACATACAAAACGGGTATTGTACATACAAAACGCTCTCTGGGAGCTGAAGCAAGGCTATCGTAGCTGACACCTACAACTTGTGTCATTTTATGGCCGTTTTCCGACGCATCGTCTCGTGACGGGGGCGGGGGGGAGGGGGAGGGGGGAATGCCACTGTTATGATTTGGGCCTCTGTAGAAATGGTCAATATCAGGCTGGGTATGTTCTGCGGGCCGAACAATCTGAACTGAGCCATGAAGACAAGCAGAAGATCAGACTGAGCGTTCAGCCATTTCTGATCTCGCCGGTTTTAGCAGAGCTGTTTAAACCGAACGTTATCCGTCCGTCTCACTAAAAAACTGCGCGGAGCGATGACGTCACCTCGCGTTGCCACCCCTGGCGCAGCTGTGCATAGCTTCGCGCTCGCTTCGCTAGCCTAGGCATGGCTGCGCCGCGCCTCACTGGCGCGCGTCAAGACGTGACGCCACTGCTCAGCACATCGTATAAAGGCTCTTGTACAGCGGTGGTCTGCCAGTACCGGCTAGGTGCCCCGAGCAAGGGCCCGAACGTGGGACAGGTGGCGCTTCTGGCGCCGTTCAACAGCGCCACCCGCGGAAGCAAATTGTATAAATGGTCTGGTCATGCCCTGGCGTGTGCATGTAGAGCCCGCGTGTTCCCGTGTTGCTTGAAAGTGCAACCTCTCGTTACCCTGATATGACACGCACATTTTTTTGTCAGAAATTAGCTGCGGGCGACGCTCGTTAATTTTATAAATTACCTAATTTAGGTTAATTATTAATTAGTCATTTTTTTAAGTCACTAGGGCGTGTGAGGTATCAAATTAAAGGTCTCGATTAGGGTAATGACATGGGACAAATTAAAAATCGCTTCCTAGTTATAGTCATGAGATAATCACGTGAGTCAGATTGGGTTAAAAGTCGAATTGATGCCACTAGGGCTTGTGAGGCATCAAATTAAAGGTCTCAGTGAGTGAAATCACGCGGGACAAATTAAAAATCGCCTCCTAGCTATAGTCATAAGATAGTCACATGAGTCATGGATTCGGTTAAAATTCAAAGTGATGCCACTTCGGTTTGTGAAGTATCAAATTAAAGGTCTCGATAAGGGGAATCATGTGGGACAAATTAAAAATCGCTTTAGTTATAGCAGAGTCCTTCAATGCTTTTCTGGTCACGAAACTCCGCCCGAAGGTTGATATAGGTACAAAATCTCTCGCTAGCGGGCGCCACCCGTCGTAGGAGGGCCACAAGCCGCCGCCAGTGCTGGGCTTGTATGCGCACTGATGCCGACGTTTCGACGCGATTATGTGAGCGGCTGTTCTTACTGTTACCTTTTCTTAAACGTCTCTGAACGCATCAATGCCACCAGGTAAAAAAGTCGAAACGGGATCCATTGTCGACGACGAATGAGAGCTGTTTACTTTGGAACGCACGCGTAGTTTACTTGGGAGGGCGGGCCCACCTTATAAACAGCAGCGCATTTAAAGTGATCTCACACCACGCGATAACGCATTGTGTTAATAATTTCTAATAGCCCCATTACATTTATACTTACGATGCCTCAAAGCGGTACTTGCGAGCCATAGCTCGCAAGCGTTTAAAGACGATGCTCATGCTCCCGATGCGAGCAGCTACTGCTAGATCGGCTCGACAACGTGTTTATATTTGCGCCTGGCCAAAGGGCGATTATGTTTATGCGGTAGGTGAGCTTTCTATTCTGGTAGTGCCGCAAATAGGGGGAGGAATGTGAACGGAATGAAACACGACTGGGTAGTACAGGAGCAATCACATTGGTTTATATCCGGCTCGCCTCTCGCGCGCTGCTACCCAAGTATTGAAATCAAGTGAATGGTCGAGCCAGAAGTTTTATTCCAGACCTTTAAATTGAGTTTACACCCAAATGCGCAGTTGTTTTCGACACACGTTTATTAGCGCCGATCGCTTTTTTGACGCGGGGACTTTCGATTCTGAGCGCTTTCGCGACCGCTCTAAACAGGAGTTTCACGTGCCTAAGATTTGATTCATCACTTTTTTCCACGCAGTTTACACGGGACACCCGCCGTTTGACATTTCCTGGTGTTGACTGTTTAGAGCATTATTAATTACCGGCCGACAACCCATGATTTCTTCGGGAAGGGAAGTACAGCAGCCTAATCTGGAAGTTCCTTGTGATGCCAGTGCTATCTGCTCGGCCGCTTTTGCTTCTAGCAGAGTCTGCCACTACCTAGGCACCACATCATACATTTGTTTTTATTTTTTGGATGCTGGTGGGGAAGGGCGGTTATGATCTAAAGCATGCAATAAATCTTAAATTTGGCGCTAATGATACGCCGCTTAGTACTCAGGTGTGTACTTATGAATGGGAGATTCACATCAGGTGCATGTAATGAGGAGAAAGTTGGAAAACATGATTTATTTACACAAAATACACCGAGAATAACACTTTGGAGAAGAAAAGCACCAGAAACTATTACAGCTGTTTCCTGTAATGTTACACAATCTGTTACTCTACTGTACAATGTGTATTTTATTTCATTAACAGGTGCACTCTGCCCTAGCTTACTGCCTTGCAAGGAGGGATGGGACCCAGTCAAGCCGATATAGCATCAGGTTTCTGTCCCCTCTCCTGCACTTTTTGCTATGTAAGAAATGCAAAATAAACTGAATTTCAATATACACTATTAACACTATATACACATCAATATGAAAAGTACAAAAATATTACAGTCTAATGTATACAAGATATACATTACTATTTAAAAATGGGCAGGCGTCCTCACACATACACAGCCATTAAGACTGTGGCTTCCGCCCACCGCTTGCAGGGTATGAACCGCGCACAGTTGCCCGTGAGGCTTTGTTTTTCTCTCGCGTGAAGAAATGTAATCTACATCTAAAAAAAGTGCACAACCTCAGCTGTTGTGCCTAAAAAGTGCAACACACAACCTACACTTGCTGACGCTGTGCGGCTGTCGAGCAAAATTCCCTCAACAATCCTCGCGTACACGTCACCGCAAGCAATTTTTTGCACCGTGTACGTCTCTACATGCTCTTCAACAATTTTCAGGAGAAGAAGAAGACGGCTGCTAGGTACTTTTAAATAGCCCCTTGATTTTGTTTGGATCAAGGCAGATAGCTGGCGTGTTGTGCTCAACATCGTTTCAACGCAGCCTAAGCAATCCAAAGTAGAAAACTTCTTGGCCACATATCCGCCGAGGTACTCCAAAAGGGAGTCTTTGGTCGACAGGGGGCCAATGTCCTCCACGCAGTCTGTTGTTGGCTCCAGCAGGACATCGTCCAGCAGAACAGCTAGTGTGTCCACCTGAAATGTGCACTTCTTCAATTTTCAAGGTGATGGAAAGGAAACTTCAGGACACATACAGGACAAAAACTGCAAAATACCTGAGTCGTAGAGGGCTTTTCCTTGTCAAAAAGATCTTGCAGAGTGAGAAGCAGTTGTGGCCCGCTTCCGTCAACTGAAGCTCGCTTAGGTGGCCGAACGAGGTTGTTCACCGACAGCATCCGGTATATGAACAAAAACTGCTGAACAGTTGGTTGGCCCCCGTCTCCTGCAACATGCCTGGCTATCCCAAAGAAGCGCTGGACAGGGAAAAATAAAGATATCTGTACCAACACACAGTGCCAAAAAGTACCTGAATTACCTCTAAAGGGTCTTGGCCGAGATTTCCAACTAGGACGTAACGGAAGCCAGACTTCAAGAGGCGATCAATCAGGGCCACCGTGTTGTGCAGCGTTATCCTCAATGCACCACAAGTTGGTTTGCTAAAGAAGCACACCTGCCTCTGCTTTGGCAGGGTCTCTATGTATGTGCAGCAATCCTCCAGCCACTTTATGTTCGCCTTCAATGTCTGCAATGCAAGAAATATTAACCTTGAGTACACTAGAAGAAAACCATATTTCGATGTGATTTACTCGCTCACCGCGATGTGCTCTGCTTCGTTGTATTGTACGTCCTGTGGTCTTCTTGAGTTGAGGCAGTCAAATAGATCTTTCATCTGCTTCGTGAAGTCGTATGTACCCGCGGAGTTATGTAGCTTCTGGCAGCCTTCTTGCTTGCTAGAAAACTCCATTGCAGACGCCGTGCTTCCGCTGAAAAGCTGAAAATGATGGCACATTGTTTTTGAACGAAAGAGCTCTTTTCATTGAAATTTGTCTTTTTTGATAAGGTTTGTTAGCAAATCATTAGCAAAATTTTGTGTCATTAGTTCGCCTCTAAGTAGCCTTACTAATGATTAGGAGTAATTACTCGCCTGAACAGCAAGCCGGACACTCATCTTCTCGAAGGCGTTGGGGAAGATGTGAGCCCTTGTGAGCTTCGGGACAGCACGAAGGCCAGCTTGTTGCTCCTCGTACTCCAGCAGGGCAGAGTAGTGGCAGTGATGGACCTCATGTCCTTGTGGCAGCTGCGATAAAAAAGGGAAGCCACTGCTCGCAAAGGGAGTAACCTGATGTAGATACGAATTACTGCTTACCAGAAACTTTCCAACCTTCTGAAGATTGTTTCTTATGCATTTGAAGACATGCGGTGGGTCAATTAGTGCCTGCACTGTCCGTGAAGGGTCACATGGATGCTGGAATGAAGTTTGCAGCTGTTTCTGGTCACTGTTTATCTCTGAAAAATTACAAAAGGGTGAACTGAAGGGCTTGTTGGTACATCATATCGTTTGAAAACAGCGCGGAATAGACGACAGCGCTTGTGTCGTCTATTACTTGCTCCGTCCCGTCTTCCGCGCTGTTTTCAAACGATATCTCTGAAAAGAAGGCAGCGATGCATTTAGTTGTGTTCAACTCTTAATTTGACAAATGAAACTCGTGTCCCCAGACACTAACCCAAGCTCCTCAAAGCTGAACGATTTGGCGTTGAATTGTCGCATGTAACTGCATCGACAATAGCACTAGCGTTCGAAAGGTGCACAGTGCACTGGAGCAACAACTTCGCCACTATTGAACCAGGGGCTGCACCGGAAGAACAAAAGGTCCCAACAGTCTGGGACCACCCTCCAAGAAATGGTCGGAAGAGAAAGACCAGGACGTGATCGCCATCTTTCTCACAGTCCGAGGATCTTGTGTGCTCAGCGAAGTTAACTTTTCCGAGCAGAGCCATGTCTGACTCCCTAATGTGCACACTCTTTCTTACGCTCATTTCACCGAACATCAGGACACCTGTAAAAAAAGTACATCTCTTTAGACAGGCAGCACATATATGAGATATGAAGTCATAGAATGCAGTAGTAAGTTTGTGTATTGTTCCAAACCTCGACGCTCTCTCTCAGGAAGTACTTGCAGCTTGTCTTTGAGAACGGTGAATAGACTGCTGTCAAAACCAAATTCAGCCTTGAGGCTCCTCAGGTACGTGTAGAGGGATCGAGGGTTGGGCAAGGGAAGGTACTCATTCTCGTGAAGGAATGTATAGACCGCTGTCGACTTAATCTTCAGCAGCAGGCAGTCATAAATTCATGTTTTTTTGTACCTAAAGAGAGTGCAGGCTCCTTGTGCATTTAGGTAAACCGAGGCTGGTGAGTGAACAGTGCAAGTGCATAACCACAGCAAGCAGAAAAAAGAAGATGCACGACATGCATCACACCACCTTTCCTCATACCGCAATACACAACCAACGCGTTTAAAAATGCCTTGTCATTTTCAATATTAACATGCACCCTACTCCAGTACGAGAGAAACAGACAGCTTGCAATGTGCGATCATGCAAAGCGGGCAATGTAGGATTACTCTTACATGCAATAATAGCGTGCACTGCTCTTATAAAGTATGCACAAGACAGTGGCACGAAAAATATGTGCAATTATATTCATAGCGTCTTGGCAGTTATGTGCGGGTGAAGATTACCTGGCAGCTTTCGGAGATTTCGCGTTTGCCTTCATGATGCACTGATCGAAAATAAGCTTCTCGCGGGTGGATAGCTTGTCCAGGTTTTGCACGAGTCTTGCATTTTTGTTGGCCAGGACTCTCATCTTCGCAAGCTGCTTCTGACACCGTTCGGGCCGTTGCCTCGTACTAGAAAGCTGCGCCCTGAGCGCCTGCACCTCAAGAAACGAACACACTGCCTGTTCCGTTTGGCAGGCCTGATCTGCGTGTCCGCTATCGCTGCCTGCTGCATCTGTAAAACAATTCAATAACACTGTTCAGAAGCACCTCAATGCCACCAGCCGCTATAACACAGGGTCATGCGACTGAGGGAACAAAGTAACGCCGCGACCAAACCGGCGCAAGAGTTTACCGTCACTGGCTTCTCCGGCTGAGTCGGTGTTCGCATTTTGGCATTCCACTGCTGCGCATTCAGGTGACAATTCGCGCCGCCTCTTCGCTGGTTGCCTCTGAATCGCTGGCCGGGAACGCGGTTTCGGCTTTGTCAGGTAGGCCGGGAGCCCGTCAAAAATCCTTGGAACGGCATCCGTCCGAAGCCTCGGTCTCTCTCGCTGAAGCGACACGACCACCCCCTTCACGATGTGCTCGTCGGTTCTTGCAACGTCGCTAGCATCAAAATGCTTTTCGCAAACCCGAACGTTCTTACTTTCGAAGTTGAAACCGCCGGTTTCCAACCGCGGTATAGCCCTCTTCCATTTCTCTCGAAGTTCGGCGCTACTTGGGAAACAGAAGAGTGACGCCTTTTCCTTGTTGCTTCGGTATCCGGAGCTGCAGCCCGTCACACAACACGTCTTAGGCATTGTTCATTCGAATTTTCATGCCGTCCACCTTGAAAGCGGTGCACTTGCACTTTCGCGTGACGCTGATGCAGAAACTGTGGTGGAAGGAATACCGCGAGCTGTCACCACACAACGCCTTCGGGCTGCCGCCGCTGCCAGTGCGTTCCGCCGGGCGCAGCGGGGCGATGGCCCCCCTAAGACAGATTGCGCCACGCAGCGGCCGTTCTTGGCACCATATCAAGCTCTCCCGTAAAGTGACGGAGAAGTTTCGTGACCAGAACGGTATTAAGGGACTCTGGTTATAGTGGTGAGATAGTCGCGTGAGTCATAGAGCAGGCTAGAAGGAAGGAAGGAAGAATGTAGAAGAAAGGCAGGAAAGTTAACCTGGCTAGAGCCTAGTTTGCTATCCTGCACGTGGGAAAGGGGAAATGGGCAAAAAAGAGAGCGGAAAAAAGAGGAAAAGTTGGACCAGACACGTATGCCCAGCACTGAGGCACTGACAGTGATTGACACTGGAAGCTCTCAGTCTATAGCCTAGTGTTCAAGTTCGTCGCCCGTAGAAAACGTAATAGTTCCTTAGTCGCCTTCTGAGCGGATGACTGAGAAGGCCAGTGGCACAGAATCTTTCCTTCCGAAAATGGCCGCCGAGAGTCCAGGTTCCTCAGCGCTGACGACAGACAGCTTTTTTCTTTCAGCCGAGTAGCGTGGGCACTCGCATAAAACGTGGCGTATCGTCTCCGATGTGCCGCACGTTTCGCACTCCGCCCTTGCTGCCATTCCTATTAAGTACGAGTAAGCATTTGTGAATGCCACCCCCAGCCAGAGACGGCAAAGAAGAGTTGCGTCAGACCGTGGGAGGCCTAGTGGAAGGGGACGTTGCAGGTGCGGGTCAAAGGCACCAATGCGTGCGCATGTGGAATCTTCTGGAGACCATTGGGAGATAGCTGTTTCCCGGGCAAGAATGCGGAGGACCCTAGCTGCGTCCGTCCTAGACAATGGGATGAGTACAGTTGTCGCTGTTTGATGCGCCAGCCGGGCGGCAGCGTCCGCACTTTCGTTGCCGACAATGCCGCAGTGGCTAGGAAGCCACTGTAGGGTGACATCATGACCCGCCTGGGCGGCACGGTCGTATACTATTCTTATTTCTGTCAGGAGCTGTTCGTGAGGTCCCCGGCACAGCGCTGACTGGAGTGACTGAAGTGCAGGCTTCGAATCACAGAAGATAGCCCATCTGCGGCACGAACTTTGCTCGATGGTGTGAAGAGCGCTACGGATGGCCGTAAGTTCTGTAGCCGTGGATGTCGTAAGATTGGCTATCTTGAATTTGCTGCACAGTGACAGTAGTGGTATAACGACAGCTCCGGCAGAACCCGAAGATGTTACCGAGCCATCAGTGTATACATGGGTTCGGTCACTGTATGTCTCATGCATGTACGTCAAAGCGAGCTGTTGCAGGGCCGGATTTGGAAGATCACGTTTTTTTGTCACTCCTGGGATATCTAGGCACACTCGGGGCTGCATCACACACCACAGCGGAACGAGCGATCTCATCGCCGGCGTGTAGTTCGATGGAACGCTGGTGTTGTGGGCAGCTACTACCCTTGCGAACGACGCCCGTGGACGGGTCGCTGGTATTCCCGCGAGGTGATGATCAGGTAGACGGGCGAGGTGCCTGATATGTGTCCTGAGTATTTCGACGTCCACAAAGGTTGCCAAAGGGTGATTTCGAGCCAGGGCAATGGTCGCTGCTGTGGACGTACATCGTGGTAGGCCAAGACAGGTTCGCAGGGCCTGAGCTTGAATAGCCTGAAGTGCCCGAGTAGTAGTGCGGCACGCTCCAGAAAGGACAGGGGCACTGTATCGCAGATAGCCCAAGAACAGCACGTTGTAGAGCTGTAGCATCGATTTCAGTGGTGTCCCCCACGTCTTGCCGCCGATGAGTTTGAGCACATGCACCACTGCAGAGAGCCTCTTCTTTAGAGCGTTAACATGAGCGCTCCAAGAAAGGCCTCTGTCGACAACTATGCCGAGAAACTTGTGATTTCTCACATAAGACACCCTTTCACCATTAATATACAAAGGGTATGCATACATAGGCTTTCGTGTAAACGGAAGCACGGCGCATTTGCTGCTGGATAGTTCCAACCCTTGTCCGTGTAGATATGAGGTCGCCAAGTCTGCGGCATTTTGCAGTCGGGCGCGCACATGCCGACGAGTCACGCCATCTGCCCAAACACATATATCGTCGGCGTATATCGACACGTGAACCCTCCTTGGAAGGCGAGAAATCAGGCCAATTAGTGTAAGGTTGAACAGTGTAGGGCTCAGGACGCCTCCTTGGGGAACACCACGGTGAGTATAGTGAGCTGACGTCGGCCCATCTGCAGTCATAACAAAGAATGACCTCTCTGTTAGGTAGTTCCTTATCCACTGGTAGACCCGGCCACCGAGCCCCACAGCCTGCAGTACTTTGAGAATCGCATCGTGCTCCACGTTATCGTATGCCCCTTTAACGTCGAGGAACAACGCGGCACATATCCGCTTCGCACTTTTCCGCTGCTGCACAAAAGTCACCAAATCAATAACGCAGTCAATGGATGAGCGTCCACGACGGAATCCAGCCATGACATCAGGGTAGACATTGTAACGCTCCAGGAACCACTCCAGTCGTGCGAGAATGATTCGCTCCATCAGCTTTCCAACGCAACTTGCAAGTGCAATTGGTCGGTATGCCAGTGGATCCAGCATGGATTTTCCGGGCTTCAGGAGCGGAACGAGGCGGCTGGTCTTCCATTTTTGAGGAACGGAACCATCACACCATAGGTCGTTGAAATATTCCAGCAAGGCTTGTCGGGCATCCTTGCCAAGGTGACGGAGAGCAGCATATGTGACTCCATCAGGCCCAGGGGACGAAGATCGCTTGCATGCAGCCAATGCCGCCCGCAGTTCTTCCATGCTAAATGGAACGTCCATCCTTGAATCCCGCGATGCAGGGATGTCACTGGCGAGCAGTAGTCCAGAAGGGCCTGCTCCACTGGCTATCCTCACGCAGAAGTCCTCGGCCACTTCAAGCTCTCGGCGGTTCTGGTGAATAGCCAGGGCCTTAAATTGGGAGCGCTGCTGTACAGGAGTCATTAGCCCTTGCACAGTTTTCCATATCCTCGACAAAGGCTTGCGAGGGTCCAGCGTGTCACAAAAAGATTTCCAACGTTGTGCTTGCACTTGGGCAATGCGTCGCTGGATCTTCTTTTGCGTTCGTCTGCAAATCCTCAAATCTTCGAGACATTTTGTTCGCCGGTATCTGCGTTCGGCGCGGCGACGAACAGCACCGAGTGACCGAGTTTGACGTGGAGCTAGAGCAGGCTAGAAGTCAAATTGGTGCCACTAGGGCTTGTGAGGTATCAAATTAAAGGTCTCGATGAGGTGCATCACGTGGGACAAATTAAAATTTCTTCCTCGTAAAAGTCATGAGGTAGTCACGTGAGTCATATATTGGGTTAAAAGCCATATTGATGCCACCAGGGCTCGTGAGATATCGAAGTAAAGGTCTCAGTGAGTGGAATCACGCTGGTCAAATTAAAAATCGCCTCCTAGTTGTAGTCATGAGATAGTCACGAGAGTTATGGATTCGGTTAAAAATCAAATTGATATCACTGGGGCCCGTGAGGTATCAAATTAAAGGGTGGGTGGAATCACGCGGGACAAATTAGAAATCGCCTCCTAGCTGTAGTCATGAGGTAGTCACGTGAGTCATAAAGTGGGCTAGAACTCAAATTGATGCCACAAGGAATTGTGAGGTATCAAATTAAAGGTCTCAATGAGGGTAATCACATGGGACAAATTAAAAATCGCTTCCTAGTTATAGTCACGAGATAGTCACGTGAGTCATGGATTCGGTTAAAAGTCAAATTTATGCCACTAGGGCTTGTGAGGTTTTAAATTAAAGGTCTCGATGAGGGGAATTACGTGGGACATATTAAAATAGCTTCCTGGTTATAGTCATGAGATAGTCACGTTAGTCATGGATTCGGTTAAATGTCAAATTTATGTCACTGGTGCTTGTGAGGGATCAAATTATAGGTCTCGATGAGGGGAATCACGGGGTACATTAAAAATCACTTCCTAGTTATAGTCATGATATAGTCACGTGAGTCATGGGATGCCACTAGGGCTTGTGAGGTATCAAGTTAATGATCTCGATGAGGGGAATAACGTGGGTCAAATTAAATTTGCTTCCTGGTTTGGTCATGACATAGTCATGTGAGCCATGAATTTGGTTAAAAGTCAAATTGATGCCACTGGGGCTTGTGAGGTGTCAAATTAAAGGTCTCAATGAGGCGAATGACGTGGGTAAAATTAAAATTGCTTCCTGGTTATAGTGATGAGATAGTCACGTGAGTCATGGATTCGGTTAAAAGTCAAATTGATGCCACTGGGGCTGGTGACGTATCAAATAAAGGTCTCGATGAGGGTAATCGCGGGGTAGAAATTAAAAATTGCTTCCTTGTTGTAGTCATGAAATAGTCACGTGAGATATAGATTCGGTTAAAAGTAAACGTGATGCCACTAGGGCTTGTGAAGTACCAAATTAGAGGTCTCGATGAGGGGAATCACTTGGGACAAATTAAAACTCGCTTCCTATTTATAGTCATGAGATAGTCATGTGAGTCATAGATTGGGTTAAAAGTCAAACTGAGGCCGCTAGAGCTTGTGAGGTATCAAATTAAAGGTCTTGTTGAGGGGAATAATGCAGTAAAAATTAAAAATTGCTTCCTAGTTATATTCATGAGCTAGTGACGTGAGTCATAGATTGGGTTAAATGTCAGTGTGGTGCCACTAGGGCTTGGGAGAGATCAAATCAAATCAAATCAAATATTTATTTCCAGAAGGAATTCTGGACGGTTCCCTGACTAAAAGCTGTGAATCAGCTTGACGAAGGACAGGGAACTGTTCTATTACATAGCAGCCAGCGTAAATAGCGTAAACACACCAGTGTACAGTGCTTGATAGCAGGCCGGCAAAGAAACACACCGGAAAGAAAAAAAGCAAAAAAAGGGATGGAAGGTGGAAGGTAAAAAAAAAGAAAATCATTGAGTAAACGTTGGTTAAACATGAGTTCAAATATATACACAAACATATATACACATCCACACACATATATATATATATATATATATATATATATATATATATATATATATATATATATATATATATATATATATATATATATATATATATATATATATATATATATATATATATATATATATATATATATAGTATAAGTAAAGAGTCGGATACACAGCAAGAACAATAACAAACAATGTTTACTTACGTAGCGGCAACGGGACTTGCCTTCATCAGAGTAAAGTTGCATGATTTTGCTGTCGCAAACATTTTGAGCACATTTCTTATATAGGTTTGCATAAAACTGTGAGAAAGAGCGGAAAATGTTTCGGAAATGGGGAGTGTGCATACAGTCAGGCTACGCCTATGTTACAACATCAACAAACAAACAAGAAAAATAAAAAATAAAAAAGGGGGGGGGGAGCGAGAGAGAGAAAAAGGGGTCGTGTTAACAATGCAGCGTTCAAGGTTGCACCATGACGGGTCAACGTATGCCGCGCGGGCTGCAAGTTCAGACAATGGGGGAAACTGGACAACTGCGGTTTGAAAAGAAAGGGAAGAGTATACACTGAGGTATTCAGTGACTGCTGAGACTGGTTCGGGGGGAAGCGAAGATGGGTGTGCCCCCCGCTGGTCAAGAGAATAGATAGGGGGCTCAAAAGAGCATTTCACAGAAGCTAGCAATTTAACAGGAAATAGGTAGGGTCACAAAAGGTTAAACATGAATAGATCACAAAGAGATCACAAACATGAATAGATCACAAAACATTTTGAACACATTTCTTATATAGGTTTGCATAAAACTGTGAGAAAGAGCGGAAAATGTTTCGGAAATGGGGAGTGTGCTTACAGTCAGGCTACGCCTATGTTACAACATCAACAAACAAACAAGAAAAATAAAAGGGGGGGGGGGAGCGAGAGAGAGAAGAAGGGGTCGTGTTAACAAAGCAGCGTTCAAGGTTGCACCATGACGGGTCAACGTATGCCGCGCGGGCTGCAAGTTCAGACAATGGGGGAAACTGGTCAACCACGGTTTGAAAAGAAAGGGAAGAGTATACACTGAGGTATTCAGTGACTGGTGAGACTGGTTCGGGGGGAAGCGAAGATGGGTGTGCCCCCCGCGGGTCAAGAGAATAGATAGGGGGCACAAAAGAGCATTTCACAGAAGCTAGCAATTTAACAGGAAATAGGTAGGGTCACAAAAGGTTAAACATGAATAGATCACAAAGAGTTCAACATTCTTAAGTGATGGTGGGAACGAGGCCTCCCTCCCCAGGACAAATGGCATTGTTGAGCCGCATTAGGCTAATAAAGCTGCTGTATTAGGAGAGTTTCTGCGAATTCTGATGGCAAACTCGAGGGTAGGAATAATAAAGCTGCTGTATTAGGAGAGTTTCTGCGAATTCTGATGGCAAACTCGAGGGTAGGAATAATGAACATAGTTATAAAAATTATGAAGCCGCTAATTTTAATCGAGGGATAAGCACGTTAGTTTTCCGTAACTTTCATTAATTCCAAGCGTGGCTGACCCAAACTTATAAATGAGATAAGATTCCCAAACCTCGCGGTCGTGGTGCGTTTTGAAGGCGGATTCTAAAATCGTTGCTTTAAGATGTTCAAATGCATGCCCGGGACTGTTCACATGTCTTGACAGGGGCAAATAAGGGCAGCTTTTTGCATGAGAGCGGTGATTATTGAACCGTATTCGGAAGGGCGTTTCAGTTTGGCCGATATATTGTTGCCTACAAACAGTGCACTCTAGAAGATATACGACATTAGCGGAGTCACAGTTAAAGTTACCTTTTATATTTACGTAGTAGTCTGAAGCCGTGCTGGTGGCGCGCTGTGTAGTGGTCATGTGTGGGCATACTTTACATCAAGGTTTATTGCAGGGCATGCAGCCAGAATGTCCGGTCGGTTGATACGAGAGTTAGTCAGAAAGTCACCCAAATTCTTATTACGCCGGTAGACAACGCGTGGTGGTTCGGGGAATATGCTTTTTAAGCGGTCACTTTGCATTAGGATATTATGATGTTTTTTTAGTACGGTTGACACTCTTGGAGCGGAGGATGAGTGGGTTAAAACAAAGTTAGTTTTCGGGTTCCCGTTGGGGGCTTTTTTCTTACAGATTTCGTTACGGTCTAATTGGTTGGCTCGCACAATAGCGTCGTCGATAACTTTTTCCGGGTATTTTTTATTCAGGAGGGCGGTCTTGAGTTCTCGACAGTTTGAGTCAAAGTCGGCTTGGTTTGAGCAAATTCTCCTAAATCGGTGGGCTTGGCTGTAAGGTATTGCTGTCTTGCAGTGTCTGACATGGCTGCTTCGGAAGTGCAAATACTGCCGCTTGTCTGTCGGTTTTCTATACAGTTTAGTTTGAAGCCGACCTTGGAAGGTAGTAACGGTGACGTCCAGAAAGTTTACACTGTGTTCCGAATAGGAATGAGCAAGGGAAATACTAGGATGGGCTAGGTTAAATGCCTCAATGAAGGTGAGGAGCTCCGCCTCACCGTGTTGCCAGATCATGAATATGTCATCAATGTACCTTTTATAGTACATTGGCTTTAAATTTTGGGTGTCAAGAAAGTTTGATTCGAGGTGAGCCATAAAGATATTAGCGTAGTTAGGTCCGATTCGAGTTCCCATTGACGTTCCGCTGACTTGCACGTAGTGAACTCCGTCGAACTCAAAATTGTTAAGTTCAAGAATAAGCCTAAGGAATGTTTGGAGAGCAGAAGAATCGATAGGTTTGTCGCACGATGACTGCTCATACGCAAGGGATACAGCGGCGATGCCATCTTCATGGGGGATGTTAGTATATAGTGACGCAACATCAAGGGTGACTAGAAGGCAGTTATCAGGAATTTCAATTTTTGAGATGTCGGAGAGAAAGTCATTGGTATCCTTAATGAAGGAGGGAAAGCTGGGCGGAATGTCGCAAATGAGATTATCCACATAGCGCGAGAGGTTTTCGGTAACAGTGCCAATGCCAGAAACAATGGGGCGCCCTGGGTTGTTCACCTTGTGAATCTTTGGGAGAAGATAGAATTTACCGGCTACTGGGCTTAAGGGGATCAGGGAACGAGCCGTGGTTTCATTTATTGTTTTATTTTTAACAAGCTCAGCAAGTTTATCTTTGACAATTTGCTTATAATCTTGAGTGGGATCATTAGGTAGTGCTTTATAGAACGTCGATACTGATAGTTGCTTATTGGCCTCGTTAACATAGTCGGTTTTGTCAAGGATTACGATTGCGCCTCCCTTGTCGGCAGGTTTTATAATTATGTCGGGACAGTTTGCGAGTTCCTCTAGGGCTTTCTTTTCGTTGGTAGTCATGTTGTGGTGGAACGAAATTTGTGTTTGGTAAGCTTTTCGCACATCGCGTTGGACAGCTTTGATGTACATGTCGAGGCAACTATCACGCTGTGTGGGAGGGGTCCAGTGCTTATAGCTAGGTAGGGTTCTGCGGGCTTCTTCCGTCGCGGGGTGATCGTAGAAGTATTCTCGTAGTCTCATGTTTCTGGCGAAGTTATCTAAGTCCTTAAAAAGTTGAAATTCATCAAAACCACCAGTAGCCGGGCAAAAGTTTAGGCCCTTTGACAAGACGTTCATCTTAGCTGGGGAGAGGGTTATACTTGAAAGGTTCATTACATTCCCGGTAAGGTTTTCTTTTGTGACGGCAGGCGAGGGAAAAATATTAGTACAGGGATTTAACTGAACTGTTTGGGGTGCAGTAGTCGAAGCATTTATTACAGTCGTAGTGACATTATCGGCCGTATTGTCAGAGTTGTGGCAGTTACTAGTGCCGGATCTTGTTAGGTTCTTACGCATGTGGCCAGTGTTAGAAATCTTATCTCGGTTAAACTTTCGGTCTTTTGTTCGGGATATGGCGGAGGCCGTCTTAGATTCGTAGTTGCTTAAAAGGTTCAACTCTCTTTTGCTTAGTTCCTGACTAAGTAGCTCCTCTTTCTTTCGGAGAGAATGGGCCGTAGTTTCGTAGTGATTGAGGATTATTTCAGTTAATTGTAAGGATGCTTTATCGAGTACCTGTTTCCACTTCTTCATGTTGGACGGGGAGAGTTCGGTAGTAGCAGGTTTTATTCTAATCCTAAGACCCCTGGGAGCGACCCCGGCAGTCAAGTACTGTGCAAGAGCGGAAACGTGCAATTCGGAACGTATGCGCTTTTCGGTGATTTTTCTTAGTTTTAAAAACTGTCTTGAAACGGGGAAGGAGGCCGCGTTACCTGTTTTTTGTGTTGTAGTCAGTTGCTGCTATGCCGATTCTTTCGAAGGTTGTAAGGGCATGTGGCACGGAGGGCTGGATTTTGGACCGCGGAAGGTCCGGCGGACGCGCTGCTGTTGGTTTTCGTGGGCTCGGTGGTCGCTGAAGATGCGGAGGTTGGGCGTGGCATGCTGTTGGTGCGGCGCCGGTCAGGGAGCTTCTTAGTGTAGCCGCGAGCGTTCCCTCGGGATGTTGTGGCCGCTGCAGGTTTGCCAGTAGGGGTTGGCATGTTGCTGGCGCGACGCTCGTCCGTGGGCTTCGGGGTTGGGGCGCTGGCGCTCGCCCGGGGCGCCGTGGTTGTGGTGGATCTGGGGGGTGGTGGCGGTGGGCTGCTGGCACGACACTGCTCCGGGGTCCTTACACTGGATAGAATTGGAGGCAGTGGTGGAAAGTCGCTGTCATTTGGCAATATAGCCGGGGCTGCAACTGGGTCGGCGGTGCATGCGAAGTCGCGCCAGCCCAGAGGATATATATATACATATATATATATATATATATATATATATATATATATATATATATATATATATATATATATATATATATATAGTCGAACAAAAGAAGTTTCCAATGGTCCAGAAAAAATATCAAAAAGTAGAGTCCGACGCAAGTCTCAAAAAACAAAAACAAACATGTTTACTAACGTTTCGACTGGTGGTCCAGTCTTCATCGGAGTAACATTTACAGTACACTGCAGAACGCTTTTATAGGTGCGTGTGGAGAGAGGAGGAAGTTGCGCTACAGTGCGCCCTCTTTGAAAGAAATCATACGCCATCATTCAGCAAAACAAGAAAAAACGCAAGACATACACATGAGAGGGAATGCACTGCCCTCCCTCTTTTTTGGGAGAAAAGGTGCGCTACAATGTGCCCTGTTTAGAAGTAGTTATTGGCAAGTGGTACAACAAAGAGAAAAGAAAAATGCAAAGGGGCGTCTAGGAAGGAGGTAAATTGGCGCCTCTCCTCTAAGGAATTAACAGAAGAAGCGGGGGCGGGGAAGAGAAAGGAGTAAAGGCGGCAGAACGAGATACGGAAGTGGGGAACGCGCGTCAGCACGTCATCCTTTTCGCCTTAGGAATGTGTCAACAGAAGAAGCGGGGTGAAAGTGGCAGAACGAGATAAGGAACTGGGGAGCACGCGTCAGCGCGCCTTCGCTTTCCTTCTTAGGAATGTGTCACGTGAAGCCGGCGCTAAGAGGCTAATTGAGTGAACCTGGAGGGATAAAGCCGGCGCTGGTATGCCTAAAAAGAGGATTGGTCACGCAAGAATCGAACAGAAGAAAGGCGAGTAATTATTGTGGCAAACATGTCAACGAACGCGCCCACGCCTTCGTTCAGCCCAGAGGATGCGGTTTTGAACTTAAATATGAGATATGATTCGCGAACTTCGCGTGCGTGGTTGCTGTTGAAATTGGATTCAATTATTGTTACCTTCAAATTATTAAATGAATGACCCGGGATTCCGACGTGACGGGACAAAGGAAGGTTAGGAAGAGACTTGGCGTGTGCCCTATGATTGTTGAACCTTAATCTAAAAGCGTTCGCCGTCTGGCCAATATATTGCAGGTGGCAGGTATTGCACTCGAGCAGGTAAACTACGTTGGCGCTGTCACAGTTCAAATTTCCCTTCAGTTTTACAGAGAAGTGCGAGGCGGTGCTAGAGGCGGTTTTTGTTTTCGTCATGTGGGGGCATACCTGACAACGAGGCTTGTTGCAGGGCCCACAACCGGTCACTGGTGAATGGCTGAGCCTCGAAGATGTCAGAATGTCGCGCAGGTTTTTGTTTCGCCTATAGACAACACGTGGTGGTTCGGAAAATATAGATGCTAGTCGAGGACTTTGGTTTAATATGTTGTGATGCTTTCGAAGTATGCCAGAAACATTCGGCACAGATGCGGAGTGAGTGAGAACTAGGTTACTTGAAGGGCGTCGGTCGGCTGGCTTCCTGGAGTTAAGGAGTTCATTGCGGCTCAGCGCTCCTGCTCGGCGAATGGAATCGTCAATTAATTGGAGCGGGTACTTTTGTTTGAGCAGATCGTTTTTTAGTCCCTCACAGTTGGAAAGAAAATCTGTTTCCTTGGAGCATATCCGGCGGAAGCGGTGCGCTTGACTGTAGGGTATGCCCGTTTTCCAGTGCTTAATGTGACTACGTTGAAAATGCAAATATTGATGGGAGTCCGTCGGTTTTCGGTAAAGGGTGGTCTCTAATTTGTTCTGCGAGACAGATACCGTCACGTCGAGGAAGTTGATGCTGGTAGCGGAAAACTGGTGTGAGAAAGAAATGTTAGGGTGGACCGCGTTAAACTCGGCTATAAATCTTAGGAGATTGGATTCTCCGTGTGGCCTAATCAGAAAGATATCATCAATGAAGCGCTTGTAAAAAAATGGCTTCAAGTCGACGCTTGCAAGAAACTCCTCCTCGAGGACTGCCACGAAAATATTTGCATAATTTGGCCCTATCCTTGAGCCCATGGATGTACCACTGACTTGAACATAGTGTTTGCCATTGAACTCGAAATTGTTTAGCTCAAGAATCAATCTCAGTAATAAGGCCAATGTAGAATTCTCGACGGGCTTAGGCTCCCGTGATTCACTGTAAGCGTGGATCACCGCTTGTATTCCATCAGAGTGGGGAATATTGGTATATAGTGACGTGACGTCCATGGTGACAAGCAGACAGCCACTGGGAATCTCAAGGTCTAATATTTCAGAGAGAAAGTGGTTGGTATCTCGTATGTATGAAGGAAAGTTAGGGGGAATTTTGTTGATTAAGTTGTCGACATAGAGGGAAATATTTTCGGTAACCGTGCCTATGCCAGATACGATTGGGCGACCAGGGACATGTGCCTTGTGAATTTTGGGCAGAAGGTAGAACCTGCCTGCTATGGGGCTGAGTGGTATCAGAGAACGCACCGTCGTTTTGTCTATTTCTTTGGCCTCCAGTAGTGCTTCGAGGTTTTCCTTGACAATTTCTTTATATTCAAAAGTTGGATCAGATTGAAGAATTTTGTAAAAGGATGTGTCGGATAATTGTCGGTCTGCTTCTTTGATGTAATCATCTCGATTCATTATCACTATTGCTCCACCTTTATCAGCGGGCTTGATTACAATTTCGTGGCGACATGCCAACTTCTCAAGTGATTCTTTCTCTTTAATTGAAAGGTTGGGTCTAAAAGGCGTCTGCTTTTTATAGGCTTCAAGCACGTCATGTTGTACTGCTCTAATATATAGATCTAGACATTTATCGCGCTGAGTCGCGCTTTATTCCTCCAGGTTCACTCAATTAGCCTCTTAGCGCCGGCTTAGCCACATAGCGCCGGCTTCACGTGACACATTCCTAAGACGAAAAGCGAAGGCGCGCTGACGCGTGCTCCCCAGTTCCTTATCTCGTTCTGCCGCTTTCACCCCGCTTCTTCTGTTGACACATTCCTAAGACGAAAAGCGATGACGTGCTGACGCGTTCCCCACTTCCGTATCTCGTTCTGCCGCCTTTACTCCTTTCTCTTCCCCGCCCCCGCTTCTTCTGTTAATTCCTATGAGGAGAGGCGCCAATTTACCTCCTTCCTAGACGCCCCTTTGCATTTTTCTTTTCTCTTTGTTGTACCACTTGCCAATAACTACTTCTAAACAGGGCGCATTGTAGCGCACCTTTTCTTCCAAAAAAGAGGGAGGGCAGTGCATTCCCTCTCATGTGTATGTCTTGCGTTTTTTCTTGTTTTGCTGAATGATGACGTATTATTTCTTTCAAAGAGGGCGCACTGTAGCGCAACTTCCTCCTCTCTCCACACGCACCTATAAAAGCGTTCTGCAGTGTACTGTAAATGTTACTCCGATGAAGACTGGACCACCAGTCGAAACGTTAGTAAACATGTTTGTTTTTGTTTTTTGAGACTTGCGTCGGACTCTACTTTTTTAAATATATATATATATATATATATATATATATATATATATATATATATATATATATACATATATACCCATATATATACATGCACATATACATACACACACGAACACATATATAAGCGCGCCTGTAATGGCATATGAACAATACACAGCATTATACGCAATAGCAACACAGCTTAACACAATGCTAGCGAAAATAAGGAACGAGGTGTAATCATATCATCACAGATCACATCGAGATCGAGATCACATTAAAGAACTCGATCTAGAGCATTTTCATACAATCTATTTTTGAGAACTTAACAAAGGAAAATTTTTAAATAAAATTAGAAAGATCAACGGTTTAGGTGACATCAGTAGACATCACAAGACGAGACAAGTCCGCGAAAAATCCGTATTAGGGTAGAGCGCATTGTGTACGAGATTTTCTTTTTTGAAAGTATTTGTTTGTCTTTATTTTAAAAACAACATGAGGAGGAAATATGTTGGCTGACAGTTTTTAGAAACCGTATTCTTTGGTGTATTAGTGAACTCCACTGTTGACGTGCCACTGCTGTCGAGGCCACTCAATTCGCCGCTGAATGAGCTCCGGAACCTCAGTTAGACGCTAACTATCATTCGCCTCTAATGTCCTTCGGTGTTGTCGTGTGGCACTGAATTATTGACGTTTAGAGCAAATGTTTAGAGCTCTAAATATAATTTGATCTGCCGTCTGAGAATTGTACTAGATGTGCTACGCAGTTTCTATCGTATTATCATATTATTGCTCATAAAATAACATAATAATGATACCGTGAAGCATTTCTGCGGCAGCCGCTGGTGTACCCAAGGTAATGCGGCTTTCGCAGATCACTCCGTGCCAATACATGGCTTGCAAACGTTAGCGCTGGCCGCTTGTATAATGTAGTTGTCCCACGCGGGGCGCGATGGTAAAGTAACATAAGGGCGAAGAGGGAACACAGTGAGAGCCCCACATGCGTTGCTCTCAGTCCACCCCGGAAAATATTTCTACGGGGTTCTTTCTAAATACGGGCTGATTTTCTCAGCCACTGCAAAAATTGTTAGTCGGGTTTGGATATATATACTGTAACGGTGGAATGGTCGAGCCTTAAAGCTAAGGTATCTGATGGGACACAAGATGTCTAGCGGATCTGCAGAAAAACGATCGTCACAATGATAATCATTACCACTTCTTTATAGACGCCTCGAATTCATAAGGTAATAGAATGAAAGTGCGCGGATGAGTATTCATGCTCTGGAACCGCGCATGTGGCAATAATTGATCTATTACCATTGCATAAATGCAAGTAGGGTACCATAATCCCGCTCTACATGGTGCGAATTTACAATCGAATTCGCAGCTGGGGCGTCGCTAGTGTGGCAATATGTCGTTTTGCTGCACAAGCTAAAACAATCCAAGTGATCGATTTTCGTTGCTGCCGAAACTACAAAATAGGTCGTTTTACTGCTCGAGCAGTGCCGCAAATGCGAATTCGCAAGTAAATTCGCACCATGCAGAATTGGCTATATGCTATTAAAATATAATCGAGAAACCCTTAGGAGAGTTCCCATCTATCCAGCGCATTGCCAGAACTGTGGAGGTATTCGCGTTTCTTTTCACGCCCGCGGGCGTCGCTAGTATTGGCGTTGTGGCAATGGTGGCGTGGCGAAGCACCGACCAATCGAAGACCTACGTCACAGCAATTCAAACCAGTGTCCACAGGTTCATAGGCACAGTTGGAGAAGACGAAGCGAGAAGCGGCTTAAGGAGAAGTCAAGGGAGAGTGGGCTCAAAAAAAGTGACCGGTAAAAAGCGCAAAGGCTCATGGGTGCATTGTTTTCTCCCACGGAGAGCCGCCACTTCCGGTTCGGCAGCTGTCCTGGCCTCCCGTACGCCATCGGCTTTCACGCGCGTGTGTGCTTGTTGTTTATTTGTTTCCACAAGGAAAAAAACGCTCATGCATAGGGAATTCCATAAATAAGAACAATTTACCCTACTAGGGGTTTATCTGACAGGTAAGCACCCTTTGACAAATAAACAACACGCACACACGCCGCTGACAGCCGCCGGCGCACGCAGGCGTACGAGAGGGCAGGAGAGATCTCGAACCGGAAGTGGCGGTAGCAGACGACGTACCCATGAGCCTTTGCACTTTTTACCGGTCACCTATACAATAAAAAGTGAACACTCCTAAGATGGCGTTACCGTTGCACGAAAGAGGTGGTCACAGCCTCTCCTAAAATTTCCTTATATTCATTGTGGAACAGTTTACAAATGGTGGCGCCAGTATTCAGATAGTTGTACCGAGACACAAACAGGTATCTCTATATTGGGATTCATGTGTTTCCATTCATTAATTGCACTAGTAAGGAGCAAAAAAAGTATAGTGCTGTTACGTTAAACTAGTAACCCTGCGAAACATCTTTCAGGGCGCATTATGGCGCTGTTGCGCTGCGCATTCCCGAAGAAAAGGGTGACGTTCCCACGAGTATTCTTGTTGACAGTCATCCTTGACGGCGCATCACGTGACTGAGGCGTTACTCGTTCCGTCGGTGGCTTGCAACATACTCTCTAGAGCATGAAGTAGTTTATACCAAATTTCACTACAGGAAAGTCTGGCACTGCAATCAGGTGCCGTCATGGGACTGCAGGAAAAGGTTGCATTTTTACTTCACCTGCCTTTCAAATTCCTGTGCTCCGTGATTGACAACTCTCTTTTCCCGACGGTGGCTCGAGTTTCTTTTCCTCCTAGCAGCACGACGCTCCCTATGCACTACTTTGGAGCAAGCACTGCTTGCTTTCTTGAGGCGCTGTGTGTTGCTTTTTTCGGGCTGTTAATTCGCGGCGAAAAGCCATAGAAAAAAGAGCTCTGCACAGATGGAGCGAACGCCGGAAAATCGGATCAAATTGAGCAAACTACGAATAGATCCATGATGGGGAGGGCCAGCGGATGGGACCAGCGGGGAAGGAGGGCGAGGAGGGGGGAGGAAAGGTGGTGTTACAGGCACGGGTGGCAGAAGACGATGTCTTTCGATGACATTTGCAGCAAAGGAAGCAGATACAGGGCCTTTTTTGTATTATTTCAGTTCAAAATTCAAATTATGGGGGTTTAACTCGCCGCCGCTGTGCACCAGGGCCTTCGGGGGTCTGGATTACTTTGGTTACCTCGGGATCTTTAACGCGCGACGAAATCTTGACATATGATCGTCTTATTTTTCTTCTCCATATGGAAAGCAGCCATCGCGCCCGGGATCAAACCCGCGTCCTTGGGCTCAGCAGCATAACTGAGCCACTGCAGCGGGTGGTATTTTTCGTTGCTGCCGTAAGACTGACAGGGGATGTAAAGCTGCTTCCGAAGCGCGCTGGTTCGTCATGTGTATATTTGTTTACTACCGTAAAATGTTAGGCGCCATAGATATGTTTACCATCCTGGTGCAATATTGTGTTGGTGCTTCATGGCTCCACATGTCATATCAGCCACGAGTAACAAAGTAGCAATAAAGAAGCAAAACAAATGAATTAATTTATTTTATATATAAAACACAAGCGTTAATTCAAATGGCTAGGAGATGCCACCTTAGTAGAGTTGTAACTTTCCATCAAATAGTGAAGGGCGTGAAAATCTTTTTTCATGATTTTTAGAAAAATATCGAAAATTAAAAAAAAACACGATTCCAAACATATCAAGAGCTCGACAGGTTATTAAGTGGCTGCTGAAGAGCTTTTCAAAAAAATTGTTGGGGGCATTCCTTTATAGTTTTCTTGACAGTGAATTCGGAAAAGATGTTTATTCCTTGTGAAAATACACCCAAACAGCCTTTGTTCCGTGAAAGCAAACAACCCCTGCCTGGGGTGCGGTCAGAGCACTGACTACCTTTCGCGATCGGGCAGCGGTAGATAACGTCCTATTCGGAAGCCCCGGAACTGCGGTGACCACTCGACCTGCAGAGCTCATTCTCTTCCCATTCAGATAAGGGCCATAAAGTCCCTAGGAAAACGAAAGACGCACAAAATATTTTCTTATAATAGGTGAGCTTGAAGGAAGCATAAACTGAACAATTCTGCTCGCGGCGAGCTTTAAAAAGGAGTTTTCCCCGAACGACTCATTGCCAACTTTGGATTTTGGGATGCAGGGATTTTGTGCAGATATGGATCGCCGCTTTCATACCAGCGCGAACACACCAGCGCAAACACAGATCACCGTAAAGCACAGAGTTCAAGCCAACGTCATTTGTGAGCGTATGGGCCTCAAAAAGTTAGCCAAGGCGATCAAAGACTGCAAAGACGCAACTTTGAAACCTTTCTTCTTGGTCAAAACCCACAAAGCTGACAACCCGTTCCGAGACATAGTCGAGGACAAAGGCACATGGCAACGGAAGCTCGCAACCATCCTTCAGGCAAAGCTCTCCTTGCTACCAGTCGACGACCCCTTCCTGATAAGGAACTCTGAAGAATGATGATGATGATGATTTCTATTGGTTTCCCCTTTGTATCGGGGTGATGACATGTCATCTTACCAAAAAGGACTAATATACATATGTTTTACACTTTTGGTTCAATACTAGCGCTGCTTAGGGCAGGCACAAAAAGCTTATTAGGCACAAAATACTTTTTTTTCTGTTACAGGTGGTAACTGTCCTAGGCAATATTCCCCTCTCTGCTTTTCGTCCACCAGCATTCTAATCTTCTTTTCGTCCCCTCGACAGCCTTGAAGTTAACTTCCTCTGTGATACCCTTAAATCCTAGGGCTTCTGAAAGCCCAATATTCCCTTCATGTAGATTTGGAAGGATACCCTCACATTCTAACACGATGTGCCGCATAGTTTCTGTTTCTTTTCCGCAGACCACACATACCCCATCATTTTGTGAATACTTCCCCACAAAACTCTTAGTTCGCAGGCAACCTGCTCTAGCCTCAAAAAGCAAAGCACTGCCCTGGGAATTATCGTAGAAATATTCCTTTCTGATGTTCATCTTCTCAGCCCTGTACATCTCTAACGGCGTTTTAGCTTCCATTTTTTCCCTCCATTTATTCGTTTCAATCTGCCTTGCCTCTTTTTTGGTTACCTTGGCTGTTTTGGATTCCCCACTGTTCTTTCCGTATTTCATCGTTAGCCTTCTAGACTTTCTTAACCACTGCGTGTCCACGCTTTTCAAGTATAGGTACCTAAAAACCTTAGCTGCCCACCTTCGTTGATCCATTGCCCTCAACCTCATCTCAAAGCATATTTTACTCTGAGCTTCTCTAACTTCAAACGACGCCCAGCCCATATCTCCCTGAACTGCTTCGTTAGTTGTTTTTCCATGCGCGCCGAAGCCAAACGTCCTACCGTTCTCTGGTTTACTTCAAGACCTGATAGAACGTCTGATTTTAAGCAGAGTACAGCATTCGCAAACGTGAGACCCGGAACCATTACTCCTTTCCACATTCCTCTTACTACTTCATATTTGTTATACCCCCACAGAGCTCTATGCTTCATTATAGCTGCGTTTCGCTTTCCCTTAACCTTAAGTTGCTCCTCGTGAGTACTTAAGTAGTTATCCCCTTCGTTTATCCACACTCCCAAATATTTATATTCCTTCACTCTAGGTAATTCGCCTTGCTGGATAGACACTACGTCGGTGGTAGCGTCATTGAAAACCATTATTCCTGATTTTTCTGCACTGAAATTTAATCCGAGGTCAGTGGCTTCCTGGCCGCAAATATCGGTTTGGTTATCAGCTAAAAGAACAATGTCGTCTGCGTATAACATTCCCGGATATGCTGTTGTACCACTTCGCCTTGCAGCATATGGGTTAGGCTAAACCCTACGTGACTTTCTTCCATTTTCTTTTCTAACCCTGCCATGTAAAGCATGAACAGTATTGGGCTCAAAGGGCATCCCTGTTTCAGTCCCCGATCGATGTTGACCTGCTGGGCGCATTTCTGTCCTTCCCAAGTAAGGTGCACTCTATTGTCTTTATAGATTGCTATAAGGAACTGTACTAACTCATCATCTAATCCCTGGAGTTTCAGCATCCTCCACAGCCGTTCTCTGTTTACGTTGTCATATGCGCCTTTTATGTCCAAGAACGTAATCCATAGTGGTCTATTCTGTGCTTTCGCAATTTCAATGCATTGCGATATCACGAACAGATTGTCATCCAGTCGCCTGTCTTGTCTAAATCCATTCTGCAGTTCCCCAAGTATTTCATTTTCTTCCATCCATGCTTGAATTTCTGATTTTATCGCCTGCATTACGAATCTATACACCACTGACGTTACTGTGAGTGGTCTGTATGAATCAATACTGGCTTTGTCTCCTCTGCCTTTATATATTAAATTCATCCTACTTTCTAACCAGTCGTCTGGTATTTGTTTGGTTTCTATCACCTTATCTATTGCCCTCATAAACGATTCCTTACTTTTAGGTCCAAGTAGGTTTATCAGTTGCATTGGTATTCCGTCCGGGCCCACTGCTGTCTGGGGGGAAACCTTTTGCTCTGCTTTTTTCCAATCAAGGTTGCTCAAACTTATTTCCCTTTCCGCAGTATTTTGTGGCGCTGATGTTATCGGTGCAGGTTTCCCTACCACTATTGTCCTAAACTTCTCACTAATCCGAAGTGGTAGAATTAAGTGGTAGAATTCACTAAGTGGTAGAATTCCTTAAGACATGTCCGCCTGTGACCTGTGTACCGATCTGTATTACACATACCCCAGAACGAAGCAATCAGCGCCGTCGAAGAAGCGATTGACACATACGGAGCTGTTAAGTTCCAAAATCTGTGTGGGTTTTGCGTTAAGTAGTTCTTACAATTGCTCGAGTTATACTTGAAATCCTTGTACTTCGATTTTGAGGGGGATTTGTATGTGCAAGATGACGGCATTTCCATTGGTTCGCGTTTGGCGCCCGTGTTAGATATTTTTCTGGCTGCACGGTACCGAGGAATCGGGGCAGACCTTAGCAACACGAATTTGGTAGCCTGCTTCAGATATATAGATGACTACTTAATATTCCTTGACACAAGGCTCGAAACCGCAGACACCCCCGAGCAATTGATAACCGTTTTCAAGGATGCCTTCGACATGCTCGAATTCACCCACGAGGTCCCTGAGAATTCTTGAATACAGTATCTAGGCCTACACATAAAAATAGGTATGACTCACACTTGCTGGATGTACAAAACTAGGTCGGAAAAAGTGCTTTTGAGGTATGACTCGGCCCATTCAAAAATAGTTAAAAGGGGCATTGCAGTCTCTTGCTTGACACAGACCACCAGAAAAACTTGCTACCATTCCACTGAAGAAAGCTGCACCTTACAAACTTCTAAGCTCGGGAATCAGGTATAGCCAGAAAGCCTGCTGGCATCGGTAAGTGAAAAACTGCTCCAGTCTATCACAGGAGGAACTAGGAACAAAGAAAAGGATATAACAGAGAAAAAGACTCCGGTAGTTATGCCTTACATCCATGGAATACCACACATGTTAAAAAAGCTGGCAGAAAAGAATGACGTCAGAGTGGTTTTCTCTGCGCCTTCAAAGCTAAAAGGCATGTGCGGAAAAGTGAACGGCAGAGAGGAAAGCAAACAAGAATGCGGCGTGAAACACAGGCAGAAATTTGTTGATTGTCAGACGCGTGTAGTACACAAAATACCGCTGGCGTGTGGAACAGCTTATATGGGACAAAGCGGAACGTGCGTCAATGAACACCTCAGAGAACACCGATTCGCAGGTCAGCAAACACAGGCAACGAGTAACCTGTCATTCCATTGCAAAACTTGTAAACCGCGCGAGAGCACACCGCAGTTTCAGAACACGCACATTCTGGCACGCGCTGAAGACAGGATTACGCGCAAGATCATAGAAGCATATCACATAATCACAGAAGAGGAAGGGTGCGTTAGTATTCCGTCAATACTGCTCACTGGTGAGGAGCGAATATTCATTCAGAGAGAGCCACCATGATAAGAAAGATAAGATACAGCAAGTAGTCACTCCCACATTTTTCCTGCCAGTGTTCTTGTGTATTGTTGTCGGCTGAGTAATAATGTTTCTGCCCCTTCATGGTTTGGTTTTTGGTTTTATCGATTTTACTGCGCAAGCGCAAAGTGTCACCCATGTGTGTATATTTAGGTGTCCCCCGTTTCTGTCGTCTTTTTAAATAAACAGTTGCAAGTTTGCGCCTCGTCCTTGTCCTGTTAGTGTCGATTTCATTGATTGTAGGGTTTAACGCGCCGACGCAACGCAGGCGATGAGGCGCGCCGTAGTGGAGGGCTCCGGATTAATTTTGACCACCTGGGGATCTTTAACGTGCGCCGAAATCTCGTACACACGGGCGTTTTTGCTTTTCGCCTCCATCAGAAAAGCGGCCGCCGTGGCCGGGAATCGAACCCGCGACCTCGTGCTCAGGTCCTGTTCGTGTCCCTTTCGTCCGTATACTTAGCGCAATTCAACATGAAGAACCACCAACTAGCCCCATTCTACGTCCTCTTGAACACATTCCTAGCACAATTTTTCAACACGCCATCAGCCCCTATCTCGCACGTGTACCTTTTTTTCACATTCGGGCGGGCGATAACAAGCTCTGGGGCATCACTGACTTTTATCCCAATCTATGACTCACGTCACTATCTTATGACTATAACCAGGAAGCAATTTTTGATTTTCCGACGTGATTTCCATCATTAAGACCTTTAATTTTATACCTCACAAGCCCTAGCGGCTTCACTTTGACTTTAACCGAACCTATGACTCGCGTCACTATCTCATGACTGTAACCAGGAAACCATTTTTAATTTCTCCCAAGTGATTCCACTCACCGAGACCTTTAATTTAATACCTCACAAGCCCCAGTGACATCAATTTGACTTTTAACTGAATCCATGGCTGACGTAACTATCTCGTGACACAAACTAGGGAGCGATTTTTAAATCCTCCCACGAGATTCCGCTCATCGAGACCTTTAATTCGATACCTCACAAGCCCCAGTGACTCAATTTGACTTTTAACCGAATCCATGACTAACGTGACTATATCATGACTATAACCAGGAAGCAATTGTAATATGTCCCACGTGTTTCCCCTCATCGCGATTTTTAATTTGATACCTTACAAGCCCTAGTGGCATCAATTTGACTTCTAGCCCGCTCTATGACTCACGTAACTATCTCGTGACAAAAACTAGGAAGTGATTTTTTAATTCGTCCCACGTGATTCCCCTCATCGAGACCTTTAATTTGATACCTCAGAAGCCGTAGTGGCATCAATTTCACTTTTAACGCAATCTATGACTCACGTGACTATCTCATGACTATAACTAAGAAGCGATCTTTAATTTGTCCCACGTTACTTCCCTCATCTAGATCTTTAATTTGATACCTCACAAGCCCCACTGGCATGACTTTGACTTCTAACCCTATCTCTAACTAATCAATAATTGGTTAATTAACCTAAGTTAGGTCATTATTAACGTACGCGCCCTGCTGCCCTCGGGAAAAACTCCGGTGGCCGCTCTCGCGCCAAAACAAACAAACAAAAAAAACGTGCAACCAGTTGTGGGCGAGACGGCTTCCGTCCACAACTGCTGTTTTCCGCCGCTACGCCAAAAAAGTGGCGCTGGTGTCGCGTGGCAAACTCCAGTTTCCCTTCCCTAGCCTTTGTTACGATTCCGCGCACCGCTATCCTTTTCGCGCGTACTGCAAGTTGCGGAGTGCTCCGGTTCTGTGTAAGAAAGCCTGCTCGGACAGATTACGGCTTCAAAAATCCATCATTCAAAAATTCTTGATTGATGAGGAGGGGAAACGTTTAGAAGGAGAGCACGCGTCGCGCATATTCATCGGGTGACTAGTGAGAAGTTTAGGGCAATAGTGGTAGGGAAGCCTGCACCAATAACATCAGCGCCACAGAAGACTGCAGAAAGGGAAATAAGTTTGAGCAACCTTGATTGGAAAAAAGCAGAGCAAAGGGTTTCCGCACAGACAGCAGTGGGCCCGGACGCAATACCAATGCAACTGATAAGGCTGCTTGGACATAAAAGTAAGGAATCGTATATGAGGGCAATAGATAAGGTGATACAAACCAAACAAATAGCGGAGGACTGGAGGATTAATTTATTATATAAAGGCAGAGGCCACAAAGCCAGCATTGATTCATACAGACCACTCACAGTAACGTCAGTGGTGTATAGATTCCTAATGCAGGCGATAAAATGAGAAATTCAAGCATGGATGGAAGAAAATGAAATACTTGGAGAACTGCAGAATGGATTTAAACAAGACAGGTGATTGGATGATAATTTGTTCGTGATAACGCAATCCATAGAAATTGCGAAAGCGCAGAATAGACCATTATGGATTGCGTTCTTGGACATTAAAGGGGAATATGACAACGTAAACAGGGAACTGCTGTGGAGAATGCTGAAACTCCAGGAATTAGATGAAGAGTTAATACAGTACATTATAGCAATCTATAAAGACAATAGGGCGCACCTTACATGGGAAGCACAGAAATTCTCCCAGCGGGTCAACACCCATCGGGGACTGAAACAGGGATGCCCTTTGAACCCAATACAGTTTATGCTTTTCATGGCAGGGTTAGGAAACAAACTGGAAGAAAGTCAAGAAGGGTTCTGCCTAACCCATATGCTGAAAGCGAAGTGGTACAACAGCGTATTCAAGGAATGTTATACGGAGACGACATTGTTCTTTTAGCTGATAACCAGATCTATATGCAACGGCTAATATATATTAGCGACCAGGAAGCCACCGACCTCGTGTTAAATTTTAGCGCAGAAAAATCGGAACTAATGGTTTTCAATGACGCCACCACTGACGCAGGGTCTATCCAGCAAGGCGAATTACCCAGAGTGAAGGAATATAAATACTTGGGAGCGTGGATAAACGAAAGGGACAACTACTTAAGAACACACGAAAAGCTATTCGCCCTGAGATCGAACACACTACGGCCGTCGCAATCGCCCGGAAAGACCGTAAGTTGAAAAGGGGGCGTGGCCGCGATTTTCGCCGCACCGCGGCGCGCGTAGCCTAAGGTCGCTTTCCCTGGCGCGGGCGGACGCATAGGACGAAAACTCGGCCTTCGCACCCTGTGTGCGACGTTTAATAATAAAAAAGTTACCGCGCACCAATGCAGGAGAAAGGTAGAAGTAGTTTACTGGTGCCTTTGAATTTTCGGCGTAGACTATGCCCGGGGTGATGCATAAGTGAATTCATTGCACAGCAGTAACCTTTTTTGTAGTCAACGCATGGTTCCAAAACACAACACGTTTTCCGGTTTTATTTCTGAAAATCTCGTACATGTTGTTTGGAACGCACTGAACGCATATTCCGTGCGTTCCGAGCAAGAACGAAATTATAGGAATTCAACCGACCGAAATCCAACCATTAGTAAACAAGAAAATACCCCCTATGTCGTTTCCTTTTTTCTCCTTTAAACGTGCGGTCTTGGACAGATAAAGATTACATGGCAACACTACTTGAAACGTTTCGCGTAACTTTTACCGCGATACTATTAACAGAGACGTCGTATACTTCAGCATCAGAAGTGTATACTGTCCAAATGGCTGTCGGTATTTCTTCCGCAATAGGCAGGGTAAACGTGCTGGTGCCGTTTATTGGCATGCATGCTTGCATATACAAACGTACAGAGAGACTTCCAGTCTACCATAAATGGACGTGGCCTAAGTAATGCTATAAAAATCTTTCCCCGAGTTGCGATTGGTATAGTTCTCCGCTTGATGTGTTTATTCACTAATATCCCGAACAACTTAATTACAGCCGATGTTGTGCATACAGGTATTAGTGATCAGCTTAACTGCTGACCGAAAAAAATAATGCCCTTAATATGTCATGGCAACAAATTATGTGCAGAATATATTACCCCAGCAAATCTAGCAATTCAGAAACAGTCTTTCGAAAAAAATACATATGTAGAGTCGATAGCGATATAAAAGGCATGGTGGAATACCATGACTTTTTCACTCACGGCAAATAATTTGGTAGCGAGATTGCAGTAGGTACTTGAAACCCCTAAGCATAATAAATAAAACGCAAAAAAATGATTGATTCGTACCCGTGGAAGCCTAACAGATTATTTGACTATCGTAGTCGCCTGCCTATAGGGTGTATTCACAGAGCCTTGTACCACGCGGCGGCGCTACCTGCGCGGCGGCGGCGACGCCATATTTGAGGTTGCACTCTACCCCGCGGGCAGCGCGTTTCTCGACGCGAAACGTTGTTTGCGGCGTGGTGCTGGCAAGAACGTTCGTGTGGACGGTGTCTTTCTCTGCGTGATTCGTGTGTATGAGAATTCCTGGTCGTAACGAGTAGCCAGCATTGTTTTCGCTGCGAAATTCCGGGTGCGCTGTTCCCGTCTACAACCGCAGACCCGAAGCAGGCTGAACGACGAAAGCAAGCGCGCCGTTTTTTTTTTGTTTTTTTTGTTGTTGTTGTTGTTGTTGTTGTTGTTGTTGTTGTTGTTGTTGTTGTTTCGAAGGGAAGGCCAGGGCAGTGCTTGAAGACGGTATGATTTCGCGCGACGAATGTTTGACAGGCGCGGCCAGCGGCGTGCATAACCCGGTCCGTTTTGGCGATTTCTCGCTATCTCGGTGTCATTCCCGTGCGCCGATTTCATTATTTCCTCCGTTGCTTGAAGCGACCGTGGCGCGAGTTGAGAAAATTTCTTCGCCCAACGCTGCGAGGATATTTGATGTGGTGGTGGCGTGTGAGAGAGGAGCTGGTTTTACCGTGCCACCCAGGCATGTTGCGCACTTCTTGAGGAGTATGAGAGACGGTGAGGTGCTCTGGCGACAGTGTTCTGTGCGTTGAACGCACGAAGGTCGTCCATTTGAGCTCCTAATGAAGCGGAACAATTACGCACAGGGTCTGGGTGGAAACCATCGCGAGGTAAGTACGTGATAAAATTAGGTATGGTGGCGACGACAAAGATCCCACCGATGATTTTCAAGTCTTTTCCTTTCAGTAAAGACGAAGCGGAAATTATAAGCAGAACAAGATTATGGAACACGAACGTACGCTTTGGCTACTTCGAAAGCAGCGCAGAGACAAGTGACAAAGGCTGCTCTAGTTTGTGCCTGCATACGTTAATGTTTTAGCCTCTGCGCTTTTTTTGAAGCAGTCAAACTGTGCACACAGCGTCAAGCTTTAGTGATCACGTAACATGCTTGGTCATTAAATAACAGTCGAAGGCGACGAAGAAGAATTGGATCAATTTGGATGCCCACAATTACCTTGGAAGCGATATTGCATGTACGCGTGCGTTCACCTCAACACTCGAAATATAGCCCATTTTGAGGCTGGGAGGCCAGTATGGTTCGTCTCATCCATAAAGTACGCCGGCTACCTTAATTTGAGAACATTTTAAGCATGCGAATGTTTCAAACATGGGACGAGGTGCTAGGTGAAAGCTCCGGCGCCCATCGTTCCGGGGCCCACCTGGATGAAACGGGTTCCAACAGATTCGATACTGATTAGCCATACTATCGATAACTTCTTTGGCAATTCGTCGAATGAAGACAGATAGCCTTCAAGCACTGCCCTAGCCGTCGCTTCGAAACAGCGAAAAGAAAAAAAATACACGGCGCGCTTTTTTTTTTATTTTGTCGTGCGGGCTGCTTCGGATCTGCGGTTGTAGGAGACCAGCGCATTCCGGATTTTCGAAGCGAGAACAATGCTAGCTGCTCGGTAGGACGAGGCATTCGCAAACCCACGAATCACGCAGAAAAAACACCGTCCACACGAACGTTATTGCCAGCAGCACGCCGCAAACCACGTTTCGCGTCGGGAAACGCGCTGCCCGCGCGGCGGAGTGCAACCTCAAATATGGCGTCGTCGCCGCCGCGCAGGTAGCGCCGCCGCGCTGCCCAAAGCCCTGTGAATACACCCTATAAACAATACACGAGAGCTTATCGGTATTACGCTGTTTTCGCGCACGTGCACTCGCACACACACACACACACACACACACACACACACACACACACACACACACACACACACACACACACACACACGCACACACACACACACACACGCACACACACACATATATATATATATACACGCGTACGCGCACGAGCGCACGCACACACACGCACACACACACACACGCACGCACGCGCACACGCACGCACACACACACACACACACACACACACACACACACACACACACACACACACACACACACACACACACACACACAACGGATACCCAGAGCGTTCGAAACGAATTAAAAGGCAAAAAAAGCATATTTTCGCGCAGCGATATCGCGCGAAAATGCTATAACAGCGAAAAACGAATTCAGCACGCTGGCATTTACTCTGCCCGAGATGACAGAACCCTTCTCGGCATTCGCCTTTCTAGAAAACGACCACTAAAGCTGCGTGCAAAGGCAATCGTGGGTGTTAAACAACGTACGTTAAACAACTTTGTACTTGTAGGATCGAGTCAAAATACATAGACCACATATTGAGAGTTTTCCATCCCGAAGACGCGACAACGAATGCTGATTTACAACTCAAAGCGTAGACAGCGTCGGCCAGGCGAGCCTCGCTTCAACCTTAGGCTAACGGCGCCGCTTTGCGACGTGTGTTGGAGTTAGCAAAATTACACCGCTCCCTTTGCTTCCGCGCCGAATGGGACTGCCGGAGCAACGGCGCGCAGGCAGCAAATCGCAGAGGCCACAATATATATAAAAAAAAATAGTGTGGATGGCACTCCCCCGTCGTCTGCTCGCATAGAGTTTATGTCTGCTCGTTCACGTTGCGCGCGACGCAAGACGCGTGCTGCACACGGTGAAACAACCAATATGTGTGCTTGTGTGGCAGTAAGCCATGAAATAGTTACCTATACTTCCGCATTTCCTCTAGAGACGTAATCATCAGTGGCCGTTGCGGGTCAATGCGCTGGTTTAATTCCACGAAACATATTCGCCGTGGTCACCGCTTGAGTGTGAAACGTGTTGTAAACATTGCTTCGACGCATTGCACTTTTTTTTATTTATGAGTGCAGTCGTCTGCCGTTTGGAGAGCGTCAAAGGGTGCTTTTTGAAGTTGTCGTGGTGGTTATTTAATGGATGAAAATTTAATACACGGAACGGGTAAGAAGCGACAAGACCTGTGCATACCCGTGCATCTGCCACACCCTTGTAAAATTGCGCGGTGTCCTTATAGAAAGAAGAAACAAACAAAAGCAATTACAATGCACATGACCCGTGCACTTATCGCTCATACGTTACCGGGGACATATTTTACACCCGCAAGCGCCAGTGTGATCGAATTCTGCCCGTACCTTTCCGAAAATATGTACCATTTTTGGACAGACGTTGCTTATACTGTGTTGCTAATTTTACGTATTATTTAAAATACGTTTCTGTGGACGCGCAAGCGTATTTCGGGGGGATTTCGGGGTAAAATTAAACAGTTGTGAGTTTACGCCTGTCCTGTGGCATTTCCTGTGTCCTCTTCTTGTGTTTCGACTGTCCGCGCTTCAAACATATGAATCAGATCCAACTAGCTCAACTTTCCGTTCTACTGCAGTTTATATATCCCATTTTCAAATCCCGGCATGAATCACCTTGTCCAGAAACGTGTTCCACTCAGCATAACTAAATGCCTAATGTGGTCACGTCTTAACCACTCAAGGTGGACCTAAGTTTAAAGCAGGAAAACTCGCGTAATATAATGCACGTTGTTGCCCACACGTGTGGAGGGTGTGCGCCTTGGCTTGCCCGATTTTTTATTTATTTTTTCCCACAATGCTCGCTTTCAAAACAATTTTGAAAAAAGGCGAGCCACAATTCCTGGACAATCTCGTTCCAAAAGGGGGGTTAATCAGTGTTGAAAATGCTAGCGTCTGCTTGTTGAAGTACTGCTTCTTCACCGCTACGGAACACTACGCCTAGCGCACTTTCAATTTCAAGTAATACTGATAACCAACGTTTGGCTTCTCTCGTTACATGCGTTCTCTTTTCGCTGCTCTTGGAACGTTGGCACCCCCCCCCCCCCCCAAAAAAAAAAAGCGAAATGCACAGAAAACTTTTATCGCGCCTTTATTAACCAATCCTCAAGAATTAAGTGCGAAAACAAAAACGAGGTTCAGTTTACAACACAAAGTAGTTACCGGGAACCCGGTGCGCTGTTTCGTAACGAGAAATAAAAAGAAATATTTTACTACATCTGCAACAGCACAACTTCATTTATTGCCATCTTTATGGTTCGTAAGCGACATTACGCAAGAATGCAAACCCATCTCGCTGTTCTAGGCATCTGTTAGATTTTTTAAAAGGAACGAAAACGGTCAACAGTGCAGCCATAACAGGAAGTCTGTGCTAACTGTGAGGTCCCAGAAGCTTGGTTTACACACTGTAAACCTGCTTCTAATTAAGTAGCTAAACACGAGATATTGATTGTACTGCGCGCGTTAGCCATTTAATTCGCAAGCATTAAATAAGGGATCCGACACTGTTATTCATCAAACCTGCCTCCAGAGTCGCTAAAATTTCATTTAACTAAAGCTGCGCGCAAAGGACCTGTTAGAGCGATTGCATTTATATCTCTGCGCTGGTTAAAATTCAGTAATTTTATGTTGTCTTTGGAGCGCAAAAAAAATACCGTAAGCTCTTAGAAAAAATGTCGGGGCAGTTAAGTGGTGTTACCATTTCAGGGCATCCCACAAATGTAAGAATGCGCCATGCTACCAGCGAAAGCGATTGAAATTGCTGTTCTAAACTGAATTCCAGAGATAGAGGCTTCCTGATCTGTTTTTGTTTACTATTTTATTAAAGGCTCAGAGCCACAGTCTGAAAAGATCGAGCTTGCTACGAGCCACGGCGTACAAGTTCATTGTCATTATTGCGGCCGTTCTGAGATTCCCGATGGATCCCGCTTTTTTAGCGTACTATTACAATCTTATTGCCGCTCCCATGCTATGAATTGGACGTTGAGGAACCGAACTACAGCATACCACTCTTGCCTGCGTCTTTCGTGCGCACATGCGGCGCGAGACAGGCACGAAGCGCGCCCGCAGTGTGCAATCTCCCGGGCCGCTCAGCGGAGAATCCACACTTAGCAGCTCGACGCTGCCGCCACCTACATGTCTATCTCGCGGCGAATAATGAAGCATAGGGTTCTCTGGGGGTATAACAAATATAAAGTAGTGAGAGGAATGTGGAAAGGAGTAATGGTGCCGGTTCTCACATTTGCGAATGCTGTACTCTGCTTAAAATCAGGCGTTCTGTCAGGCCTTGAAGTGAACCAGAGAACGGTAGGCCGTTTGGCCATGAAAAAACAACTAACGAAGCAGTACAGGGAGATATGGGCTGGGCGTCGTTTGAAGTTCGAGAAGCACAGAGTAAAATGTTTTGAGATGAGGTTGAGAGCGATGGATCAACGAAGGTGGGCAGCTAAGGTTTTTAGGTACCTATACTTGAAAAGCGTGGACACGCAGTGGCTAAGGAAGACTAGAAGGCTAACGATGAAATACAGAAAGAACAGTGGAGAATCCAAAACAGCCAAGGTAACCAAAAAAGAGGCAAGAGAGATTGAAACGAAAAAATGGAGAGAAATAAAGGAAGCTAAAACGTCGTTAGAGATGTACAGGGCTGAAAAATTGAACATCAGAAATGAAAATATCTCCGATAATTCATAGGGCATTGGTTTGCTTTTTGAGGCTAGAGCAGATTGCTTGCGAGCAAATAGCTTTGTGGGGAAGTGTTCACAAAATGATGGAGTATGCTTGGTCTGCGGAAAAAGAACAGCAAATATGCGGCACATAGTGTTAGAATGCGAGGGTATCCATCCAAATCTACACGAGGGAAATATTCGGCTTCCAGAAGCCCTAGAATTTAAGGTAGCCCAGAGGGAGGTAACTTCAAGGCTGTCGAGGCGACAAAAAGGAGATTAGAACGCTGGTGGATGAAAAGCAGAGAGGGGAATATTGCCTAGGTCAGTTACCACCAGTAACAGAAAAAAAAGTATTTTGTGCAATACGTTTTTTGTGCCTGCCCTTAGCAGCGCTAGGATTAAACCAAGGGGGAAAAACAGGTATATTAGTCGTTTTTGGTAAGATGACATTTCGCCACCCCGCTAAAAAGGGGAAACCAATAGCAATGATCATCATCATCAGTAGCAGCAGCTTGCCGGTGAATGGCCGGCGCGTGAGCGCTACGTTGTCGGAGACTCAAACTCGGCGGCTGCTAACAAACTTGTCCCGGAGAAGCGGACGCAGCAGCCGAGATCTCCTCTCCCGCTCTCGCAGACTCAACGAGCACCGCTACTGACAGCACCTCACCAACTCGGAAAGAATGTTGTGTGTGTCTGTACTATTTTCGGGTCGTGTACACAGAAGCACTGCAAAGGCTATTGCGTATACAATCCACCCTCTCGCTGGATAGTTCGCATTCGTTTTGCAGCAACGAATCCATGCTGTCGCCCTGTCGAGTTCTGCTGTAATCTCGCCCGTAAGAGCATTGTTCCTGTATTGCTTCGGCTCATCTCTCGCCATGCAGTAAACTAGTTCAGTTTGCCTTACTTCTTCACCACGCTACCACACCCATGACGGAGCCCGGTTCGGGGTCGCCTTGCCCGCCTAGTGCAAGCTACACCCAATTGTTCCCCGATAGTCTTTGGGACTGCGTAACCTCCTGGCTTTAGCACTCTCACCCTTCATTGTACATGTGACAATATGTCACTTGGCTTATTCGCTCATGCGCTCATATCAGCCCACGGAGCCTTTTAATTTGTCCATTTAAATTCTTCGAAGAATTTTTATTAGGAGTAAATTGGCTTGCCTAGCCTTACAACTGCAAATGCACAAGTTCAAAAATGCAGCCAACATCCTCGTCGCATGCAGGGAAGCTGGGAATAATGTCAAACTAAGGCGCACCACCTGCGTATAAATGAAATACAACATCCTTTTCTCAAATTAAGACGGCCGTGATCTTCTAAGGAAAACAAAATTTGTCTTGCTACACAACATACGGGCACGTACTCCAAGATGGCGACGCCGATCTACAGCAACATGCAAACTAGGATAAGCAAGTGGTCGCAATTAGTGGCCGCCCACGGCCGGTCGACTGACAGGCATTCCAGGCCCGTTTCTGCCTAGCTATCGATGACGCTGCGTTACGGTCGGGTTCGACGACCGTGCGTCAGACCGTCCAGTTCGAATTGTTAGTGTTAGTGAAAGCCTTAAGAAAATGATGTAGGTTCGTTGTTGTTGAAGAGGATGATGATGATCTGCGTTGGTGCCTGATGGTTGCGACACTGATGACACGACGACTATGGTTGATGGAGGGTTTTTCAAAACTGTATACAGGATATTTACAGACTGAAGTTGACAGAGTAAGAAATAAAATGGGTTTCGAGGTCAGCTAAGACTTTGTGCCCGCGGCACCCCCGTCAGCGACGGACCCTGACCTAAGACTACCCAAGTGGTGAGATCCTCCCTAGCCTGACCTGGCTAGCCCGGCAATACGCCGGCCGTGCATAACACATTAAACCTTGAGGATTCGACCCCGAGACCTCGTGTCTCGTGGTTTTAGTGGGTTACTTAGGCCCCACCCCCGATACACAGGCCAATCGGTATCTCCTGGGCACCTGATAGGATGGATTAGTAAATCCGGGCCTAAACCACGGAGGGCAACGCCCCCCGCAACCCTCAAATGCTGGTCACTCTCTCCCACCAGAAAAACAAGGAAGAGATCAAAAGTAAACCAAACAAATACGACAAACACTCAGACACCCGGGGAAACACGTGCAAGCGCCCGGAGCAAGCTTTTACGCACGCGGCTTGCGTTGCCCGTTCCCACGCCTGCACTTTACGCGTATAACGCCTTGTCCAAAGCTGAGCAGCTACTCATCATCATCATCATCATCATCATCATCATCATCATCGTCGTCGTCGTCGTCGTCGTCATCATCACCCTATCTACGCCCACTGGTGATGATGATGATGAGTAGCTGCTCAACTTTGGACAAGGCGTTATACGCGTAAAGTGCAGCCAGCCTAAACCCATAAACAGCCGTCTTAACGACCCAGCGCATCCCCAAGATTCTCCGCCGTTGACAGGCGATGCCCCGTTAATTGGACCGTGGGCCAGAAACAGCGCGTAGGTACAAAAGGACACGGCGGCCGCCTCAGGCGTCGCCTCTGCCGCGCCCATCCCGGGCCGCGGCGCGCGCCCGGGCCAACAAAAGGAAAGCTATCGCCATAAATCGGCCACTGTCTAACCACAGTTGACAGCTCCACCTCGCCGTCTCCAGCCGCTCGACGGACCAAATGGTTTTACAACCGTCCCTCTGGCTAAACGCGCGCGCAGGCGGCCCCCGACGCATCCGACCCACGCTTTCCCACGCTCGTACTGTGCTTTGCAACACACAATTCAAAACAACGTCGTAGCCCAGCTGAGGCTCAAGACAATTCGTCTCCGCGCAGTCGGCATGATCCAAAGGCCGTTCGCTCTTAGCAAGCTGGCTGCCATAAAGCCCTTCAGGGAACCGCCGCTTCCCACGCGTTCGACTTTGCAGTGTCGCTGGCGCCTGCAACCCTTACACCTTATATTGTAGTAAGGGATTTTATTCGAAAATAAGAACGGAAAAATTCCACCAAGAATAATGTTGTGCCCATATAAGGGCACACGTGCATTCAACTTGGTGGCGGGAAGGGGGTAAAGGTGGGAGGGCAGTGGTAGCGCCAGAAAGGAAAGAAGGGTAGTTTATTGTGAACTGTGAGGACCCCGCAGCCGGGGTTGCTACAGGCGTTGGTTCAGCCCCGAGGCCTCGAGGCAGTGGATCAGGCTCTGGAAGGCCCGCAATTTTGTCAGGTCAGGCCCCTCGGGAAGAGCAGCGCCTCGAGGCGGGTGGTTGGCAGCCCCAGAAGTCGGTGTACGGCTTCCAGGGGGACCTCGCTGCGAAATAACGCGGAAAGATGCGGAGTACATGCTCGACCGTGCGGGGCTCCGAGTCCCTGAAGTGGAGCCGGGCGGCGGTGTTTGAGGAGTTGAGGTGGAGCCTCAGGAGGAGGGCCCATTCTCGGCGCTCCATGCAACCCGCCGCAGCCAACTCGGCCATCTGGGTGGTCGCGTAGAATGACGGGGTTGAGCACAGCCCGTGCTCCATCGAGAACGCTGATGGCTGTGCACGTCGGGGTGGAAAGGTCGTGGGCTCCCTTGGCCAGAACGTCTGTCTCTCCGTTGACCTCGATGCCGCAGGGGGAAGTAATTAACTGTGTGTAGCTTGGCCACCAGGGAGTTCTCAACGTGACCACTGCGGCGCCAAGGCATGTCTGCTTCCCTCCAGCACCTGGAGTAGGGCTGGCCTAGTCTGACTGCAGCTGTGTCCTTGTGGTCTCGCTGCAGAAGCAGGTCTGCAGCCAGGTGGAGTCCAGCCAGCTCGGCAGTGCTTGACGAAGCGGAAAAGGGGAGGCGGTGGGTCCTGCAGCTACTCTGATCTCCCGGGTCGTGCAAGTAGCCGCGGCCCTACCGGTCTCTGAAAGGACGAAGCCGTTTGTCTATATTTTCAGATGGCCTCTTACTTTCCCCTGCAAGAGGGCAGCCGCTTCGTGTCGAAGCACCACCGCTGGCGTGTGGTGCTTTGAGCGCACGCCTGGCATTGTGAAGCACGCCAGGAGGGTGGTGCTCCAGTCAGGTGGCGGTTGCTGAAGGTGGAGCCGGAGGGTGGGGGGTTCAATGTGTCCTTTTAACAGGGAGATGAGCTGGCCCATACGCAAAAATTGGGCCGGGACCGCAGCCGCCTGAGGAGTGCAGCGTAATCGGGAGCCTTGTAGAGTCGCTCTATTTGCAGGCGTCCTCGCTGCAGAGCCTGTATCTAGATGGGCCAGGTGGATTCCTCTGTGTAGGTGATGGCGGGTGGTGACGATTCATGGGAGGCCGAGGCAGGCCCGAATGACCCTCTCTGGCCGAGCTCCAGCTGCTCCCAGCGATAACGGGTGACGTTGGCAATTTGCAAGGCATAGAGGACTCATGAAGATGCCACCGCATGATATATTCTTAGGTCTCAAACGTGTGCACTCATGGTCACGCGCCAGCAGCTGCCGCACCCCGTGGAGCACTGGGCTGTCCTTGATCGGATGGCCTTCACCGCAGGAACCCAGTTCAGCTTATAGTCGAGCACCAGGCCGACATAGGAGATGGACTTGCGCCATGGAATAGACTAGCCAGGGGATGGACTAGCTCCGCCGGACTATAACTGTCCTAAAGCCGCTTCTTCACGTGCACGGCCGCTTTTGGGTGGTTGACGAGCGCAGTATGGAGGGGCTTTACTCCCGTAAGGAATGTCGGAGCCAGTGGCGTAGCCAGGATTTTTTTTCGGCAGTGGGGGCCGCGCTCGACCAAAAGATGGGAGGTGGGAGGTAGGAAGGCAAGGCTTTTTACGTGTTGTTTTTCAAACGAAGATTAAAAAACTGACTTTAACGTGCGATGTGTGTATGCTACACGCTAACAGTGAAGTCCACCTTAAAGGGGTCATGCAGACAAAATACAAGTTTGTTTTATTCGAAAGATTGCGTGTTTCCTAGAGCCCCCAGCACTTGTCCAGCAGCAAACGATGCCGTGTTTACTGAGAAATTAATCAAGTTATGTTAAAATTGTGATTCTCCCGCCAAATCGTATGTTTTAGTGACGTCTGTCACGAAGGTATTCAGACGAACTTCCAGTGCGTCATTAGGCTCTGCAGCCTTGCTTGCCGTCATTCCCCCCAGATGTCGCTACCTTACTTAACCGCAGATCGTTCTCCGCCGTTGCTTTGTTTTTGACTGTTTTTGCACCTGGCTTGTTGCTTGTTTTAACAGCGGAGCTGTTTAGCAAATTCGGAATTTTTTGTCTTCGCAGTTAAAAATACCAAGAAATTGCCGAGCGGGCGCACGTGGGCGCGGTCCCCACGGCGACCGCCCGGCAGTTAACAAAACCAAGAAAATGCCTAGTGTTTGTGTGCGTGCATCGCGACAACCGCCCGGTGTCCCCAGCGCAGGTTCGTCAAGCCAAGCATACCTACTTAGGGAGATTGGCCAAGATTGCGGCGACCGCCGGGAAGTTAAAAAAACCAAGAAAATGCCGACCGCTCCTGTGTGCGTGCATCGTGGTGGCTGCCGAGCGTCTCCGGGCCACGTTTGTCAAGCCAAGCCCACTTCTAGAGACTGGCCAAAATTGCGGCGAGCGACCAAGAAAATGCCGAGTGCTAGCGCGCGCTCGTGTGTGCGTGCATTGTGGCGACTGCCCAGCGTCCCCAGCGCCCGTTTGTCAAGCCAATTGAAAGCATACCCAATTAGGAGATTGCAAAAGTAATCTCACAAGAATGGTGGAGTAAAGGTCGTTGCGGCAGCGAAGAAGCAAATCGGCTGCAATCGTGGACTTAAACCTTCGTGATGGTCATGAATGGTGCTTACAGCTTCGCTACCTTCAATCCTTACGCGTTCGTGTGAGCTTCTTTCATTTTTTTGTTACGGTAGAAATCGTTCCGTGATACATGCGGTATGCTCGACAAACTCCGAAGCGGCGGACTGCTGTGCAGCTAAACAAGCATAGTGCGCCCAGTACTAACAGCAGTGCGCATCGGTACTTCTATGTTTACGTGTACTTTCGTAACTTTCATTGTTTACCCCGCCATTATTACTGCTGTAAAGTGAATGTGCATTACACTTAAGCGCAAATAGCTCGTTCGGCAAGCCCTGCCTAATTTGCACTTGATTTTGCCAGCCTCGGCCAATCACACAGCTGGGGACATAACATCATAGGTTCCGTTAAGGGAAATGAGCTAGTGGGTCGCATAGCCATTTTCTTTTTACCTAATTACATATCTGAATTATTTGAGCAAAGTGTGCGTTAAAAGTATGATTCTAACGAGGCAATTTTTCGAATGAACCAAACTTGTGTTTTGTCTACAAGGCCCCTTTAAGGAGCTGAGCTTTGATGATGATGATGATGACCTTAATTCACTTTCTCAGGTCTATAGGTAGGACACGGGTGTTTCGTTCGGCCCAAGAACAGGGACTTATGCGGGGACGCGCTCGTGAGCGTATTCGTGAGCGTGCTCGTGAGCGTAATGGTGTGTGTACTTGTGAGCGGCGTGCGGACCCTGATGTTCGTCAGGCGGAAGTGGGGGCCAACATTCGGTGTTTACTACCAAGATTCGCGTGTTTTGCATTTTTCTTTAGTAAAGGGATGAATAATTGTTCCGATGCACTCATTCTGAAGTACAGTCAAGCCCGATTAGAAGGTTATTGCGCGAGCATCGACCGGCCAAGCGTGCCGGGGGCGTAGCGGTTCATCGCATAAACATGAAAATCACGATTTAGCACTCTTCTATCCCTTGTTGACTGTTCGATGCTATAACAATGGCCCCCACGACTAACTTGCCCCCCTTTCTGCTTCAAGCACAGACTTCTTTGCCTTTTGTGTACGCCGACGGTAATAAAATTGGCAGGGAAGCTGCAGTGTTTCGTCTGCTTCGTTTGAATGAGTTGCGGTCCCGCGATAACCTTCACATCGCACTCAACAAACGTGCGTATTTCCTTAAGTAATTGTGTTTTTGTTATTTTTCTGTGTCTGTAACGTCACTATACTGCTACACTCATTAATTGATTGATTGATTGATTGATTGTATGGTTCAACGCGCCGACCTTACACAGGCGATGAGGCGCGCGCCGTAGTGAAGGGCTCCGGATTAATTTTGACCACCTGGGGATCTTTAACATGCGCCAAAATCTAAAACACACGGGCGTTTTTGCTTTTCGCCGCCATCAGTAAAGCGGCCGCTGCGGCCGGGAATCGAACCCGTGTCCTTGTGCTCAGCAGCACAACGCCACAGCCACGGAGCCGACGCGGTGGGTAGTACTATTCGCCCCGAGCGCCAACACAGTCGGCCCCTGGCGGCGGCGGGACGAACCGCTCCTAGTGTGGATGGCGCTCTCGCGTCGTCTGCTTTTTCACGTTGCGTGCGGCGCAAGACGCGTGCTGCACACGACAAAACAACCAATATGTGTGCTCGTTTGGCAGTAAGCAATAAAATAGTTACCTTTGCTTGCGCATTTCCTCTAGAAACGCAATAATCAGCGGCCGTTGCGGGTTAATGCGCTGGTTTAATTCCACGAAACATTTTCGTCCTGGTAACCGCTTGAGTGTGAAACGTGTTATAAACATTGCTTCCACACATTGCACTTTTCTTATTGTTGAGTGCAGTCGTCTGCCGTTTCGGGAACGTCAATGGGTGCTTTTTGAAGGTGGCGTGGTGATTATTTAAAGGATAAAAGTTTAGTACGCAAAACGGGTAAGAAGCGACAAGACCTGTGCATACGCGGGCAAATTCCACACTCTTGTAAAATTGCGCTGTGTCCTTATAGCAAGAAGAAACAAACAAAAACATTTACACTGCACGCGACCCGTGCGCTATCGCCCATACATTACCGAACACGTATTTTACACCCGCAAGCGCCTGTGTGATCGTGTCCTTCCCGTACCTTTTCTAAAATAAATACCATTTTTGGACAGTCGTTTATACTAAGGAGGAGGAATAAACATTTATTCAACTGTATCGAGTTGCTAATTTTACGTATTATTTAAAATACGTTTCTATGGATGCGCAAGAGTATTTAGGGGGATTCTTCGGTAAAATTAAGCAGTTGTGAGTTTGCGTCGGTCATGTGGCATTTCGTGTGTCATGTTCATATTGACACGTAACAAGAATAATGACGAAATAGTCCGGGTGAGTGATGGTAATTTAATAAGGCGAACTTGTGCCTCCTAGTCACTCAGCGAAGAAGTTGCTTCCTACGGCCCACCACGCGCTAGACTGCCGTTCTCGATCGTCCAGCTCGGTCCACGTGCTCTCGCGCACCACTGCCCGGGACACTCTGCTCCTCCTCGTCGTCGTCGACAGTTCGTCGGCACGCGCTGAAGACAGGTGGCTGGAGGCGTTCCCTTCGTCGTCGTCCTCTTTAAACTTCTTGTACACGTGACATTTGCCCCCCTCCCAAGAGAGCATCGTCCCGATGCGTAGAGTCACTGTATGGTATGCTGCGTAAATGGCGGGGTCACGTAGCGCTGAGGTCACAAAAGTCGTCATCGGGAGAAATAAGGCTTCATGCGTACCACGTGGACTACTTCAGGTTGTGGCCGGCGGCGTGCTCGAGGAGAAGGGCAGGACGGAACAACTTCATAAGTCACGTCGCTTAACTTCCTTTGCACTGTATAGGGCCCGAAAAATCGCCGGAGCAGCTTTTCCGATAAGCCCCGTCGACGAACCGGCGTCTATATCCAGACTTGGTCGCCTTCTACAAACTGCACGTGTCTATGCCTGAGATTGTAACGCGCAGCGTCAAAGTGCTGTTGTTGCCGTATCCTCTGACGCGCAATCTGCCGTGCGTCTTCGGCGCGCTGGGTGAAGTCGAAGGAAGGTGCAGCGTCGTCCCTTGAATCGTGAGGGAGCATGGCGTCCAGCATGGTAGAAACCTCTCGACCGTAAAGAATCTGGAAAGGTGTCATCCGCGTCGTTTCCTGTTGTGCCGTATTATAGGCGAACGTGATGTAAGGTAGAACGACGTCCCAGGTCTTGTGCTCGGCATCCACGTACATGCTTAACATGTCGGCAATTGTTTTATTCATGCGCTCCGTAAGCCCGTTGGTTTGAGGATGGTAGGCGGTCGTTCGTCGGTGGGATGTGCCACTCAGCGTCATGATGGCGCTCACCAGCTTGGCTGTAAAGGCTGTGCCTCTGTCCGTGATAACGCAAGCAGGAGCACCATGTCGAAGCAGGATGTTTTCAACGAAAAATTGGGCTACTTCTTCTGCAGTGTCCCGCGAGACAGCCTTTGTTTCCGCATACCGGGTCAGGTAATCTGTAGCCACGATAATCCATTTGTTACCTTGCGAAGATGTTGGGAAGGGGCCAAGCAGATCCATTCCAACTTGTTCGAATGGCCTCGCAGGTATTTGAATTGGCTGGAGCAAGCCGGCAGGTCGGTTCGGGGGCATTTTGCGTCGCTGGCAATCCCTGCAGGTACGAACGTACTCCCTGACAACGCTGGACAGCCTAGGCCAGTAGTAGCTTTGTTGGATCCTTGCTAATGTTCGAGTGTAGCCCAAGTGACCGGCCGAGGGTTCGTCGTGGCAGGCTTGCAAAACGTCTTCTCGCAGGGGAGTTGGAACTACAAGCAAGATGCTTCGGCCGTTGGGGGTAAAGTTTTTCTTGTACAGTACGTTATGAATCAAGCAAAAGGAGGAAAGCCCTCTGGAGAATAGCCTAGGTGCAGTCGAAGTGTGTCCCTCCAAGAAATCAATTAGCGGCCGCAGTTCCTGGTCATTCCGCTGTTGCTTTGCAACGGTTGTCGCCTGCACCGCACACACAAATGAAACGTCGTCTTCTCCACCTGCAGGCTCAACGGGGGCTCGTGAGAGACAGTCAGCATCGCTATGCTGCTTTCCAGATTTGTATTGGATAACCATGTCGAATTCCTGCAGCCTCAGACTCCAGCGTGCGAGACGTCCACAAGGGTTTTTCAAATTTGCTAGCCAGCAGAGCGAGTGGTGATCGCTCACAACATTGAATGGCCTGCCGTATATGTATGGACGGAATTTGCTTGTGGCCCAAACAACCGCTAGACATTCTTTCTCGGTTGTTGAATAGTTCATCTCCGCACGGGACAGAGACCTACTTGCGTAAGCAACCACTCTTTCGACTCCATCCTGCAGCTGTATAAGAACGGCTCCAAGTCCGACGTTGCTTGCATCGGTGTGGATGATCGTAGGAGCCTCTTCGTCAAAGTGGGCTAGGACGGGTGGTGTCTGTAGGCGATGTCGAAGTTCGTCGAAAGCGACTTGCTCCTTGTCGGTCCACTGGAACACAACGTTATCCCGGGTAAGGTGAGTAAGTGGGGCCGCTATTCGGGAAAAGTTTGCGATAAAGCGCCTGTAGTAGGAGCAGAGTCCTAAAAACCGTCGAACAGCCCTTTTATCAACCGGCGTGGGAAACTTGGAAACAGCTGCAATTTTATCAGGATCTGGACGAACTCCATCACGGCTGACGACGTGACCTAGAAAGCGTAGTTCCTTGAATCCAAAGTGGCATTTTTCTCGCTTCAGTGTGAGTCCGGCGGAACGTATAGCCTGTAGCACTGCGGACAACCGCTTGACATGCTCGTCAAACGTCGGCGAGAATACAATCACATCATCCAGATACACCAGACATGTTTGCCATTTTAGCCCGGACAAAACAGTATCCATCATCCTTTGGAATGTTGCTGGTGCAGAGCATAGTCCGAAAGGAAGAACCTTAAATTCGTACAAACCGTCTGGCGTGATAAAGGCTGTTTTTTCGCGATCACGCTCATCCACTTCTATTTGCCAATATCCACTTTTTAGGTCCATGGATGAGAAATAACGCGCATGGCGCAACCTGTCGAGGGAGTCATCGATCCTTGGCAAAGGGTAAACGTCCTTCTTCGTTACGTGGTTCAGCTTGCGATAGTCCACGCAAAAACGGAGGCTGCCATCTTTCTTCCTGACTAACACGACAGGTGACGCCCATGGGCTCCTTGACGGTTGGATGACGTCGTCCTTAAGCATTTGTTCGATTTGGTCCCGTATCGCCTCGCGTTCTCTTGGGGATACACGGTATGGATTCTGGTGAATGGGTCTCTCAGTTTCGTCTGTTATGATGCGGTGTTTCACTAGTGCAGTTTGACGGACGCCTGATGTCGTGGAGAAGCAGTCGGCAAACTGGTTCAGCAGCTCGTAGAGAACTTGTTGCTTATCAGGTGGCAAGTCAGGATTCACGTCAACAGCGGCAGGAGACGTACAATCGCTAGACGTATCGCTCTGTAGTGCAAAGCAGGCTTGCCCGTCGTCGATTTCTTCAAAGCAGGCCACTGCAGTTCCCTTCGCGATGCGCTGACGTTCGTTAGTGAAATTCGTGAGCAACACCTGCGCGCAGCCTTCGGTAAGGTGCACCAGACCACGGGCAATGGCAATTCCTTGGTTGAGCAAAAGGCCGCTTATCTGCTCGGCTATGCCATCACCACTGTGCGGATTGTCACAGACGACTGAAACAAGCGCGCATGACCTAGGAGGCATTAGTACGTCGCTGCCACCTATGCGCAGGGGTACGTGAATTCGCTCTCTTTCACTCTCTGTGGAAGTACCGTTTGGCGAAAAAATGACTGAACGCTCACGAATGTTTATGACGGCGCCGTGCTCCCGCAGGAAGTCCATTCCCAAGATCATGTCTCTGCAGCACTGTGGGAGCACGAGGAAGGTGGCAACGAAATCACAGTTACCGATGGCAATCCTCGCGGTGCACTTTCCAATGGGCGTCATTAGATGACCTCCTGCGGAACGGATCTGGGGTCCACTCCATGGGGTCTTTACTTTCCGCAGGCGATCTGCCAGTTTTTTGCTTAGAATTGAGTAATCTGCACCGGTATCCACTAAAGCAACTATGGGGTGCCCGTCGACACATACGGAGAGGTCCGCGCTTACCTCTTCGTGGGAATTCGTCTGTGGATCGCATCGCGGCGCTGATGGAGGGACATTAGTAATTCGGCCGTCGGCAACCTTCCCTCCTGAGGTTGCTGCTTCTAGTTTCCCCGAAGGGGGCTTGCCGACCTTGGTCCTCGTGTCTCGCTGCTGCGACAGGGGGAACTGGGACGAGCCGGCGACGGAGAGCGGGACCGATAATGGTTCGGCGCGTTGGCGGGCCTATTAGCCAGGTAATCTTCGATTGCTGCTGGTCGTTCCCCGATGCGTGGACGGCGAGCGGTAGGTGAGAATCCCGGCAGCCCTATCTCGCGGTACGGGCATCGACGGATGACATGAGCTGGTTCTCCACAGTGGTAACACAGGTGGCGGTTGTCCACGGTGCGCCACACGTCGGTCTTGCGGACCTGAGGACGAAAGGTAGGCCGTGGGGGAGGCATGAAGTCGGCTAGCGGCTCCTGACGTGGCACTGCAGGGACGAATTGGCGGCGACGGAGGGCCCCTGCGTAGGTTACTTGGGGCGCTTCTACACTGTGTTCCGGGGTAACAAGTGTTTGTCGGAGTTCCTCGCGTACGATTTCGGCGATCGAAGAGGCAGAAGCGATTACCGGCTCTGGGGAACTCACTTTCAATTTCCGCAGTTCTTCCTGGACGATGGTCCGAACGAGGTCACGCAGGTCCCTCTCGTTGACAGTGGACAGCATGGCAACGTTGCTCGATGCATGGTTCGTATGCCTGTTGTATTGGCGAGACCGGTCTTGAAGGGCGCGTTCAATTGCAGTGGCTTCCTTAATGAACGCCTGCACCGTCTGAGGAGGATTTCGCACCAGTCCGGCGAAAAGTTGTTCTTTCACCCCATGCATCAGGTAGCGCAACTTTTTAGCTTCGGCCATCGCAGGATCAGCCCGCTTGAACAGGCGTGCCATATCTTCGGCGAACATGGCAACACTTTCGTTCGGTTTTTGGATGCGGGAGTCGAGCAAACGCATCGCGTGGTCACACCGGTCTGTACTCGAAAACTTCTCGAAAAGCTTTTCACGGAATTCTTCCCACGTCCGCATACTCGCCTCGTTATTTAGAAACCAGGTCTCCGCGCCGTCTTTAAGAGAGAAATAGACGTTATGCAGCTTGTTGTTGTTGTTCCACTGGTTGAATCTGGCGACACGTTCGAAGTGGTCCAACCAGTCGTCTACATCCTCGAAGGCCTCCCCGTGAAAGCAGTTGGGTTCACGAGGCTGCTGGAACGTCACCTGCGCTGCATTCGCTGACGCCATCGCTTGGGGGCCACGAGCAGAGCGTGTTCCAGACAGGGCGCTGAACTCGGGAGATAAGCCTAACAGGCGCCGGCTGGAGCGATGAACTGGTGTGTCCACGAAGGTAGGCCGCTCGGGGCTGGACAGACGAGAAGCAGGAGGGGTCTTGAACATTAGGGGCTTACCCCGCACCTCCACCAGTGACACGTAACAAGAATAATGACGAAATAGTCCGGGTGAGTGATGGTAATTTAATAAGGCGAACTTGTGCCTCCTAGTCACTCAGCGAAGAAGTTGCTTCCTACGGCCCACCACGCGCTAGACTGCCGTTCTCGATCGTCCAGCTCGGTCCACGTGCTCTCGCGCACCACTGCCCGGGACACTCTGCTCCTCCTCGTCGTCGTCGACAGTTCGTCGGCACGCGCTGAAGACAGGTGGCTGGAGGCGTTCCCTTCGTCGTCGTCCTCTTTAAACTTCTTGTACACGTGACAATATATATCATTTTCAAATCCGACATGAATCACCTAGTCCAGAAACGTGTCTCACTCAGCATAACCAAATGCCTAATATGGTCACGTCTTAACCTCTTAAGGTGGACCTAAGTTTATAGAAAGAGGAGAAAACGCGTAATATAATGCACGTTGTTGCCCACATGTGTGAGGGATGTGTGCCATGACTCGCTGTTTATTTTTAATTTTTTTCCCCACAATGCTTGCTTTCAATACAATTTTGAAAAAGGCGAGCCACAATTCCTGGACAATCCCGGACAAAAGGGGGGTTAATCAGTTTTAAAAATACGTACTGCTTTTTCACCGCTACAGAACACGACGCCTAGTGTAGTTTCGGTTGTAAGTAATACTGATAACCATAGTTTGGCTTTTCGCGTTACATGCGTTCTCTTCTCGCTGCTCTTGCAACGTTGGCAGGACTCCCCCCCCCCTTCCCGAAAAAAAAAACTAGATGCACAGAATTTCATTTCTTAACCAATCCTCAAGAATTAAATGCCAAGACAAAGGCGATATTCAGTTTACAAAACAAAGTAGTTAGCGGGAACCCGTTGCGCTGATTCGCAACGTGAAATAAAAAGGAAATGTTTTACTACATCAGCAACAGCAGAAATTCGTTTATTGCCATCTTTAGGGTTCGTAAGCGACCTTATACGCAAGAATGCAAACACATCTCGCTGTTGCAGGCACCTGTTAGATTTTAAAAGGAACGCGAATGGTCAACAGAGCAGCGGTAACAGAAAATTTGTGCTCACTGTGAGGTCCCAGAAGCTTGGTTTGCACACTGTAAACCTGCTTGTCACTGCGAAAACCTAGCTAAACACGATATGTTGATTGTACTGCGTGCGTTGACAATTCAATTTGCAAGTTCATTTGCGATGAAAGCCGTAAATAAGTGATCCGAAACCGTTATTCATCAAACCTTCCTTCAGAGTCGTTAAAATTTCATTTAAAAGACCCGTTAGAGCGGTTACATTTATATTTATGCGCTGATCAAAATTCAGTAATTTTATGTTGCCTTTTGAACACACACAAAAAATATCGTAAGCTCTTAGAAAGAATTTCGGTGCAGTTAAGTAGTGTTACCATTTCAGGGCATCCCACAAATGCAAGAATGCGTCATGCTACCAGTGAAAGCGATTGAGATTGCCGTAGTGAACTGAATTTCAGAAATCGATGCTTCCTGATTTGTTTATATTTATGCTCTTATTGAAGGCTCAAAGCCGTAGTCTGGAAAGATCGAGCTTGCTACGAGCCACAGCGTACAAGTTCATTGTCATTCTGAGATTCCCGATGAGTCGTCGCTTTTTTTGGCGTAGTAATGAAAACTGACTGCCACTTCCATGCTATACGTTGAACGTTGAGGAACCGAACTACAGCATACCACTCTTGTTTGCACCTTTCGTGTGCACATACGGCGGGAAAAAGGCACGAAGCGCGCCCACAGTGTGCATTCTTACGGGCCGCTCAGCGGAGCATCCACACTAGCAGCGCGACGCTGTCGCCACCTACATGTTGAGCTCGCGGCGAGTCGAACACCTTATTTATTGCACTGCTGTTGAGTGTTCAGCTTGTACGTTTCTAAATTTCATCCTATTTCTAGCTTTTTAGTCGAAGAGACATTGTTTCGGTAAAATTGTGGTTAATCACAATGCTGATTGCAACCAAAAAGTATAGTTCCAAAAAAGAGAAAACTCCGCAATGAGGAGAATTGCACAGTTTTGTTGATGTGGAGATGGGCAAAAAGCAATGCTTTACATACAGCAGATTTTATTTAACTGCTGTACGTAGCCAACGATAGGCGATGTCGGAAGGAAAATAAACATATCAAGGAATAACTGAACAAAATACAGTGACAGATGTGTTATCACACACTTTGTACCACAGCAAATACAATAAATGACAAAATATATGCTGAAATCCAGACCACATGTATGTCCATATGAAGCTTTTCCTGCTATTACGCCGTTTCTGCGGCCGTGTTGTTCCGCCAGCGAAACAGCACGACCGCCTCGATCGGCTCGCGGGGGTTCCCGGCGCAGCTCGGCGCGTTCGGCGCGAAATGCAGCAGAAGATATATTCGGAGCCGGGCGACGTCTGCGCGACACCCGGCTGTATATGTTTGCATATACATCATCTGGAGCGGCCGCAGTTTTATTTTTTATTTTTATTTTTTTTTTGCCATGGTTATAAACCAACTAGCCCGTCTTTATACTCTAATACGGATCAGACGTCCGCACCTGCCGGCGACTTCAGGCGGTAATTCAAGCGACTTGAACCGCACGCCAACCTGGCAAGAAAAATTTCGAGAGAGAAAGGGAGAAGGGGGGGGGGGGGGGCTGGTGTGCCTGCCCTGGCTACGCCCCTGGTCGGAGCTTGTCCAACCGCTTTAGTGCATCGCAGCCTCGGCCGAGAAAGTAGTTAACCGAAACTATTTTTTTGCTGGGTGGAGGACTTAGTGGAAGACACGGAGCTCCATGTTCATCACATTGGTTTTGTTGACGAGTTTATGACATATAAAGCGCTGCGCATACACAACATTAAACTTTTTTGGTATTAAACAGCTCAAAGCTAAGCAACAAGGTGTGCTTGGCGCACACGTTGAAAGCTAAACCACGGCCTCCGCGATCGGCTGCCGACGGCGCGCCGCCGGCAGCCGATCGCGGAGGCCGTGGCTAAACTGTATTGGCGGTGAGCGCGACCACGGGCGGCGCTGCGAAGCGCGCCTCCTTGACGGTCGTCTGCTTCACTCGGGCTTGCTCCCCCTGGTGTTTCTTTGCGCTCGGTTGACGTCTGATGCTCGTGCGCACCATATTTTGCGTGTTCGTAACTTTTTATCATAATAATAGACTTAAAATCGCATCCACTAGATCAAGGCGTGAGTGAAAGCATAGTTTTGGATACCGATATAGAAAAGACGCATTGCCGGCGTCGCCCCATTCCTTGGAAAGCCGGTCCTGTGCGGAGCGTGAAGAGTCGGAGCTAGGCGTCAGTTCTGTAGAGGGCAATCTTTCGAACAAAGGGAAAAGCCAGCTACTAGTAACCGACAACAGCGAAAATACAAGACCAAAACAAATTCAAGGCCTTCGGGGCTGTCGGCTTTGGTAGAAGGCATTACGATTCCCCGCAATCATATGTAAGGTGAAACAGTTTTTGCAGCCTTGTCGAACGCTCGAAAGTTTTGTATCACATTCCTTTATGTTGTCATGGTATGGAAGTATGCCGACATGCACTGTGCTGCAAAAACTGTAGGTTGAGTTCCAAATAACCTACTGTGTGTATAGGGTCGTGCTGGGCTTATACCAGGCTTATGACCAGTATGGGCCTCGTGCGTTTGTATGGTGGCGCCACTGATGTGCTGTGTTCAGCGCCATCTTGCGGGCAACGGAGTCATAATTTCTGAAGTCCGTGAGCAAACGACGTCCGGAGGATAGTATTCCGCGCAGTACGATTATTAGAAGAGAAATAAGAAATGACAGCTATTCTGTTGCCATGCGATACGAACAGCCAAACGGTACTTTATTTAATAGAATATGGTTCGCAAAGGCGACAGCAAAGCGATGCATCACACAAAAAAATCACGCCATATCCACGGAATGAATGATGATAAGTGGGACGAAGCTCGAGAGGGGGAGATCATCGGTAACCGTAACTCTCCCGTGAACGTTCGCCCATTACATCATTAAGAAAGACGTAAGACTGTGTGCGTACATTGTACAAATCAACTTTTATTTTGTTCTTTTATTTTGTTCTTGTTCGTTTGTTGTTTCGTTTCTTCGTTTGTTCTTTTCATTTCGTCGTTGTCATGACTGGATTGCGAGGTCCCTTCATTACGACGGCTTTATGATCTGTGAAATGAAGCGAGAGAGGTTTTTGTACTGGCTGCAATGGGAAGTTTGCAAACACTAAGTCTATACACGTTCCTCGGATCGTGGTAGGGTTCATATGGAAACATCTGAGTGCGTATTTGGAAAGCCCGACCAACTCCCCCTCTGTTACCACTGTGGCGAGGCAGGACACATGTACCGTCGGTGTCCCTACAGGGAACTCGGGCTACGGGGCTTCGGAGTCAATGCTCCCAGGCCCAGACCTGGTGAAAGACCCCGCGCCATCGAGGACTACCCCGCACCTCCACCACAATTTGTCACGTAGGATGGGACACAACGGTAAAGAAAGAACTTTTATTTAGGGCGAACTTGTGCCCGAACAAGACGAGAGGAAACGAGCAAAGGTCCTTGCGTCTCGTTCGATCTCCGAGAACGACTGCCTGCGTTCGTGGCGTGATCTCTTGCGTGATCTCCACCTCGCAGTGCACGTGCGCTCGCGCCTCCGTTGGCGAACACAGACAAGCTCGCGCTCCCAATGCCGAGTTTGCGCTGCCGGTTGCAGCCGGTTCTTGCGCGTGCAACGCGGCCCACTTTGCGACATCTCCGATAGCATGCGGCGGTCACGTACCACGAGACACAAGGGATGGACAGACCCATGGCTTTAGGAGCTTCGCCCCTAAAAAAAACAGTTTTAAACAAGCGCGGCGTTGTCTCCGCGTGGCGCGCGGTCACGCTGTCATTTCGCAACGGCTTCCACTGAACACCAGCAGCGCCGCCCAAATAAACGATAAAAATAAAAAAAAGCCGCCCGCATCTTCCCACGGGGGGAACTCGAGTAAATGCGTCGCATCTACTCGAGTCAAGCAAAGCGTCACGTCAAGCGTAAGCCATGCAAAGACGCCCTTGGCGGAATTCCGAACGCGCGCTCCGCCGCTTATATACGTTGAGGGGACTGCGTAAGCCGGTCCCAGTCGACGACGTTGGCGTACTTGTAAAGCGGCGTGGACTCTAGGTGTTTGAGCCAACCGCGGATGTTGCTTGGCCGGAGAACGGCACACCGGTTATATGCGCAGCGCGCCCGAAGGAGAGGAAACCGCGGAAGAGAGAGTACTGCACATGCGCCGGCCCAAGCGCGTCTGCCGCGGCTATGACGCAACGTGCCGCGGATATGACGCAACACAATCCAACACAATCCACTTTAATCCAATCCAATCCAATCCAAATCCAATCCAAGCCAAGCCAAGCCAAGCCAAGCCAATCCAAGCCAATCCAATCGAATCCAATCCAATGCCCCTCGCGAGTGAGTGTTCGAATCCAATCCAATGCCCCTCGCGAGAGATGTGTTCGCTTTCGCCTCGACTCGACGCGCATGCGCAGTGAGCGTGCGGACTACGGACGCCAACGCGGGTGACATCGTGAGTTACTGAAATGCTCTGCATTTAAAAGACGGAAGCCCGCGATATTACCAAGAGAACGAGAGGAGTGCAGGAGTGTGCGTCTGTGTGTGCATCGCCTCCCGGAAGCGATAATGTATGTGTGGGGGAGGGTGTGATCGCTCTACCAGTGGACAAGTTTTTTGTGGGGCCGCCGGCCCCCGAAGAGCATGAAATAACGGCATAACGTCCCAACGACGCCAGCAACGCCGTGGTTGCAGTGGTCGCTTTGGTGGATTTGATTTATTGAGCCTTAGATCAGAACGGCTGGGTTAGAACAGCTGGCATAACCAAGCAGTTGGCGGACAGCTTATTGTGAGGAGAAGACCGACTACGCGACTTCATGGTGCTTGCAGAAGCGAATTTCTCACATGTGTACACTCCACTGTGCCTTGTACATGTCAGGCAGTGATTTGATGTGTTGTGTGTGCGAAATCGCGGCGAAAGGTTTGTGTGCATATTGCGACACCAATGATAAGCGGCTTCAAGAGCCCGAAGATTCAGGTTTGCAGAGGCAGGTATTTGAAAATGCCAACTGCTTGAGTAAACTCTACCTCAAACTGCTGAAACTACGATGAGTTCGTTGGATGGGCTCATAAAAATATCTCAATGCTTTCTGAAGTGCTTTCATAGGTTTATAAATGCGTACTTAATATGCGAATAATTTTGGACGTAGATGCGCGAGACGAGGCTTTCATGAAAGCCTCTGAACGTTTATTTACCTTCCCTAGCAAAAATTCCAATAGAAATTTGTATTGGTCGAATAGAAATGATGTATTGGTCCTATTGGTCAGGCTATTGGTTCTATTTGAGTATCTATAGGACCAATACAAAATCTATTGGTCCGATAGAGTGACATGTATTGGTCCAATAGACCAATTCGTATTGGTTCTATTGGTATCATGGGACCAATAGCTATTGGGATAGTGGGACCAATAGCTATTGGTTGTATCTGCCTAATAGACCAATAGGGAATATCTATTGGTCAAATACATTGTCCAGTGCTATTGGTTTACAGGCACTAATAAAAAAGTAGAGCTGTTGTTTTTTTTTTAGGCGGTGTGTTGCTAAGCCTAGGGACGGGGGTGCGACCCCGGCCGCAGCGGTTTTCCAGATCGAGGCGAAAGGTAAAACCGCCCGTGTGTCGATCTCGCGCTGCGGCGCTCGGTACGCACCACCGGTGGTCAAAATTAATCTGCAGCCCTGCAAGCAATGTTTCTGCCCGAAGACATTCGATTCACGTTAGCTGCAAGCATTTTGCATTTAGCACGTACGCCTCAAGAATAATGTTCCTGTAGCGCTTAAAAATTTCCTGGCAGCAACGAGTTGCAGCCGCCGGCGCATGGTGTTTGCCCGCAATGCTTGCGACAAGCACAATAAACACCGCGCGTGTGATTCTGTGCCTACAGTAGTTATAGATTTTTTCGCGAGCGTCAGCGCTCGCCTTCATAACCATCGCCTCTAATTTTTCCAATCTCGCTGTCGCCACAGAAGAGGGAGGATATGTCGCTGTGCCGCGGAGCGGCCATATTTGTTTTGGGTGCCGATTCAACGGCCGATTGTTAGAATAAGTGTCGTACTTATTAATGTTTGCAGAAAGTAAAGCCTACAAAATCAAAATTAACACCAAAAGAATTAACCCCCCATTATAAAATTGCATAGTAATTTTAACGTGAAACAAATTAATTAAAACTGCTAAATAATGCTTCTCTAACAATATGAACCTCTCGGAGGTTTCGTATGCAAGACAAAGCAAAATGGCTTCTTCCATGTCCGGCGCTTCGGCACGATCCCCGGCGCGGGCGTTCATCTCAGCGGCCAGCCACCGTGTTTGTGAATCTTAGTGCCACACATTGTATTTGTTAGTTTTAAAGTTACGAAAACATCATCTGTGGAGCACTAGAACGTAGACACCTTCGACGTCACTCGTATTCAGGATTCTTGTCTTCACGCACGACGAGGTGACGAACGTGCACGCATTACGCAGCTCGGATTTTTGCATTTGAAGGTATGTATACATTTCTTTTCACCGTAAAGCTGTAGAAGCTTTTTATTTCCTGATAAATTTTTTTATTAAAAATAGCAGAGCAGGTCGACAAGCGGCGCTTTCATTTTTGGAAAAGCCACTATCGATGCAACCACGTGTGAACTGAGTACAAATGCATGTAGGACTTTGTGTTCCGATTAACCACTGTGCATATAGCCTTTTGTACAGATGAAATGAAGTGCCACGGGTAATGTTTCATCCAGATTGAATCGAAACGGAATGTCTAGCTTTAGAATAATTGCGACCACATCGGCGTACTCACGCACCGTAGTTCGTTAGGGTCGAGCGGCGTGCTGCCGTAGAGTGGTATGTTTCGTCTGGACGAAATGCTAGACACTTATAAAAATGTGCAGTTATTGCAGAAGTTCCTAATTATTGCCATACTGTTTTGCAGGTCTTGCAGCTCTGACTCGAGGAATATATGCGCCGGAAATTCGACAGCCTGTTGAGCAATAAAGCTGCAGTCAACCAGCACTTACGGCTTTGTGGTATTTGAAGGGTAGTGGGACCACGTTGTGTTTAGAAAATTGCTTAAGCAAGTGTAGCATGGACAAATGAATGCAGTGAACTAAAGGCCTTGGCATGCATTTGGCCATATTTCAATTGGTGCTCCAGTGGGCCCATGATACCAATACACCTGTAGGTACCAATAGACCTATAGGACTAGACCAATACACCGATAGGTACCAATACACCAATAGGTACCAATAGACCTATAGGACTAGACCAATACACCAATAGGTACCAATACACCTATAGACTGATACACCAATAGCTATTGGTGTCAATAACCCAATAGGCTATTGGTTTTGTCTATTGGTAATTTTTGCTAGGGTTGTTTATCGCTCGACATATACACGGGAACAGATATGGTAGATCGCACAACAGGAGCTTTTATTGTGCACGAATGATTCCTCTCGCATTCGGAGTGCCCTTGATAAAATAAGACCATTTTGAATAAGGGAGATTGTTTCAAAGCTGACAGAGTTGTACGTGATGTTTGTGTGACTACGCTGGCATGACTACATGCCAGCGTGAATAGTTGTGCTGGTGCAAGTTATCTTTATCAGCGAAAATATTTTGCGCAACAAGCCCCACTTGAACTCGTTTTTCAAACGCAAACTGCAAGTTGTACATGTTTGAGATATTTGAGAGTCCTTTCAATAAAAGTGTAGATGCGAGTCTCCGAATTGTGGCTGGTGTGTGTCCATCTGTTTACGGTTGTGTCGCAGTGTAGCGTGAATATTTACGTTTCTGTTTTCATTTTAAAGCTGCATATTCTGCTGGTATGAATACGTACAATTAAAGCATGCATATCCGTGGGTTGTTCCATGTATTTTCTGATGCGTGCACATGTAGATGCGTGCACACCAAAGGCTATTTGAGGCGCTACAAAAATATGCAGTGGATATACGGCATTTTTTTTGCAGCGGTTTTACGCCAAGTAGCGTGCACATACGCAAATGCATTTATGGATCTGTTCTTTTTATTTCGTTGCGGGTACTACATGTGCTTCGTGAACGTCGGCGTCGCAGGCAGCTGATCCGTGTACTGTCGTCTACTTTTATTGGAGAAGGGTGCTTTCTAAATTATTTAGGCTTGTATTCCCGCACAACTCGTCAGCGTAACATTTCTATTATTATAACAATTGTGAATTAAAAAAAAACGTGGTAATTGTTGTATATTTGTTTTACGGTTGTTGTTTAAATTAAGCCGCGTAGCGAACTGCTGTATATGTTTATTCTGTTCTTCAGAAAAAATTCCGCCGCCGCTCCCAGGTAGCGCAACATGTTTATTTGAAATAATTTGAAACTGCAGTGCACGAGGCCCATATCGAGATTTATTGAGCAAAACGAGTCACGTCTACGGTAAAGATGCAAACACTATGTTTGCTCCGATCTGGAGAGATATTTCGGTACATTTTCCACAGCAATATCTTCAAAATATTCAGATATGCGTTAAAGGAAAACTGCACTCAAAACTAGGAGGAGGAGGAGGAGGGGCAGGAGGAGACACAGTAAAATCTAGCTGATTAGTGGGCGGGGTCCTCACTCTAGGACAATAAAGTAAAAGTAGCTTTCTTCAATTTATAGAAGACCAGGATTTGTTCTTTACGCCTGGAAGGATTGGAAAACAATAAAGAGCTGCTTGGAAATATTCATCGATTTTGATTTTTGTAATATATGCACGTATACTATCTATTGCGTTCGTTAGCGAGTATATCAAGGCTTCAACACCGTAATCACGTCATAATTGTTCGGGTTGAGCATCAGTTTGGTATGATAACGATAGCTGCGATAAAAAAATTCCCCCGCATTTCCCCGAGGGGGAGAATGTGAAAGTGCGAATGTACGGTTGTCGGCCCGCTTGCGGCGCTTGCGCTCGGCCCCCGCAGCCCACCGCCTCGCCGCCTTCTCTTCCATCTCTTCCATCGGGTTTGTAGTATCACGTGTACACCACGCAGTTATCAAGCCGCTATAACGCCGCTGAGTCGCCAACGCACGCCGCTGACGACGTAGTTTGAATGCGTTAAAGATATAAGGCGCGTTACTCACACTGATATCAGCGTGGCTTCCGTGGCTTAGTCGGTAGCGCGTCGCGCTGCGGCCGCAAAGTCCTCGAATCGAAACCTGGCGCCGGATGCTGTTTCTTTTTTAAATATAGAGGAGCACTGCGGACGCCGCCGCCGCCGCCGCCGCCGGCGGTGGATGGTTTGGGGTCGCTTATAAAGTGCATTCGCACTTAAAATTTGAAGCACGATATCGAAGCCGCCTTTGAGTACTCTGTGCAACGTTGTCTGGGGCGCGATCGCGGTGGCGTAGCCCAGACCTTCTCATTGTATTTGCATGTGAATAAACAACGCACGGTGCGGATATGCACCTTCTTGCACGCAACCATAACGAAAGCTGATTTTTGAAGCAGGGGAGATCTGCCACGCTACCTGAAGAAATTGTCCAGAAAATTTGCGAGCCTCCCAAACATTCCCGAGTCTCCTAACAAAACGTTCGTGACGGCAAAGAAATATTAAAGCGTTGTGCACAGAAACATTCATCTGATGCAAGCTCAACAACAACGAAATAAATAGAGGACAGCCGCGCTTTATTTCCTGCTGTGCGATGCGCGTGTAGGGGCCGCTGCTTGGTACATAGCTTTAGACTGTTGAGTCTTCATAAGAGCATCTAAAAAATACTGTAGGGAAGCCTACGCATTTTGAATACTTTCGAGGAGCTCTGAGCGCTGAACATCGCGAATAAGCTAGAAAGGACGAGTTACGCACGATGCTTTGAAGAAAGTTGTTCTCTCTCTCCTCGTGGCCAGGTTAATCAAGTCGATGGTTGGACGGCATACCGTCTGGTCAGGTAGCATATATATACTACAAAACAAGAAACACGTACAGGTCACTGACCAAGTCAAAAACAAATTGACCTTTCGGGAGCGCTACGGCTCCCTTGTTAACAATGAAAACGGCCACTGGAAGACGCCGAATTATATAGCCCCCAGTAATCTTTTAAGAGATTTGGCGTAGTCAGGATTCATGCAGCCGTCCGTCCTGTTGAATGTGTGCGGAGTTGACTGAATAATCAAGGACTCCAGATTCAGGCGTGCAGATATGTTGCGTCCGTCGTCAGTATCTTGGAATGTTCCCCAGTTTATTGCATGTTGAGTATTCGCCACGTGTTCCGCAGTGGCGTTGGAGACCACGTTTTTCTTTCGCACGTCGTAATGGTGTTGCTTTATGCGTTTGCAAAAATTACCGGATTCGCCTATGTATACTGCTGGGCATTCGGCGCAAGCGATCCGATAAACAACACCAGGAAATTTGCAACGCGGAAGCCTGTCTTTCACATTCACCAGCTCATTGCGCAGCTTGCTTGTTGGTGCGTGCGCCAGTTGTAAATTGTGCTTTTGGAAAACACGTGCCAGCTGGGTCTCACTGATGTACATATGGCACCACGGCACCATGAATCCTGACTACGCCAAATCTCTTAAAAGGTTACTGGCGGCTATATAATTCGGCGTCTTCCAGTGGCCGTTTTCATTGTGAACAAGGGAGCCGTAGCGCTCCCGAACCATCAACTTGTTTTTGACTTGGTCAGTGACCTGTGTTTCATGTTTCCTCGTGAGCTGCAAACTTGTAGTGGATACAGCTTGATATGAATCAGATATGTCATAAACTGGCGAAAATAAGTGAATTACCAGAAATACGCTTTTTAATGCACCAAAGCATCAAATCGGTGATTTCTAGCTCAAGCACTGCTGACCCTCACAAGTAAGACAGCGGCGCGAGTTATAAGCCGACGTCAGAGCCAGGGGGCGCCACTCAAACATCTCACCGCCTATAAACCGACTAAATATACCTTGACCGCGTCAAATAAACAAGGGGGGGGCAGTTAAAAAGCAAGTGAAGGAAACAGAGAGGCTCATGTGGAAAGAGAGGAAGGAGAAGAAGGGATCGCTGGGAATCTACAAAGCAAGCAAAAAAGAGATCCGGAAAGAGAACTTTTATGACAACAATAAAGGTAGTGCGTTGCTCTTTGAGGCGCGGGCTGGCTGCTTGAGAACTCGAACTTACATGAGCAAACATTCGTCCCAGGATGAGACATGTGTTGTATGTGGCAGGGATAAAGAAACAATCGACCACATAGTAATAGGATGCCAAAAGATTCAGCCGGATAGAATTGGGGGAAAGTCCTACTTCCTGAGGCACTGGGCTTCGCAATTGATGGAAGCATTAACTGGTCAGCAGTAGGTATTACCAGAGTCCTTCAATGCTTTACTGGTCACGAAACTGCTCCGTAACTCAATGGGAGAGCTTCATATGCTGCGTTTGGCCGCCGCGCGGTGGCGCCACACTCTCACTGAGGTCACTCCTCGGGCGGCGTTGCGCTGGCTCGAACGGCGGATCCGCGGCGAGTTGTGTTTGTTTTGTGCGGCAGAAAAAAATGTAACGTGCATATCGCGCTCTTGTGATGCGACTTAAGTGGTGCAACGACGATGCCGAACATGTGTTGCGTCCCGGGATGTCGTTCTTTGTACAACGATACCACAGAAAATGTTTCCTTGTTCTGTTTCCTTGTTCTGCAAGCAACGGGAGAGATATACCGTAAAAACCCACGTATAATACGGACCCGCGTATAATACGAGGTGTAATTCGGGGACAGCAAAATCAGAAAAAAAGTTTTCATCCGCATATAATGCGAGGTAAAGAGCACAGAAACCATTTATTTGCACTGCAGTTATCGTTCAGTCATTGTCAGCTTTCGCTGGCACTGTCTCCCGACGTCCGTTCAGTCATCGTGAGGTTCGCTGCCGCTGTCTCCTGAAGTCGCCTTGTTGGAAATGTCTTCCCACAGAAAGTGGTCCTTAGTGCAATCAAGGACGTTCGAGATGCCGCATTTCTTAAAAGAGCGACTGACGAGCTCCTCTGGGATGCTGGCCCACGCATCCGCGATCCAGCCACAAAGCACCGCTGGAGAAATCCGCGTCAGCCATTCGGTAGCTGTCACTTACGGGTCTCCTGACCTCATCCACTCTTGGTAGCAGGACCTGATGCAGTCTTTGAAAGGCTTGTTGATGCAAACGTCTAGCGGTTGCAGCTCGGATGTCATTCCGCCTGGCATGACAATGCGTTCGGTGCGGGGTTCGCGCGGGAACTTCTTCATGAAATCGCCCAGGTGGCAGCGAAAGGCGTCCAACACGAGCACTGAGGGAAATCCCCAACAGTGCTCCAGGCCGCCGACACCACACAGACTTTATCCAGTCAAGCACCAGTTGCTTTCTCCGCCCACGAATGCTGCCTTCGGTGACGCCGAAATGCCGTCTTGCGGCACAATTCCTGATGGTCTCGGCACATAAAATAACTTTTCTTTTAATTGCAGCCGAATACTGTTTTCGTGCACCCGACATTGTGATAGACTTGCGGTGAACGTGCCTAGATCCTTCGCGTGGTCAAAATAATCAAATTGGCGCCAGCTGAGAGACGCAGCAGCCAGCTAACGCCACTGCAAGATGGCGCACCCTCCCCTCAAACCGAAAGTGCAAATTTTCGGCTGAAAACTTTGGGATCCACATATAATACGAGGCACACATTTTACATTGTAAAATTTGGAAAAAACCTCGTATTATACGCGGGTTTTTACGGTACATGTTGCACCGTGTGTCTTTCTGCTTCCACGCTTTGCAATCCTTGCAAAACAAGGAAGCGAAAAAAGAACAATGAAACTAATTTTATCACACGCAACAAAAAATTTCAATGTTACGAAGGGAGACAAAAGAATGTGGTACAGCGTACAAAAATTTATTTTTTCGCGCTGCGATGTGCAGCACACGGAGGAAGCAGAATATAGCCACGTAGCCAAGAACGACGCAAAGCTTTTCTGAACGCAGTGAGCTAGCGATCTTCTGCACTACAAAAAACTGGAATGAAACACAAACGTCGAAGAAGCAGTCCGCAGTGTCACGTGAACAGATGAACGTCGATAAAGTGAGTTGCGCGGCGTTTGCTATGCATGTGTTACTCTTGGAGCGTTATTAATTTCAGATCCATGGAAATAGGATCGAGAACATTGACGAAGAAACAAAAAATCAAGTTAGCGACAAGGTGTCACCCTTTCCATAGCAAACAATATTGCCCGACGGGACGTATGACAAAAAGAGCGAACGGGCTCCGGTTGAAACACCAGATAAGAAACCGGAATCGGCCACGAGCGGTTACAAAACAAACAAAACGAACCCTAAGGGATAATTCGCGGAAATATGAAAAGTATTGTGGAAATGCACTGTGTGTGAGAATGGAAAAAGCAATGTACCCTTTTGAGAGCATCGTGGACCTACAATTGTACAAGGTGAACTTAAAGCCGGATTTTTGTCATATCAGTCAGGTTGTAGCGGTGCTTCATTACCTGTTTGCCAACTTGTATTACCTTGCGCTCAGGCTCGCGTGTAAAAAAAGCTTTGGGACGTCCTTGTGCTTTTCCTTTTCATATTCCCGCGAATTATCCCTTAGGGTTCGTTTTGTTTGTTTTGTAACCGCTCGTGGCCGATTCCGGTTTCTTATCTGGTGTTTCAACCGGAGCCCGTTCGCTCTTTTTGTCATACGTCCCGTCGGGCAATATTGTTTGCTATGGAAAGGGTGACACCTTGTCGCTAACTTGATTTTTTGTTTCTTCGTCAATGTTCTCGATCCTATTTCCATGGATCTGAAATTAATAACGCTCCAAGAGTAACACATGCATAGCAAACGCCGCGCAACTCACTTTATCGACGTTCATCTGTTCACGTGACACTGCGGACTGCTTTTTCGACGTTTGTGTTTCATTCCAGTTTTTTGTAGTGCAGAAGATCGCTAGCTCACTGCGTTCAGAAAAGCTTTGCGTCGTTCTTGGCTACGTGGCTATATTCTGCTTCCTCCGTGTGCTGCACATCGCAGCGCGAAAAAATAAATTTTTGTACGCTGTGCCACACTCTTTTGTCTCCCTTCGTAACATTGAAATTTTTGTGTTGCGTGTGATAAAATTAGTTTCATTGTTCTTTTTTCGCTTCCTTGTTTTGCAAGGATTGCAAAGCGTGGAAGCAGAAAGACACACGGTGCAACATGTATATCTCTTCGTTTTGATCCTTCGCGTTTCTGCAGCGTTTTTATATGTTCTGAAGTATGTATACCCACTCATCGAAACGACAATACTATTGAGCTATCTCTTTTAGCGTTCTGTGCATTCCAGAGCAATCAACGGATTCATTAAGCGTAGTCTGAACAACGCGTACTTGGTTTCTTTCATTTTTTTTATTGTGTTATCGATAGGCCCGCAGCAGTCCGTGACTACACAGCTACCGTATGTGTGGCATTTACAACTTTGCTTTAAGAAAACAAGCAATAGAGATTTAAAAATCCGTAAACACGACGGCGCAGCGCTTGTGCCAGAGCACACAGAAGCCGTTTCCGTTCGCGGCCGAAGTCTACGGTAACTTCGAAAAATAAAAGCCCATTGAAGGCAGGTGATAAACACAATAACTGGACTATTCATCGCTAACTACTTCGAAAAAAAACCCCACTTAATCAGAGCGCAGACACCAAAAGCAGCGAGCGTTTGCACGCCAAGAGCTGGCCAATACGGCGCACGCGCGGCGGCTGGATGACCTTCGTGCGGCGGTGGCGCCTGTAGTGGCGCGCGCGGTCCCTATATGAAGCGAGCGCCGAAGTTTCGTGACCAGTTAGAGTATTGGTGGAAAACAAGCAGGAAAGTCGATAAAATAACATCCCAACCAGGGGTAGCGGCAGGGCAGAATGAAAAAGAAATCCGAGTTGAGGGACTAAATTTAAATTCAAACTACTAAGATAGGCTAGATAGCGCACGCCGTCACCCCGGTTCAAAAAGGAGGCCTTTGATCATCATCATCTTCGCCGCTATGAAACTCTATGGACCTAATCTAAAAACGTTGTCTATGGGCCCTATTCTCGACTGCACAAATTGCCGGCAATTCAGGCAATTTGCCGGAAGTCTTTTCTTATTGGCTTTCAATTTTGGTCACGTGCTTCCGGTTGACAAAACGGTTGTGTGTGCTGTCGTCATTTTGACGTTTCATGTCGTTTACGGACACCAGTTCTAAAGTTTGGCTTATTTCTCGTTACTAAAGGCGCATAATTCTTGGCCGGCAATGAAAAACCAGACTAAATGCAGCGTACATGACAACGTAAGCCTGTATTTGCTATTCAACAACAATACTGCTTGTAATACACACCCCCTCTGTGATTGGCTGAGAAGGCGTGACGTAATTTAAACAGTTGGCGGGAACGATTACGTCATGCATTGGCAACTTCAGCCTGCGTAAAAGTGACGTAACGGTACGTAACAGCTTGAAAATGGCGGCTGTTTTTGTCACAAAATACAAGCAAAATAGGGCAAAACATTGCCCCGGCTTACGGCGCCGCCAAATTTGCGGCAATTTGCAGTAGGCGCAGTGTCGCATGCGCGCTGTTTAAAGCATGTTTCCTACCGAAACAAATTATAGTTTCAACTGCTTCGAAGTAAGCGATCATGAAACATACAAATAACATGCAGTATTTTGCTTTTATGTTTGGCAATAAAATAAAAATTATTTGTTTGGCGTAACCGCAACATAAGAGGGCAGTACAAGCCTCTCCATGACAAAGAGAACCCAATGCATGGCATTTGGCCACACTCGTCCTAGTAAGCTGTTGGGTCACATGATCGAACTCAAGAGAAAAATAACAAAGAAAAGTTACTATTTGGTTCATTACAGCGCTGATTGCAGTCGAGCTTGACGAATGAGTGAATCGGCGACATCGGTGCGCTCCGCGGTTATCAGGCGTAGCGCTTCGCTGCTCTTATGTGTCATAGAAGCGATGGTCGCGGCCGTCTTTTTCTGTGATCACGCCATAAACTTGTAACATAGCAGCAGACGATGGCGTGGCGGCGGTTTCGGCAGGGAAGGTGATAACGCAAGAAAGCTTGCATTGAAGCAGAGAGCCCAGCTGTGTTAATAAAAGCGATTGAAAGAAATAAATAGACACGGTAAAAAAATTGTGTGATGTTCTTTAGCTCGACATCCGCCTTTCGCTCGCTTTTGGATCAACGTTACTCGATCGCCTTGTGGTGTTGGCGCCAAATTTGACCTCCAGAAATGTGTTTTTCTTGTCAGTTTTAGCTACCGTCTTAATTTTTATAGTACATGCCAAGTGTCTTATATCTTTCTTGCACAATATGTGATACCTTGGTAGCGATTTTTATGAGTGACTCGTCAAATTACACTGCATGTCGTCATAGATATAGGTGCAGCACGTCACTGATTGCTTACGTTGTGCTTACGCAAAAAAACATGGGCGAAATGCCGGCAATTTGTGCAGTCGAGAATAGGGCCCATTTGGGGCCCTATTCTCGACTGCACAAATTGCCGGCAATTCTCGGCAATTTTCCGGAAGTTCTTTCTGATTGGCTTTCACTTTTGGTCACGTGCTTCCGGTTGACAAAGCGGTTGTGTGTGCTGTCGTCATTTTGACGTTTTATGACGTGTACGGGCACCAGTTCTAAAGTTTGCCTTATTTCTCTTTACTGAAAGCACATAATTCTTGGCCGGCAATGAAAAACTAGACCAAATGCACCGTGCATGACAACGTAAGCCTATCTTTGCTATTCAACAACAATACTGCTTTTAACACACACCCCCTCTGTGATTGGCTGAGAAGGCGTGACGTAATTTAAACACTTGGCGGGAACGATTACGTCATGCGTTGGCAACTTCAGCCTTCGCCAAAGTGACGTAAGGCTACGTAACAGCTTGAAAATGGCGGCTGTTTTTGTCGCAAAATACAAGCAAAATAGGGCAAAAAATTGCCCGGCATACGGCGCCGCGAAATGTGCGGCAATGTGCAGCCGGCGCAGTTTCGCATAAGCAGCACTTTATTTTTACATTGACCATAAGCAATAATACTGTAATTCGTTTTAAACACAAAAAGTTACGTTTGCTTAAACTGTGCATTTTTTAATCTCCAAAAAAATGTTTTTGCTATGTCGGATATAGCTCCATACTTCCGGAAAGGAGAGAAAAAAAGAACGCGAAAGTGGCGGTTCCTTTCGTCGTCGCCTTGATCGAGTGGGAGCTCGATGAACGTGTTTATCGGCTTCACAGGGATGCTTTCCTGCTCTCTGAGGATGCATTTCGGCGTCAATACCGATTGACGAAAGAGCTGGTTCGCTGGCTGTGTGAACGACTGCAGGGCGAGCTCACCAGAGTCCGGCGAAACACAGCTACCTCTCTCACCGTCGAGCTGCAGGTGTTGTGCGCGCTTCGTTTCTTTGCCACTGGCAGCTTCCAGGGCATGGTGGCAACAGATGAGCACTTGGCGACCAGTCAGTCTAGTGTCAGCCGCTGCATTCGTGCTGTTGCTCAAGCCATTGTAGACTGCCTGGGCGAAGAGTGGATCGCGTTCCCTTCAACTCGGGCAGCTGTGGCTGCGACGAAGGCAGCCTTCGCTCGTCTAGACGACCGGTTCGACGGCTGCGTCGGTTGTGTTCACGGCACCCTCATCGCCATTCAAGCCCCTTCCTCAAATGACCCCGACATCAACAAGGCGGCTTACTTTTGTAGGAAGGGATTCTACGCGCTGAACGTAATGGTGGTAAGCCATCTGTTGCACTGAATGATAAAAATGGCTCCTAGTTTTGCAGGCACCGTTTATAGCAAAATGTCATGCCGTGATCGCAAACTTGCATTAAAATAAAGTAATCACGGCTCAAAGACCTTTGCTTCGAAGCGATCTAAGCCAACGTTTTGCGAGGATAAGCAAAGCATGCCTTTCTTGCTTGGCATCCGCCAATAATAAATGTTGCAACTCGATCCTTACCCGACCACTACGTCAGAATAGTGCATGTGCAGCTCTTGACATTCGTCGAGAACAAAATATGGAAACGCAAGTTGGGGTATGCACAAAGTGTTAGTATGGTTATGCAATGTCATGTCAGAATTTTTGTTCCACCTTAGAGATGTCTGTTTTAGGACCATTATTGTGGATGGCTGATTCTGCGAGATGTGCCTGATAGGAGTACAAGATATGGCGTCAATTAAAGCTGAAGCATATGGCTATAGCCACAACGAATACACGTCCATGCTGCCTAGCCCACCGGAACATGCTGAAAAACTGCAACCATTCAAGCGATTCTTTTTTTTCACAGGTGTGTGATGCTGAAAAGCGCATCACCGCTCTGGACCCAACGTTCCCTGGTTCAGTGCACGATTCCTTCGTCTGGAAAGCCTCCTCGCTGCATGAGGAATTCGTCGGCGGGAGGCTTGTTCGACCAGGCGAATACTTGCTTGGTGAGTGCATACACAGTTACTGGAAGAATATTTAGTTCATTCAAAAGGAGGACAGTGAACGGACAAGACAGATAGCACCAGTCTTGTTTTTTGCCGTCCTTTCCTATAATGCACTAAATCTTCCCATAACAATGAACCAACTCGCCCACCAACACGTTACCGAAGCATACCAACTTCATGCTTGTGGAACTTGTGCCTTGGAAGAACACCGTTACAGGCCACCAATCTCCGTACAAACATAGCGCAAGGCAAAAGGATTTTTATTGCGAAAAGAAAATGCCTCCGCAGTGAAGCTTACAAATACAACACAGCATGGTCATAATAAGGCACGCCCTCTTAAGCGGCTTTCAAAGTAATCAAATCGGCCTGATTTAGGAAACAGTGTGAACTTGTTCAAATTCATTAAATACATTGGCAAAAAAAATTTCACGTGTATATAGCACCTGAAAGCAGCCCGGATTGTCACCTTAATGCTGACAATGGAAAGCATCACTATGCACAAACTTGTGAGAAACACGTTGCCGTGTGAGGTTTTTCCATGTTTAAATTAGGAGGGTTGCTCAGCGTTTACCAGTAGCTTGACATAAACGAAGGAAGGCTGAGATTTATTATATCGCTTTCCAAAGTAGTTGCCTAAAAATGGTGGTTAAGACATTCGCCTTGCTGTGAAGGTAAACATTTCATTTAACCTAGGAAACGACCGACGCAGTCACCCTTACAGACGCATTATGAATAGTTGATGACCAGTTTCAATTCTCTAAGCACTTCTCAAAAATTGTGCCTTGCATCATTGCTCACTGAACACATTTGTGTGTTCACTGCACACTTGTGTTTTTTTTCTCGTCTTTTAGCTCAGGTGTTTTCATCTCGGCAAATGTGCATGTCTGGCGTGTCGGTGCGGGCAAATGTTTTTGGTGCAACAGATATGGATAAGGGTCACAGACATACTGGGGACCAACATTTTAGCCTGAATAAACTCCAGTCCTATCACAGCAAGCTCCTTCTGCCATGAAATAAATGAATGAACAAACATGGGAAAACTACCAAGGTTTCTTTGGGAGTACAGATATCCATCATGTCATTCACGCGTAACCATTCAAAAATCCTAGATGTTTCTGAGGGGGAACAGTTGTGTCATGGCGCAGGTGCCATCCACACCCCTGGTGAAGTAGTGGCGCTGCCTCAATTCCTATTATTTCAAGGAAGAACATGTGCTACAAAAAGCTTGCATGTAAAATCTGTTCATAATGGTATGGTAGTTCGGCAGTCGGTGCTCTTTAGATCTATGTCTATTTACAGCACGAACCATCTTTTGTGCCTGTATCCCAACTAGCTCAGTAGCAAACTTTTCTGAAGACATTTTTTACGCAATTCTATGGCATAGTGTATCTGACACTACACTTACTAAAAGATCAACCTCCAAGCTACCACCAAACATGTGGATGAGCCTATCCGGTTGGCATAGGCAGCAGGTTGCGAGGCAAGTCACCGTGGGCTGCTAAAACGCTAATAAATCCTCTTGCTCCCCTCACAGATATTGGTGAAGCGCTTAGGCAAGCTCAGGTAAGATAAAGAACAGAAGGCTGCGCTTGTCACGCCTGCACACCAAGGAGAAGCAAGAGTGCACTCCTTGAAACGTTTGTGTGTAATGCAGTTAGCATGTTAACGGTAGCAGCAGCCTCGCTTGTGCATAAGTACACAATAGTTTTGTGTTCTAATCAGTCTAGTGGATGTCCTTGTCACCAGTTTGCCTGCAGTGGCCTCCTTGGCACTTACATGGCAGGCGGCGGTTTCCCTGATAGAACATCACACTCACGTACTGATTGGGAGACTTGCAAATTGATGACCGAGCCCCAGGGGCCGATTTTTTTCTCTTTCCTTCTGCACATGGTGCCATCACACCGGCTTGCCGGGTAATGCGGGAAATTGTGGCAGACTGACTTTTGCTTTTGCAGTTCTTGTGATACATCTTAATCTGTTGGTCGCACAGGTGACAGTGGATATCCCCTGCAGCCATGGCTCGTAACCCCGGTGCCTGGTGACCACGCAGCGAGGACTCCAGCAGCCAGATTCAACACGGCTCATGCGTCAGTGCGGTCGGTTGTGGAGCGCTGCATAGGGCTGCTGAAAGCCAGGTTTCGGTGCCTGCAAAGGTACCGGACACTGCACTATGCACCAACCACGGCATCAACCATTGTAGCAGCATGTGCAGTGCTCCACAACCGCTGCTTGCACTATGACTGCCCGGAACCTGACACCACTGGGGATGACGAGGAAGGCACCAACGATGAGGGAAGCACCGATGATGAGGAAAGCAACGCTGATGAGGAACGAGGAGGGCCAGAAGGAATGGCACGACGTGGCAGGGAACAACGGGAGCAGTTGCTCTGCAGATTCTGTTGTAGCCGCAACTCGTCCTAGGCTCTTGGTGTGGCTGCTCCGTCTTCGGCACAGCCAAGTGGTGCTGGGGAACGGTGGTGTTGCTCCGTCTTCGGCATGGCCAAGTGGTGCTGGGGAACGGTGTTCGTGTGGCTGCTCCGTCTTCGGCACAGCCAAGTGGTGCTGGGGAACGGTGGTGTTGCTCCGTCTTCGGCACGGCCAAGTGGTGCTGGGGAACGGTGTTCGTGTGGCTGCTCCGTCTTCGGCACAGCCAAGTGGTGCTGGGGAACGGTGGTGTTGCTCCGTCTTCGGCACGGCCAAGTGGTGCTGGGGAACGGTGTTCGTGTGGCTGCTCCGTCTTCGGCACAGCCAAGTGGTGCTGGGGAACGGTGGTGCTGCTTTGTGTTCAGCACGGCCAAGTGGTGCTGCTCCGTCTTCGGCACGGCCAAGTGGTGCTGGGGAACTGTGTTGGTGTGGCTGCTCGACCTTCGGCACGGCCAAGTATTGGTGCCTTGGTCTGTGTGCGTCATCAAGGTCCAGTGGAATGACGTGGACTGTAGCCACATGCGTCACTCAGTCTCCACCTAAAAGTACAAAAAATAGGTGGTTAGACGCAAGATAGTTGTTTTCGCCTTTTGATGCGAGAGCAAGCACAGGTTTAATCCGCGTAATCAGCTTTGCTATGATATCTTTACTTTTGGTAAAGGTAGACTAAAAATACCAATGTGTCGACATTTTGGGGCACGTTCAAGCTCCAAACGTGGTCAAAAATTACCCCGAAACCCTTCGCTACTGTGCGCCTGATGGCCCAGATCTAGCTTGGCACATGCAACTCCTCTAATTGTTCAACTATGTGACATTGCTTTGCAAGAACTGTAGTTTGTGATTCAGGCAATTGCTTTGCAAGGTCTGTAGTTTGTGATTCCCCTGTCTGTGTTGAATGTGATAGCTAATGGTATAGATGGTGCAATTTCGGCTACGAGAACTTTTGTTTTAGGTAATGTCCAAATGGGCCAGGTTTACCTATTGCACCACCTACAGCACCGCAGATAGAATGCAATAATATGCTCCTAGGTTTAGGTTGCTGTGAACGTGGCAGTGTCTGCTGCAAAGTCCACATGCCAAGTTTAGCAATGAAAATTTACGTTTATGCCATACCTTTTCAGCAACATGTGCAGTGTGATGCACTATGGGGGGCACACTCACATTACATGCTTTCACTTCTACATATATTCCAGTTTTTCTTGAATGGGCTTCCAATGCATAGTTGCAGATTAGTTTTCTTAGTTTATGTAAATATGGAGATTTTTTGTTTGCAGGCTGTTGTTAGCATGTGCAATGCAAAACATGGTGAGTGAAGGTTCTTTCCGCGCACTTTCCTACAAGTTGTAACTGTTCTCAAACTGTTTTGCATGCCATTGAAGTGCTACCACGCTACAGATGAGGATTTATCAAACGACTATGAATCTGCTATGCTACACAAATAGTGATCTCACGTTAAGGCTAATGAAGTGCATCGTAACTGAGTTCATGCTAATGAGATTCTACTGTATGCTGCACAAAATGTATGCCTGAGTGCTGCTAGCAACCTGCACACGTTCTGTCATGTGATGATGGTTCACAAATTGATCACCTAGCTACTTATGGTCTTTCATTCATAATATTGCCAATTTATAAATGTCCTAGGCAAGCAGCACGCGTCCTGTGCCTTAGCATTCACACAAGCACCTTTCTTACCATTGCGGGTGCTACTAGTTTGCGGTGGCTGCCTGCTGTCCCGCAGCTCTTGCAGCACCTGCTGCAGCACCGTTGTCTGCTGCGCTTGAGCATCAGCGAGACGCTCTTGCGCTTGGGCCAGGCGTTCCTGGCTACCGGCCAACAGCTCAATGGCCCGCACGAGCTGGTCACTCCGCACCGCCTCCTGTTCAGGAACACAGAAGAACAACTTAAAACAGAGGAGAGGCAGCAGAGTTCTATTATGTTGAACATCAATATTACTTTGGGTAGCTCGCAGAAATTTGTCAGTTTTTTGTCCCATTGTTCGCTTTTGTAAAGAGCGAAGCAAGAACAACGAAACTAGGACATGATTTTTTGCCCTTGTGGTATAACAGAAGGCACTTGTTTTTCCACAGTTTCAAAGCTCCAGTTCTGATAATAACCTGCATGGAAATAAAATAGCATCCTGTGAGGCATTCAACATTGTAAATGATAATGTTCGCAATTTCACACAGCACAAAAAAGCCGAACTGCGGATACGTGACGTGAAATCGCGGATTTCATCGCCTATACCTTTAGTGTCAGTGTGGCTACCATTTGCCTCCCTGTGCGTGCTTTCCTGTTACATTTCTATGTTTACGTGACACCTAAGGCCTGTTCATACTTGAAAACTACAGTCCCAACATTTTGCTGTGCCCAGGTGCGCCCTTGTGAACACAGCTTGCGTCTACTATGAAATGTTGGGTACGCAACTGCCTCAAGGTGCCGCTGAAGTGCCGCCCTGCACTCTTCTTCGGCAGCAAGCCGCTGGCACTGGATCGAAATCAAGTGCCGATGGTCTGCTGCCAAGGTGGTCGCAACATCGTGCAGGCTCTCCAAGCGTGCTGTCCTTGCACCACCGTGCCGGTTTGCTACAGCCCGAGGAACGGGTCTGCGGCGGCGCGGTGGCGTGAAGCGGTGCGGTGGCGTGCGGAGCTGTGGTGGCAGCCCGCGGTTTGGTGGAGTCCGTGGCGAGCCTGGTGATGCCTGCCTGCTGCTTGTTGGTGGACTTGGTGACGGCAGGGGCCACCGTGTCTGGCTGGTGCTAGACTGCTGCAGGGCTGCAAATGAAAAACTGCATTTGTGGTGTGTGCTCCCACAGTGATTCACGCACTAAAATTTGTGAACACAGTTATCCCAATAATTGCTGAACATATGCTGGGGAACCCGTAAAATAAAATGGTGTTGAAAAGTTCCATCGCCCGCAAAAGTATGGAGTGCTCCTGGCTTCCAAACATTTCCTTACGTGAACTTTGATTAGTTTTCATGGTTGCAAGTCGGCAAGCACTACTGCTGGAATTCTGTTTATTGACAGGTTATTTTTACGCCTTAGTGGTACCAATAGTTTTTGAATGGAGCTTTGCTATCTTGAAATGAGGTGTCCCCACGAGCACGAGTTCAGGCTGGCCTGGCGCAATGTACAGAACAAGTGCAATATATGGAAGGGCAATGTGTGATAAAGGATAAGGGCGAAATTCAGGCTGCCTTTGACTCACCCATAGGAAACGGTAATTTGTTTTGCTAAATGTAAATTGCATACATGCGCGGTCACTCTGTGCCACTGCCTGTGAAACAGCACTGTCATCACTGAGTATACGTCTAGCACCAAGAAAAACTGTAGCAACATGAAGCATTTAGCATGCTTCATTTGGGGGTATTACATCAATGACGCCCTCACCTGGCGACGCTGGTGGGGGAAGAGGCGGGGCCAAACTTGGCACATAATCATGGTCAGCCAGCGCCTGGCAGCCAGCCTGTGAGGATGCTTGTGGTGGCGGGTGGACAGCTTTACAAAAAAGTGACCTCAGTTAGGGCATGTACTACAATGTGTATCTAATCGATACACTGATGTCTACCTCTTGTACCTGGTGGGTGGTCGGGCGATGAGCTCCCCGCAGCAGTATTCTCATCCTGCAGCACTTGCGAGGAGCCCTGGGAGGAGCCCTGAGCTGCTGACACGATGCCGAGCCTGGCTCGTATGGCCGCCTGTGGGTTAAAAATGATTTGTGGTGTATGCTGCAAGCCTCGGCATTTTTATTAAGGCATGGGTGTCATGCTTACGCGAAGCGGGCACCTTTGATGCTTATCGGGTGATAGTTATGACATGTTTTAGTTTTCAGGCAAGTTGCTGCAGTCAATGCAGCAACTTTCCTGCCCCTCCCTTCATACAAGCATCACTTTTTGGACCTCTGCATGATGCAATAATATACAGGTGATTTCACATTGGAAGATGAACTCCCCACCCAATCACAGTAAAAGCAATCGGTGGTCAGAACATTTTCCACTCTTGAATGGCAAAACAAAGAAAAGGTCACCGGTGGGACCACCAACATTAGCTTCCAGCTTGACAATATTAAAATTAAAATGTCTTGCCAACCTTTCAATGTCCACCAAAAAAAATGATAGGGAATTTCCCTCATGTGAGATATATTTCCAGGAGCATGGCAGGCCATGAGTACTTCACCATGATGATTGCCAAATGTGGCACTTTCATTCAGTTCTTTTTTCTTTTTTTTTCATTGTTTAGGCAGCTACGGTTCCATAATCTCAGCCTGAATGCATGCCCAAATTCATTTCAACGTTTTGCTACTTGCCTGGGCGACAGGGAAGGCACCAGGTCCACGACGTGCCGGGAATGAGGGGCCACCGCCACCCACAACTGACTCGAGGCCAGCGATGTTGACGACACGGACAGTGTCGTCGTCCAAACCTTTCAGCATGCGGGACGGCCCCGCACCTGTGACCCTGTCATGGAAAAGAAACATTGCCATGTTTAGCAATTGTTAAGCATTAATATTATGGAAAGGGGCGCGCACATATCTTGCATGTGCACAGAAACCTAGTTTGGCGAAACTTTCTTGGTCATAGCAAAAGTAATTGGTCCCAACGAATTAAGTGGACTATCTTAAATGTTCTCATGCGGCCAAGTTCTTTTATGACAATAACACAGGCTCTTTGTCGAATTTGTGGCATGAAACGTTTGTCTTGTTCAAACGTTAAGCTTGCATTTTGAATTCTGTGCGACCTATGAACCTTTGGCATGGCCTAGAAACTTTTGACAGACTGTAGTTAAGCGCATGCACCCGTATTACTACTGGGGCACCGTCCACGCAAGTGCATGCGTAAATTTGATGCACGCGAACGGTAAGAGCGGCATTTGCGGAGAACTTAGTTTGTCACACCTGAAGTCGGCGACGGCCTTCGCTGCTTCAGCCCGTGCCGCAGCCACACGATGACGCCACAAACGCCGCCAGTTGTCCACCGAGCGTCTGCCTGGCCCTTCCCGGTTGAGGAGCCTCGCCAGGGAGTTCCACAACTGGGTCCTCAATTCGGGCCTCAGCTCACTGGCCTCCCTGCCGAGAAGTGGCTTCTCGGTCATAAAGTTCAGCATGAGTTCCCACTGCTGTGGGCTTATGCGGGGCCCGTACGGACCGCGCTGCCTCAATGTACCACTCGTCGAGGGTTCGTCCATTGCGCAAGCGAAGCACGCGGGTTTGAAGCAGACGATACAGCTTGGTGATGCCGATGGCGACACAAATAACGAAGTTACGTCCTTCAAATACATATTTGCAACCAGAAGAAAATGCTAAATAAAATAACACTCACGTGTTTTTTTTTACAATAGTTTTAACATTTTACAATCGCTGTCAAATCTTTTTATTTAAAAAAATTTTTTTGTTTTGTATTGTTTTCAGATGAGCATGCTACCGACTCTAGTTTTGACCAAACAACTGTGTTTTTTTAATACGTTTCAACACTCACCTTTATTTTTTTATATGCCTCAGCTGTTTTGTTTTCGTTTAGTAATAAAATTAGTCATCTGTAATAAAACTTTTATAAAAGACACGTCAAATTACGCTGCATGTTGTCATAGCTATAGGTGCAGCACGTCACTGATTGCTTACGTCGTGCTTACGCAAAACAACATGGGCGAATTGCCGGCAATTTGTGCAGTCGAGAATAGGGCCCTAAGCATCAAAAACAGCCAAATCCTAGCGATGTAACGGCAGGAACGCCGTTCCTGCCGTTCCTTCAAAAACCTAACGAGTTACCGTTACAGTTCCACCGACTTTTAATGGAACGGTGGCGTTCCTCCGTTCCTCCAAAAAGGAACTATTTCCAGGAACGCCGTTCCTTTTAACGCCGTTCCGTACAACACTGCTTAGAAGGCAATATTTTCGTAATAACCCAGACCATTGAAATTTCGGCAGCACAGGCCAGACCAACATGGCTACTGTTTCTGGACATAAAGGGAGCCTATAGAGAGTTATAGCAGATCGGAAAAACGGTTCCGGTACGGTACACGGTACCCGTTCCCGGACCGTACCGGGAAGGCTCGTTTTAAGAGTTATGGCAGATCGTAACTACCGTCCATGCTACCGTGACTGGGAGCGACTTGTGTTGTACGTCGTATGGCAATTTTTCGTGAGTCTGTGGCGTTTCCTGTGCTGAAGTATTAGTTTTCAGTTCTCAAAAGCGCTAAAAACAGTATTAGAAAAAAAAAGCATTCAACGCCCCTACGGAGATTCGAACTGCGACTGCGTGAACATGAAGCGGGCATTTTACCTCTACGACATTTCAATAGATGGCGCCAGCAGGTCAAGCTGGGCTCTCAGTACATACTTTTTTTTTATTGGGGCTCTCAGTACATACGGCTGGCTGTTTCTCGTTTTTCGTTGTATTTGAGAGTCCCTCGCCCTGACACCGCCTGTTCCTCACTCGTCGATTTGTACACGGGCCCCATGTGGCTGTCAATACAAGTTATGTAGCAGTATCGCCTTTATTTAATCTAAAAGAAGCTATCGGACATGCGTCGCTCGACGACACAAGCCACGGCAGTTGGGCCGGGACTGTGTTTCGCTTGCTGCTTGAACTGTCAGAATCGCGCGGATTTAACTTGTTGCAACCTCATTTTTCTTAGCGATCTCATATTTACAATCCGTTCGACTAGGCGTGAGCCAATCGTACGTCTCCCAAACTCTTCTGTAGTAGCGAATATCTGTAGATCCTTTCGGTCGCTGTCGTTAAATAAACACCACTACTCGTTCGAGTGCAAAGGAAAAAAACAGGATTTCTTTATACAGAAGTACAAAAGGTTACACCGTTCCGTCTTACTTGCTTTTCACGAACCAACTGGCCCCCCGCTCCCCGCCGCCTCGGTCCCTTCTTTCGATGTAGAGAGGGCCACGTTCCCTGGTGAAACAAGAACCATATGTGGCGCGCGCACGGACCCCGCCGGTGGTCCCAGTTGACAGCCCCCGGCGGCGGCGGCGCGCGCTTTGCTTCGTCCATTCTCCCGCTTCTGCGGGGTTTCTTTCGTCTTCGCGTTCTGCGACTGAATCCGTCGCAACACACTCCCCACCGAATGGGCTCAAGCACCATCCATCTCTAGCGGGTAAATGAGCTGTATTGGGCGGGTTAACATGACGCCGCGTGGCACTCTTACTGTGCACGAGCGCACTTTACCATCCCGTCCCTCAAAAACCTTTTCGATCCTTCCAAGCTTCAATAGCAAGCGCGGTGCCGGTTCCTTAATGAGCACCAGCTGGCCCACTCTGGGAGGTGGCGACTCCTTCCTGTCGGTAGCATAGGCGGATTTTAGCTCTCGCATGTACTCGGCTCCCCATGCCACCCAGAATTGGTTCAACAGGCGTTTTCGGCGCCTCCAGAGCACGCGGAGTGCCTCGGGCGTCGAAGCAGGCTGCTGCGCGACTTCTGTCGGCAGTGTAGTTAGCCGCCTCCCAGTGAGAAAGCTGGCCGGTGTGAGGGGGGTGCCCTCTCCCACGTCACTGTATACATACGTGAGGGGACGGGAATTTATCACCGCCTCCACTTCTGTCAAAATGGTGGCCACTTCGTGCCAGCCCAAAACTTTCTTCCCGATCACTTTCTTCAGTGCCCCTTTCACTGAACTCACCAGCCTTTCGTAAAAGCCTCCCCACCATGGTGCCACGTTCCCCGCCACGTTCCACAGTTCGAGCAGTTCTTTGGTGGCGCGCATGAATGTCAAAGTATTGTCAGAGTACACGACGCGACACAGCCCTCTCCGGGACACAAATCTGCGGAAAGCTAACAAAAAACTAGCAGTTGTCATGTCATGTACCAGTTCTAAATGCACAGCTCGCGTAACCGCACAGGTGAATAGCACTATATAGGCCTTACGCGTGACACCATTGTCTCTCACATAAAGTGGGCCCGCAAAGTCAGTGCCGATCACTTCGAACGGATCTGCTCTGGTTGTCCGATCATTCGGCAGAGGTCCCGTTGGCGCGCACCCCGGTGTAGCACTGAAACGCTGACACGTCACACATGCACGCACCACCTTCTTCACGAGTTCTCTGCCTCGCAGAATCCAGTATTTCTCACGAAGCTGGACGACGGTGTCTCTCACTCCTGCGTGCAGAACCTGTCGGTGGGCGTCGATCGCCATCAGCGTTGAATATCTGTGCTGTTTGGGCAAGACGACGGGGCTTCGCTCGTCGTAAGTCATGTTTGCCGAGTGAAAGCGGCTCTTGATCCGAAGCACTCCTTCGTCGTCGATGAAGGTGATGAAGTCTCGGAGGGGAGAATCACGTGGAGACTTGGTTCCTTCGGTCACACATTTGAGGTCAGCCGAGAACGCCGATTGCTGCGCCTTTCTCAGCCAGTGTGTTCGCGCTGCTTGGATCTCTGTCGCGGTCAAGGGTCCCGATCTTTTTTCCGTGGACTTCAGGTTGTAGAGGAAGCGGAAAATCCAAGCGGTCGTTCGGTTGACCTTGGACGCCGAGCTGAATCTAGAAATGTCGAGCAGTTCCGCAGATGGCTCCGTGGCAATCTCTAACACATCAGCCCGTTGTTGCCGCTCCTCAAGGTGGTCTTGTGGGAGCTCAGTGCGTTTTGCTTTCGGCCAATCCGTCGCCGGCAATGACAACCATTCCGGCCCTCTCCACCAAAGATCCGATGACACCAGTTTCGATGCCCTCAAACCTCGTGTCATCAAGTCGGCCGGATTGTCCTTCCCAGGGCAGTGATGCCATGTCGCGCCCAGAGAATGGCTTTGGATTGCTCCCACGCGGTTTCGGACGAACAATTTCCATCTGCTCGGGTCTCCCGTTATCCAATGCAAGGTGATCGATGAATCGGTCCAAAAGTGAACCTCGTTCACTTCGATCTCGAGGCACGTTTTGACGTATTTATACAGCCTCGCGGCTATCAAGCCGGCCATCAGCTCAAGCCTGGGCAAGGTGACCTCTTTCAGCGGCGCCACTCGGCCTTTTGCCAGAAGCAGTGTCGTCGTTGTGGCTCCAGTGTCGTCGATAGTTAAGAGGTAGACTACAGCTCCGTAGGCGACCGTGCTGGCATCTGCGTAAATGTGCAGCGCTCGAGGGGTCACGTTTTCCAAAAGCTTCGTGGCGTAATACCTCGGCACGCTGATTTCCTTCAGGTTCGCAAGCTCTTCGCACCAAGCGATCCATTCCTTCAGTAGCTGCTCTGGCAGCACGTCATCCCATCGAAGGTTGCGTTTCCAGATCTCCTGAAAGAGGATTTTGGCCCTCACGACAAATGGTGACAGGAGTCCGAGAGGGTCGTATAATCTCGCTGTCGTCTGGAGAACGAAACGTTTTGTGTCTCCTCCGCGCTGTGCGAACTCGACCACCCGGTCCGGAGAAAAGGTCAGGCAGTCCTGCTTGGGTTTCCAAGTCATTCCCAGCACTTTCAGCACGTTCGCTACTTGGCCCAAGTTTCTTTCAAAGCCGCCGTTCTCTTCAAACATTCCTGTTAGAGCTGCACTATTTGAGCCCCACTTGTGGAGTCTCATGCCTGCCAGCATGAATATTTCGTTCGCTTCGGCATACAGTCGCTTCGCCTCTGCCTCGCTGGCCGCCCCAGTCAACAAATCGTCAACGTACACCGATTTCCTTAGCGTCCGTGCAGTGCCTGGGTAGGCGCTCTCCATAGCTTGGAAATGGGGCTGAAGGGTAGCGGCCAGCAAGAACGGACTTGCAGTCGTTCCAAAAGTCACCCTCGTCATTCGCCAAGTCTCGATTTCCGGAATTGGTTCATTTGGTCGCGGAGGGTCTTTGTACCAGAGGAATCGGAGCGCGTCACGATCCTCTTCCTTCACTCCGATTTGCAAGAAGGCCTTTTCCACATCCGCGACCAAAGCTATGGGATGTGTCCGGAAGTTCAGGAGCAAGGCGACCAGATCCGGATTAAGGTTCGGGCCGCTTTCCAAGCTGTCGTTCAGAGATTTTGAGTTTGCACAGTGGGATGAAGCGTCAAAAACAATCCTGAGCTTTGTGCTGCTGCTGTTTTCTCGTACTACAGCCTGGTGGGGCATGTAATACAGCACCTTCGCTGCTCCTTCATCGCTACCTTCGTCATCAACCCTTTCTGCTATTCCACTGTTCTGATAGAACCGAATTGCCTGATCGTACTCTTCGCGTAGACCTTTGTTTTTTGACAGTTTCTTCCTCACGTTCTCCATTCTGTTTAACGCCACCTGCTTGTTGTCAGCGAGCCTCACGTCAGCCTTCCTAGGGAGGGCAACTTCGTATCTGCCATTCGACTGAGTGATGCTGGCTTCAAAGTTTCGCTTAACATGTTCCCCCGGAGGGTCGTCATCCAAGGCGTCGGTGACTCCCACACTTTCGAGTTCCCAAAAGCTCCTTAGAAGCGAGGAAGACTCGAGATCTGGCGCCGTTGCCTTCAGCACGATCGCTTGGGAACAATTCATTCTGCTTGTGCGTGACCCCGTTCGTCCCTGGACTGCCCATCCGAATACGGATTCCACCGCAGTCAAACTTTCCGTCAGTCGGTAGATCCGTCCGGTCATCGCAGTCCAGTAATGGTCGGATCCCAGCAGCAAGTCAACGTCTCGATCGCTCTGTCCACTCAAATCGTCCCCAACTGAGAGGCCAATCTCATCTAACTTGATCAGAATGCTTTCATCAGGGCTGGGAAGGTCGTGCTCACAGATCTTGGGCGTTTCTAGCGCGTCGATCTCAATTTTTTTGTCGTTCAGTCGGCTTCTCAAGGTTAACAGAACCCTCCGAAAGGTGCGTTCTTTGCTTTCGCCTCCGAACACGCCAACCGCCAGAATCTCCGTTCCGAGAAGTTTGCAGTTGAGTTCCCGTGACAGCTTTTCCGTTATGAAGGTGCGTTGGCTGCCGCTGTCAAACATTAGCCTGGCCAACTTCATCTGCCTGCCACTCTCAACCCATGCTGTTACGGTTTGCAATAGAACGGCTGGTCTCACGCTGCCCTTTTCTGTAGTCTGGAGACTGACGGGCTCGTTCGGATTCTTCTCTTTTTTCGCGTCGTCCGATCGGTCAGAGATCCGTTTAGGCGGATTGTAATGCGGGTCACACATGCTGGTAGCGTGCCGGCCGTGACACTTGCCGCAACTCAGTACGCACGTGCACATTCTCGCTGTATGATGCGGCATTGTGCACCTAAAACACCTCCTGCCTTGCTGCAACATGCGTTTCTTCTCTGTCAGAGGGATTTCTTCGGTGCAGTCTTTTGTGGCATGCCTTTTTGAGTTGCACAGAAAGCATTCCATCCCTTTAACTGTGCCGTGAAGCGCGGCAGCTGGTGGTTGTCGTGACTTCACAAACTGCTGTGGCTTCTTGTCACGTTCATGCGTAGGGAAGCGAGATGGAGGCTTACCAGTTCCGTCAGGTCGCTCGATGATGGACCTTTCCAGGGTCTCTACCTCGATGCGGAGAAAGTTCAAAAGGTCGCTCAGCATGCCGAGGTGCACAGGCTTCTTTGAAGTCTCGGAGCTGGTATCGCTGCTCGATGTTCCCGCAGAGCTGGCCTCTTCCGCATTCCTCGATGTCACCTTTCTGTTGTAATCCAGGCTCAGGTCAGATGGAAGTCCGCGAAGTAGGCCGAGATACAGCATGGCGCAGTACGACTCCTCTCCCACACCCAACGCCTTCAGGCCTCGGAGGTGAGCTTGGACGTTGTCGTACATACGGCGCAGTGCTCGGACGTTCCGTGGTGACGAGACCGGTGTTAGGTTCATTAGGCTGTCGATGTGGTCTTGGATGAGCGCCGCCTGGTTTCCAAACCTCTGCCGCAGGATGCCGATGGCGTCATCGTAGCACTCCGATGTTGGCTGCAGACCCGCAATTGCCGCAGCTCCGTCTCCGATCAGTGCAGCCCTCAGGTAATTGAACTTTTCCGACGGCGCCAAGTTCGAATTTTTATGAATGGCGGTTTCGAACTGCTCCCAAAAAGGCTGCCAATTCCTTCGGTTTCCGTTGAATTTCAGAAGCTCCAATTTTGGGAGTTTGACTTTTGCCGCCGTTGCTGTCCTTGTTCTTGTTGCGTTGCTGTCTTGTTCGGAGTTGCCACCACCTGAGTTATTGTCGCAGCTTCGTTTGACCCTGCCTTTCAGTCTCGCCAGACAGGTTACGATCTTGTCACTGTACTCGATGGCATGAGTAAACTCGTCTTCTGCGTCTTCCTCGGTCAGTAAAGGCTCAATTGCCGCGTTCACTTCCTTCAGTTGAGCCTCCACAAGCAGAAGACGTTCTATCAGCACTTCAAGTTCTTCGACACTGGGCGCAGGCAGCGGTAGCAGCTTTTCTGCCTCGCCAACGAGTCGACTTACTTGAGCCCGCAGAGTCTTTCGTTTCTTCTTCTGTAGCTCCATTCCGATCGTCGTCCACGTTCAACGGAGCAGTCGATCCCTGTTGCTCGCCGATGCACTCACAGTTCGGTCATCTTTCAAGATCCCGGGTTTCGGCACCAAAATTTTGTAGTAGCGAATATCTGTAGATCCTTTCGGTCGCTGTCGTTAAATAAACACCACTACTCGTTCGAGTGCAAAGGAAAACAACAGGATTTCTTTATACAGAAGTACAGAAGGTTACACCGTTCCGTCTTACTTGCTTTTCACGAACCAACTGGCCCCCCGCTCCCCGCCGCCTCGGTCCCTTCTTTCGAGGGAGAGAGGGCCACGTTCCCTGGTGAAACAAGAACCATATGTGGCGCGCGCACGGACCCCGCCGGTGGTCCCAGTTGACAGCCCCCGGCGGCGGCGGCGCGCGCTTTGCTTCGTCCATTCTCCCGCTTCTGCGGGGTTTCTTTCGTCTTCGCGTTCTGCGACTGAATCCGTCGCAACATCTTCCAAAGCGGCCGCCCGCTTTCGAACGACGGACCGTCTCGGTACCGTGCGGCCAAGTCGCTCCGGTATACGGTAAGGTTCTGCGCATGCGCGGTGGCGTCCAGACGGTAGACGTTACCGTACCGGAACCGTTTTTCCGATCTGCTATAACTCTCTTATGACAACGTAGATAGGGGACTGCTGTGGCATATACTGGAAGAAGAGGGGATTGGGTCAGAATTTGTGGGGCTGCTAAGGGAAATAAATGAGGATAACAAGGCGCATATTACATGGGAAGTGCGTACAGGTACATAGCCCGTGTACATTCGAAGAGGTTTAAAACAGGGGTGCTCCCTTTCGCCATTGGTGTTCACACTTTACATTAGAGGAATGGAAAGACGATTGGAGGAGAGTGGATTAGGCTTTGACTTGTCATACCGAAGCAATGGAGAGTTGGTGGAGCAACGGATTCCGGCCGGGATTGATGTACGCGGACAATATAGTGATGCTGGCAGATAATGCGGAAGACCTTCAAAAACTGGCCCACATTTGTGGTGATGAGGCAACGTACCTAGGCCTACATTTTAACCCACAGAAATCTGGAGTCATGGTGTTCAACGAGGAAGCTCATACAGCATCAATAAGAATTCAACAGGAAGCCATACCATTAGTAAATAAGTACAAATACTTGGGGATCTGGCTTAATGAAGGAAAAGGCTACCTGAATGCCCATGAAGAACACCTCAAACTGAAAGGGAGACGAAATGCAGCAGTAATGAAACATAGAGCACTTTGGGGATACAATAAGTACGAGGTAGTGCGAGGCATCTGGAAAGGGGTAATGGTGCCGGCGCTCACGTTCTCTAATGCCGTATTGTGCTTAAAGTCCGATATCCTGTGGGGACTGGAGGTTAACCAAAAGGCAGTCGGCAGATTAGCACTGGGAGCTCACAGTAAGACTACAAATGAGACGGTACAAGGCGATATGGGTTGGGCTTCATTTGAGGTGAGGGAAGCGCAAAGTAAGATACGTTTTGAGGAGCGGCTTAGACATTTAGATGAGAAGAACTGGACAGCCAGAGTGCACAGGTTTGTGTACCTTAAAAAAGTGGACACCCAATGGCGGAAGAGGACGCGAAAGCTGGCGACTAAATATACCTTGACCGCGGCAAATAAACAAGGGGGGCAGTTAAAAAGCAAGTGAAGGAAACAGAGACGCTCATGTGGAAAGAGAGGATGGAAAAGAAGGGATCGCTGGGAATCTATAAAGCAAGCAAAAAAGAGATCCGGAAAGAGAACTTTTATAACAACAGTAAATGTAGTGCGTCGCTCTTTGAGGCGCGGGCTGGCTGCTTGAGAACTCGAACTTACATGAGCAAATATTCGTCACAGGATGAGACATGTGTTGTATGTGGCAGGGATAAAGAAACAATCGACCACATAGTAATAGGATGCCAAAAGATTCAGCCGGATAGAATGGGGGGGGGGGGGAGGAAGTCCTACTTCCTGAGGCACTGGGCATAGAGTTTCATACAAATAACTAGAGGGGAAACTGGCGCTAGTGTCAACGCGAACATGGCAGCGGCGCTTACGCTTCAATGGGAATGATGGGTAGTTGTGGAACCGGATTGCGTAGGATCAAAACGGGCTTATGGCTGCGCAAATTGTTTTTTGACAAAAAAGCTCTTATTGCCCGGTTCTCCGTTTATAAATTACATGGCAAACAAGAAAGTTAGTGACGAAAAACTGGTTTTTTACGAAATAAAACGGCGCGTTTATATAAAAAGCATACGCGGAGTCGAGAAGGTTTGTGGAGCAGGTTTGCCATTTTTCGCCAACTACAGCAGGACGCGCACTTCTTTTAAAACTACTTGTAAAAGTTTCGGCGCTGGTGGTTTGTAATAGTAAGATAATTTTTGTGCTCATAAGAAAAAAGAAACCGATTACCTTTGGAGAAGTTATATAGTGACATACATCAAGCTGCGTTCCTATCAGCCGCCGGTGCTGCTGTTCTACGCCGTAGGAGCCGGCGTTCGCACGAAAGGTGTGGCTTTTCCAAGTGATTCGCAACCGTTGTCAGCTTTGACCAGCTTTGACAATGCATTGCTCTGCCGAATGAGCAGCGCCGCAACTCCTAATTAGCAGACAACTTCGCCGCACAGAGCGCCGTCATTTGTGTTTACATGCTCGCTGTGCGGCAGTGCATTGATAACCCACCCAATTCGCAACTCTGGTTATAAAACATTCCACTCAGGGCGGCGTCAGTGCGCGCGAGGCATGCAGTTCAAGGTGAAACGTATTTTTGATCACTCCTCCCAACACCCCGCCTAGGCAAATCCGTTCATGTAAATCCAACACGAAAACGAAACTAAGGTGGCTAGAATGGGGAGGTGTGAGTACCGCGGCGCCTTTCTTCGGCCGCGCGTGACTCCCTTGCGCACGGATGACACCAGGGAAAATGTGGCGCTGCCCGTCGAGGCGCGGTAGCCGCAGCCGGCCGCGCCGTCCTGCCCGCGCTCGCCCTGCCCTTGCCGCGGCCAGCTTCGTCGTGCGTTGTGGACTGCCTCGCGTCGTTCTCCCATTCTTGGCGCGATGCAGTCGAGAGCAAAGAAGAC